>NC_082663.1:94038636-94341666 GCF_025265405.1 Mesoplodon densirostris
TATGGTCTTTTGTGACTGGCTTCACTTTGCATAATGTTTTCAAGTTTCATTCATAATGTATGTATCAGTATTTCAGCCATTTTTTTGCTGAATAATAGTCCATAGCATGGATATACCATATTTGTCCATTCATCAGTTGATGGACTTTGGTATTATAAATAATTTTGCTATGAAGATTCATGTGTAAGTCTTTATGTGGACATGTGTTTTAATTTCTCTTGCATATGTACCTAGGAGTGGAATTGCTGGGTCATAGGTTTAACAGTTTGAGGAACTTGCAAACTGTTTTCCACAGTGGCTGCACCATTTTACATCCCCACTAGCAATGTCTAAGAGCTTCAGTTTCCCCACATTCTCACCAACACTTGTTTTACTCTTTTTGATTATAACTACGCTTTTGGATGTGAAGTGGTATCTCATTGTCATTTTGATTTTCATTTTCCTGAAAAATAGTGACGTTGAGCATCTTTTCATGTCCTTATTGGCCATTTGTATATCTTCTTTGGAGAAATATCTATTTGCTAGTTTAAAAAATTGGCTTATTTTTCTTTTTATCATTGAGTATAAGTGTTTAAAAAATATATATATATATACACATATATGTATTCTGTATACAAGTATTTTGTCAGATACTTGATTTGAAAATGTTTTCTCCCATGGGTTTTTTTTTTTTTTTTACTTTCTTGACAGTGTCCTTTCATGTACAAAAGTTTTAAATTTTGATGGAGTCCAATTTATCCTTTTGTTTCCTGCGCTTTTGGAGTCATATCTGAGCAGCCATTGCCTATGCCAAGGTTATGGAGATTTACTTGTATATTTTTAAAGAGTTTTATGGATTTAGCTCTTACATTTAGGTCTATGATCCATTCTTCATTCTTTTGCATGTGGATATCCAGTGGTCCCAGCTCATTTGTTGAAAAAACGATTTTTTCCCATTGAATTGTCTTGGCACTGTTATCAAAAATCAATTGACAATAAATATAAAGGTTAATTTCTGGACTCCCAGTTCTGTTCCATTGATTGACATGCCTATCTATGCATCTTGTTTAGTTTTACTAATTCCTTGGCAGGGCAGGTGTGTGTAATTCAGCAGAGAAAACACTCCCAGTTAAAACAAATTTGACATTTAATATTTTGAGCAAAATTTCCTGTAAACTTCCTGGTGGCAGTTAAGTATTGTATATTTTATTCACTTTTAAATCCCTGAGCACCTAGAAGAGTGGCGGGCACATGGTGGTGCTCAGTAAATATTTGTCATATTTGAAGAAAGACTGATAGAAGGATTGTTTTAGTCATGCTGCTATTGCTTTTGTAACTTGAAACCTTGGTTGTTGAATATTTAGATTTCCAAAATCTTTTCTGTATAAGCTTTTGAGTGTTGCTGTTTATGTTGTGTAAAGGATTTGCCTTTGGTCCTTCCAGGCTCTCTCTGTAAATCACTTGATGGAGGGCTGGAAAAGAGTATTAGCATATGTTTTATGAATAACTTTGTTAGTTTTGGTAGGTGAAGATGTAGCATGTTCAAAAAGTTAATGTCATTTAAATAGGTATGTGGATTTCCTCTATTACTTGGCAACTGAGAATTTGCTAGAGATTTGTCCTGAGAGTGCAATGCGCAGTGTTCTCCTCCTGGGAAAATAATGTAGGTGGCTAGAAGACCACTTCTGAATGCACACACCCTCCCCGATCCCCATGACTTCCTTTCAACCTTGAACTTCCAGGATACCTAGTGTGATTGCAGGTTAAAGCCTAGGGAGCAACTGTGGCTTCATGGAATTGAGAATTCCCTATGACTGAGGGAAATGGTAGCAAATCTTAGTGGTATTGAAAGTGGCATAATAGAAGCTTTACAGCTTTTGTCTGGATTGTGCATTTTAAAATTGGTAGTATTCAAACACTTGACAAATCCCAGTAGATATGCAGGCTACAGGCAGTTTCCTCTGTGAAGAAAATTTCAAACGTCTAGAATCTAGATAATGCCACAGCTCTGTGTCAAAATCTTTCACACAAATTGGTTTCTTGTCATTGCTTTTTATTTTTTTTGCCAGCCACTCATTCTTTGCCCAGTAGTTCAACTGTCTGGTTTTCTGCACCAAATCTGAGTGTGGTCACACATCCTTAGTTAATTCAGCCCTGTGATGCTGCTCCAAAATGCAGCAGACACCCGGGGAGAATGTGGAAGAGATGACATGAGTTACAGCAGACTGGCTTTCACTTACCATGGAAAGCTAGACTCGGCATGGGCATTTAGAATCATCTAATCCAGTCCTCCCATTCCACAGCTGTGGGAACAGGGACCCAGGGAGGGGCAGTGATTTGCCAGAGCCCAGCACATGGTCCTAGAACCCTGTCTCTTGGTTTCCTGTCTGGTAATTTCTCAGTGCTCACCCACCCTCAGTTTCTTTGAAGCCTGCAAGGGAGGAAGGGCTGAGAGCTGATTATAGGGGAAGAGGTCAGAATTTATTGAAAATCATCTAGGTTTATTGCCAATCCCATCTCTTCCATGCTCCCAACCCTTCCCTGTTTCCTCCTCCCCCCACTCCTTAAATTAAGTCCTTCTAGGCCTACATCTGGCTTGATTGCCTTCTGCAGTCTTGGCATTTGGATTTGTGGAACTCTTTCTGGGTAGATTTTATGAGGGAGAGACTCTTTTGTCCTAAAGAATCTTTTTTTTTTTCCCTCTCCCAATTTGGAAAAGAGTTTGCTTATGTGGAATTTCTTTTCAGAATGATACCAACTGCATTGCATTTTAATTTTTTGGCTTTTTTGAAAATGCTTATTTATTTAAAAGGCCTAGAATAATTTATGGTTATGGCCATGGTTTTAGAGCTCATATCACTCAGAGTTTTTCCTTGGTCTTTATTTGTAAAGTCTTTATCCTGAATTCTTATAGCTCCATTCTGGTATCTCTCCAGGAAAGAAAATTAAAAACTGATTAGTGACCCTTCTTATTGCCTGAGGGAGGGTGCAAGAGAGGAAAGTAGAAAGGTAAAATTGCTCTTTTGCTGAAAGGTTTCAGATGGGCCAATCATCAGGAGGCTAATAGATCTTTCCCCCGATAATGATTATTTCATGCATCTGCTGCTGTTTACAAGGGCACTTGGAGGATGTGCAAATTTTCCAGAATTCCTCAGAGAGCCAGTTTCTTTTTCTTTCAGATGCTGTTTTTACATAATGTTCTGGGGTAGTTATATGAAGATAAACAGGTTTTGAGTGTGACGGTGTATGGGGGTCTGGACCAGTGCTGTGTGTCTGTAATTGTAGGTATTGCTTTGTGAACTCACTTTTAGGAGATTTTATTCAGAGCTTGTGTACCCAGTAGCACCCAGAATTTCTGGTAGGGATGATGAAATAGAGGGAACACTCTTGCCTTTTTTTTTTTTTCCTTCAAACATAAGTATGGGTATATTTAATTCTTTCAAATGCACACAAGACAATAATTACACAGCAACAAATTTTTCGTTCAACAGTGATTTGATTCATAAGTATTTGAGTGAAATTTACATAATTTCACATCCAGACTCTTGCATTTTTAAATACTGTAAGTAAAAAAGCTCCCCAAATAGCCAATTCTTATATTTCCTACTTACCCCTCTCTATATGCACAGTTTAAAAAGTTACAAACTGAACATTATACAGAACATATAAGTCATGTTTAAAAACTTGAGGTTTTAAAATCATTGTACCCCAATATAACTCAAAAAAGTCCCCATGCTAACAAATGCAGTCCTAGGTGGTAAAATAAATTGGGGGAGGGGAAGAAAGAAGAGACAGACACAAGTTTGCTGTTTTAATATTTTACTAATCCTGTCAGTTAAAAATGGTGATGTCATGAGAAATGACAGTTGAGGTTTAATATGAGGAATGGAGCTTGCCTCATAATTAAAAGAAGTTTAAAGAGTTAAAAGAAATTTAACTTTTAGGTGGAAAGACAAATATTTACTTATAAAACAACAGAATTCAATACAGTTCATAATCAAGTACTGGGTTATATGGTGGAGATTCTAAGAGGTATAGACATTCTTACAAGAAATGATGTTTCTTATATGCCGAGGTGGGGTTAATCAGGAAAGGAATTTTAGAAAAAGTGAATATAGGTTTGCAGTGCCTTATCTGAAACCCTTGGGGTAGGTGTGTTTGAAGATTCAAAATTTTTCAGATTCCAGCAAGGTAATATGGTATATAAACCATTCATTATGCAACATCCCTGGCCAGGTTTGGGGTGATATCTCATAAAACAAGCACAGTAGTATTTGCACAGCTCGTCATTTGGATATTCACAATAAGTGGGGTAAATAGAGACTATAAGTTGCCTTCTGCCAGTTTATAATAGATTTTGTCTCTGTATTAGTTATCTGTTGCTGTGTGCCATGTTACCTCCAAAACTTAGCAGCTTAAAAGAACAAACATTTATCCCAAACAGATTCTGTGGGTCCGGAATCCAGGAGCAGCTTCACTGAATGATTCTGGTTCAGGGTCTCTCTGAGGCTGTACTCAAACTGTGCCTCAGGCATTGGTAATCTGGGGATGGTGGGTCTGCTTCCAAACCTGCTCACGGGCATGTTGGCAGGCCATGGTTCCTCACCACATGAGCCTCTTCATAGGCTCCTGGGTGTCCTCACAACATGGCAGCTGGCTTCCCTACACAGCAAGCAATTTTAGAGAGAGAGAAAGCCCAAGATGGAAGCCACAGTCGCATATAATATCCTGTTACTTCTGCGGTATTTTGTTGATCACACCAGCTAACCTTGGAGTGAGAGGGCACTGTATAAGGGTGTGAATACTGGGGGGCGGGCATCACTGAGAGCCGTCTTGAAGATGGACTGCCATAGTCATCAAGTGAGTTTTGGCGTCAAACGTAAAGCTTTCAGTTTTCCTATCTTTTTGGGTTCTGGATTGAGGATTTATATAGACTCTGGCCTCCTCAGAGTGATGACTTGAGAGGATGAACTGTGGCTCTGAAGGTGGTCAAGGACTTCAGGGTAGTGTGAACATAGAGAAGTGAGTTTGGTGGAGGAAGATGGGCGTCTGGGGAGTATGCAGACTCATAGTGTGCTCTGTGCCAGGCACTGTACCTGACATGGGGGGTAAAAAGGTGAATTAGATACATTTTTAACCATCTGTAGCTAGACTTATGCTTTGAGAAGTCTAGAGTTTTGTTTTGAAAATACTTGTATTGAGGATCTACAGTGAGAAAGAAAGCCTGCATAGTGAGAGAAGCAGAGAGTATAGACTCAGAAAATCTGGATTCCTTTGCCAGTTCCTTCATTTCCTACCTTGCAAAAGTCAAAGTTTTGGAGCCTTAGTTTTTCCATTTGTAAAATTAAACTGATGCTTATGTTATTCCATCAATATCAACGTATTGTGAGACCCCAAGGAAGATAATGGCTAAAAAAACTCTTGCAAGAGTTTAAAGTGCTTTGGAGTGTTAATTATTATTATCCTGTGGCTCTGCATTTACTAACTAGTGACCTTTTGCCTCAGTCTCATCATCAGTGAAATGAGGATAATACTACTATCTACTTCATAGATTGCTATGAGGTTTGAATGAAATAATACATGTAAGGGCTGAGAATAGTGCCTGGCACATGATAACATGAGAAATAACAAATATTAGCTGTTTTTATGTCATCATATAGTGCTAAGCCTTATGAGGAATTAAAAGAAAAGTGAAATGATGACTTAGAATGTCCTTAGAAAGTTTTAAACAATGAGAAAAAAAAACAGTTTTCCTTAAAAGGCTTTTTATTATTTGTATTTGCATTTGCTGACTAGAAAACTGATTTATTTGGTTGGACAGAGATTACTTTGAAAACAGCTACCAGCTTCCTCCCTCCTTCTTTTCTTCTCTCTCTCTCTCTTTCTTTTTTGATGTTGACCTTCACGTACAGCTTTTCAAATTTTTAAAGGTCATAACTGAAAATAAATCCCTTTGCACTTCCGGTAGCATAGTAGTCAGCTTGCCTGTCCAAGCAGAAAGAGCTAAGTTCAATTTAGATAACCCTCATCACTTGATAAAGATGTGTTTCAAAAATGAAGCTTAGATTTGGAAGCCTGGCAGGATTTACTCATTAAAATTCCTTGTTGGAATAAATTATGAGTCAAAAATGAAGACTTGCAATTCTTTTGTTGAGTTCTGTGATGAAGACATTTAGTTTATTATGATTTAGCCTTTGTAAGAATCTGAATAGCCATTTTTTGAGGATCATGAGAACTTCAACAAATCATTATTTTCTAAAATCTTTGTCTGGCAAACCCTGAAGAACTTTCCCTTAGAATGCCTTTATGCCATTACACGCACCCAGGGATAGCAGGCTGTGACAATGTCATGGAAACATCAGTATTGACACAGCCATTATGGTGACTACCAAAGAACAGCTATAAAGGAAACCAGACCCCAGGCTGACAGCAGATCAATCCCCTTAAGTCACAGATTTCCTTTGTGAATGGTGGTGAAAAAACTCGAGCTTCTTGTGTGTTTTCAGGTTAAAAATTCTTGAGATTTCCTTCTGCTTGAAAATGCTGAACTCTGTGTGTGTGCGCGCGCGTGTGTGCGTGTGTGCGCACGTGCCAGAGGGAGAAAGATAAGTGACCTTGTGTTTAACTACCATTTTAATATTTGGGTAGTTGTGTTTAAGAGTACATGTATGTAGAGAACAGACTTGTAGTTGATAAGGGGAAGGGGGTGTGGGAGCTTGGGATTAGCAGATGCAGACTATTGCATATAGAATGGGTAAACAAGAAGATCCTATGTATAGCACAGGGAACTATATTCAATATCCTTTAATAAACCATAAATAAAAGACTGTGCAGAAGAATATATATGTGCATGTGTAACTGAATCACTGCTGTACAGCAGAGACTAACACAACATTGTAAATCAGCTATACTTCAAGAAAATAAATTTTTAAAAAAGAGTAAATGTATGACTAACTGCTCTCTAGGAAACCATTTTTCTTACTTTTAAATGTTGTTTTCAAAAGATGAGCAGTATTTATGTTCTGAAACAACTTTTCCTTCAAGTGTGAGCATCGGGGCTATTGAAAACAGGTGTGCATATTCAACAAGCTGTACCTTGCTTTACTTAAAAAAACTATTATTTTGAAAAGTTTCATTGTGAATTGATTCTTGTTTTAAAATGCTTTCCATCTGGTATAATTGAAAAGTTGAAAACGACACAGATTTTTTTTCCCAAGGGAAGGGTGGTGATTTTGTGTCAACTCGCTTACAGATCACTGGGTCCTCCTCGTGCTTTTCCATTTGCTTCAGTTAGTGCTGAGTTGAGCAAAGCCAAGTTCCTGACAGAGACTGTTGTGGTTTTCAGCACAGGCCTACCGCTGTGTTGGCTTTACCAGTGTATGTTTACACTTTTGTCCTCAAATGGTTAGATAATTTTGTGCTTTCTGCCTGAGGTTGGGATAGCAAAGTGACAACAAAATGTACCATTTCTCCCTACATTTAATAAATTCTGCTGCTCTTGAGTGGAACCCATGGCTTATTAGACATGTCAAGTTGCTAGTTTTCTAAGCACATTCAGCTAAAAATGATGAACAAAATGGCTTAAACTGGAATATTTTGGGTCTCTCTGCATGTATAATATTTGTCAAAGAGTTTGGCTCTTGTTTATTGGCCAATCTCTTCACGGAAGATTCATTGACACCACTTGGGTCAATTTGGCTGCCATTTCTTGTGTTAGGTTGTGTTAGAGTCCTCTTGCAGGAAAATAAAGGAGTAAGAGCCAGTAAGAACCCAAATATTTATTTATTTATTTTTAAAAATTTATTTATTTTATTTTTGGCTGTGTTGGGTCTTCGTTGCTGCACGCGGGCTTTCTCTAGTTGCAGTGAGCAGGGTCTACTCTTAATTGCGGTGCGCGGGCTTCTCACTGCGGTGGCTTCTCTTGTTGCGGAGCACGGGCTCAAGGTGCGCAGGCTTCAGTAGTTGTGGCACGAGGGCTCAGTAGTTGTGGCTCATGGGCTTAGCTGCTCTGAGGCATGTGGGATCTTCCTGGACCAGGGACTGAACCCATGTCCCCTACATTGGCAGGCGGATTCTTAACCACTGTGCCACCAGGGAAGTCCCAGGACCCAAATATTTAGAAACATCTGTAATATTTATACCGATTACTAATAGATTTTCCACGTCCCTGTAAATTAAAACTTTTGGGCTGAGTATAAAGCATATACAATCCACATGTATATTTGTTATTACATGAATCTGGTATTTCTGGTTGTGTCAGTGCATGCAGGGATAATATTCTAAAAAAGATCTTCAAAATTAATGAGACAACCTTGACTGAGAAATAGTTTCCTTACACAGGAACTTTTAGTTCTTAACTGAGTGAAGTGTGAGGAAAAGATTCTGCAGACCCTGGGTAGTGAATACGTTAATTGTATGTTTGACACAAGCATTTGACCATTAGAATAAATAGCTCTGAAAGTCTGAAAGGTTGTGTCTAAGGTGGCTGTGATGACAGGTGCAAGTTTTCATATCTGGAGATCGTGTCTGTGGTTTATCTAGTCTGGAGCCACAATCCGCTTTTCATTACTCAGGGTTCATAGATTACTGTGGCTTGTTCAGCTCCCCACATAGAGTGGACAGGGCCCAGGAAAATCAGTTAGATTTCCTGTTTTCAGCAACCTGAATGATTGATTTGGTAGTAGGGAAAGGAGAGTGAAGCTGCCTGTTCTTTCTCAGACTCATGAGCATTTTGGATTTTTGGTTACTCCGGTTTTGGGGGTGGGGGTGGGGGCATTATTATTTTCTTCTTTAAGGCTACTTCATAGAGTAAGCGCATAGGCCATTAAAGGCTGCCCATAAGAAAATGTGAGCCAGTCAATTCAATGGATGTTTTAACAGTACTTACCATGCACGTGGATATTTTATACCACATGAAATGTCTAATACCCAGTGATGTTCAGTAAATGTGACCTTTTCCTTCTTTTTGACACTAGTCAGCCTGTTATGGGTGATACAAAATGAACATAAGTGAAATTTTAAGAGAACAGTTAAATCTATACTCGGGCTGGAAGTATGATATTGACGTGTGGGACATGAAGGGTCTCATGGAGAAGTGTGTCTTGAATTTGACTTATAAGGATAAGTGGGCTTTAGATACACAGAAAGTGAAGGGTTGCCCAGTAGAATTGCTGGGCCACTGAGGAGGCTGGCAGAACCTGGAAGCAAAGGGGAAAACCAGATGGCATCCATTTGGTGTTATTCAGTAAGGGAAGGACTTGAAAACCATGAAAAGGAGCTAAGACCCTGCTGAGTGATAAGTCAAAGCAGAGAAGAGTCCTGGTGGTATTTTAGGAAGATAAGTTGGTAGGTAACAACTACAGACTAGGTTGGAGCGAGAGGAGCCTGGAATCTGGGAAAGCAGTCAGTGGTGAGGTGATGAGAGCTGGGATTCCACCGTGGCGTGGAGTAAAAAAAAAAAAGATAGTAAGGATGTTTTGGATAGTCATTCACAGAACAAATATATTTGGAGAACCTTCCAGGTGTCAGGCACTGGGCTGGGCCCTGGATGCAGTGATGAGGCCAACTCACACAGTCTCGACCTGCATGGAGCTTACAGCTTACCAGGGGAGCAGGTGTGTGAGCACCCGGGTGTGTGAGCGGCCAGGTGTGTGAGTGGCCAGGTGTGTGAGTGGCCAAGTGTTTGAGTGCCCAGGTGTGTGAGTGCCCAGGCGTGTGAGGGGTCAGGTGTATGAACGCCCAGGTGTTTGAGTGCCCAGGTGTGTTAGTGCCCAGGTGTGTGAGCGCCCAGGTGTGTGAGTGCCCAGGTGTGGGGAGGAAACATTGGCAGTGACACGAGAGTGTACAACAGGGACTCTGATGGAATGGGAGGGAAGTTTCCTGAGGGAGTCATACTTGGGTTGAGTAGGAGTGATGGGGAAGCAGAAGTTCTAGGCAGAGCGAAGAGCTGGTGCAAAGGCCCTGAAGCAGAAACAGGAAGAACCCAGTGTGTCTGGAGTACAGTCAGGAGGATAAATGAAAGAGCTGGTGATTTGTTACCATCCTAAGTGAGGGAGGGTGTTTAGAGAAGAGTACTGATGGAAAATGGGTGGCTTGGAAGGTTTAATGTGGGTAGGGGTGAGAGTATCTGGTAGGGGAGGTGGGGAGAGGATGGATTCAGAATTCCATTTCTGCTGATTGATTGCTTCTTGCTTCCCTTCTCTCACCTGTATACTGGTCTGCCTCTAGAACCCCACCTACATGCTAAAGCTCATTTCCTGGGATGACTGATTTGTCTAATTATAATTTTACCTTCAGCAGGTGTCTTACTGAATGTGACCTACCTGAGATCAAAGTCACAGCAGTTTTATTTAGGTGTGCTCGTTAGTGGGTGTCCATTTTCTCGAGAAACGTGCCCTCAAAACACAGTGTTTTGTGCTTCTGGATGGCTGCTTTAAGCATGAAAGGCTTTAGGTTTACTTTTAAAGAGAATTCTTAAAAGACAGGGACTTCCCTGGTGGTCCAGTGGTAAAGAATCCGCCTTCCAATGCAGGGGATGGGGGTTCAATCCCTGGTCGGGGAACTAAGATTTCACATGCTGCAGGGCAACTGAGCCCGCGCACCACAACAACTGAGCTCGCGTGCCTCAACTACAGCCCGTGTGCCACAAACTACAGAGCCTACACATGCTGGAGCCCGAGCACCACAACTAGAGAAGAAAAACCCTGCACACCACTACTAGAGAGAAACCCGTGCGCCACAGTGTAAGATCCCGCCTGCCGCAACTAAGACCTGATGCAGCCAAAAATAAAATAGATAAATAATAAAGACATCTTTAAAAAAAAAGAGAGTTCTTAAAAGACAGTAAAATAATTAATGTTAAGTACTCTGAGTTCTAAGGCTTAAGAGTCATGAAGATGTTAGGAGTAAAGTCCATTTGTTTCTCATACGTGCAGCTGGTCTCTGCCTTGGGGCCTTAGCTCCTGCTGTTCCTTCTGCTGGGAATGCTTTTCCCTAGAATTCTGCCTGGCTTACCCTCATCCCTTCAGGTCTCTGCTCAAGTGTCTCCTTTCTGAGACCTTCCTTGAGCCCTCTGCATATACTTTCCCTAAGCCCCTTCTGCTTTATTTCTCTTCATCATACCTACCACCTTCTATACATAGTGTATAATTTACTTACTGATTTTGTTTGTTGCCTGCCTTCTCCACTATAATGTACTAGAATGTATGCTTCATGAGGGCAGGGGTTTTTTTAGGATTTGTCCACTGAGATCTGCTCAACATCGACTACAGTGTCTGGCACATAGTGGGCTCACAGTAAATACTTATTGAATGAACACCTCTTTTTTTTTTATGCTTTCATTTTTTACATTTATTTTTAAATTTTTTATTGAAGTACAGTTGATTTACAATGCTGTGCCAATCTCTGCTGTACAGCAAAGTGACTCAGTTTTACACATATGGACATTCTTTTTTAAATATTCTTTTCCATTATGGTTTATTCCAAGAGATTGGATATATTTCCCTGTGCTCTACAGTAGGACCTGGTTGTTTATCCATTCTAAGTGTAATAGTTTGCATCTACCAACCCCAGCCTCCCAGTCCATCCCTCTCCCTCCCCGCCCCACTGCCATGGCACCCACAAGTCTGATCTCTATGTCTGTGAGTTTGTTTCTGTTTTGTAGATAGGTTCATTTGTGTTGTATTTTAGATTCCACAGGTAAGTGATATCATGTGGTATTTGTCTTTCTCTTTCTGACTTAATTCACTTAGTATGATAATCTCTAGTTGCATCCATGTTGCTGCATATGGCATTATTTCATTCTTTTTTATGGCTGAGTAATATTCCATTGTATATACATACGTACCAAATCTTTATCCATTCATCTGTTGATGGACATTTAGGTTGTTTCCATGTCTTGGCTATTGTGAATAGTGCTGCTATGAACATAAGGGTGCATGTATCTTTTTGAATTACAGTTTTGTATGGGTATATGCCCAGGAGTGGGATTGTTAGATCATATGGTAATGCTATGTTTAGTTTTCTGAGGAAACTCCATACTGTTTTCCACAGTGGCTGCACCAGCTTACATTCCCACCAGAAGGGTAGAAGGGTTCCCTTTTCTCCACACTCTCTCCAGCATTTGTTATTTGTGGACTTTTTAATGATGGCCATTCTGACTGGTGGGACACCTCTTTTTAACATGGGCTAAACACATTTCTCTGTTGGCTCTAGTCAAGATGTACTGGATACTGCACCTACCCCCCCACCCTTTTTTAAGGCTAGGCTCCCAATAGCTTCTTCCTTTCAGAAAACACCCTGACAGTAAGGAAAAAAGTCTCAGAGGTACTGGATGAGCCACTTAGAAGCCTGTGTTTTAAAGCCCATGTATGTTTTACTCAGAGCCTATGAACTCAAATTAGCAACGGTCACACAAGTTAGTTGTAATTTCCGACTCTATAGCAAAGACAGGCCTCCTGGGAGGACCATATGTGAAAGAAAGAAAACCCAAGTTCTAAAAAGGCATTTATTTTGGGGCTGTTTATTATAGAGGCTGATAGACCTTCCCTCCCATTAAACTCCTGAGTTTGGAAATTGGGCAGTCCTAGCAAAAAGTAAGGAAAGGCCTTTTTTTTTTTTTTTTTTTAAAGAGTCCCCCATGTCTCCCCACACTGGGGACAAAAAGTTAGATTTTTTTCATATTGAATAATCATCCCTGTACAGTGAATGGGTTGGACTAAGTAATCTCTAAAGCTGCCTTCTGTCTTGAAAGCTGTATGATCCTGTTCTAAATATTCCACTCTGGCCAGTTTATTTTATACACCACTGTATGAACATGCTGCATGCATTCCTTAGCTTAGTGGCTTAGTTTATGATTGTCTCCAGCCTGAGTACTCTAGAAGGGGGATTTCTGGATCCAAAGGCTTGGAGATTTTTGAGGCTCTTGTTTCATAGGGCCAAATATTTTCTAGATAGGCTGCACTTTAGGGTAAGGTTTAATGTTTAGGATATTGAGTTAGCACAGCTATGGTCAGCCCTATGTCAGCTGCTTACCAGCCATGTGCTGAGTTTACCAGATCCCTTTCTCTTCATTTCTTTCATTTTTTTCCTTATAGGATAGTGATGAAGATTAACTGAGAATGCACCCTGGCTGCTATTATTATTATCATTATTATTTTATTTTGTACTCAGAGTTTTCACAAGCACAGAATATTAGCATATAAAATATCCTTGTCAGTTTGTTAAGGAAAATGTGAAGTTTTTATATTTTTGATTACTTTTGAGTGTTTTTTCATGTTCATTAGTTATTTACATTTTTTTTTGGTATTTAAAAAAATGTTTCTTCTTCATTTTGGTCACAATTCCTTTCTCTAAGTTTAAATCCATATTACACCCATCACTCAGTTTACATGCATTTGGTGTTCTTAAGATCACCAAACATAGCAGGAAGAATGCACAGGTGGTGTTCAAGAGATACTGTATACATTTTTAGACATATAAGATATGTGTATAATATGTGAAGATTGTTTTGGTAAAAATTGTTTTTTGATCAAGTCTGTCAATTGCTTATTAAATAAATGAATATATATTTGGTTTTAAAAGCAAATCCCTTGCCAGTGGCCTGGTGAGTGAGCCATTTTGGAAGTTAGTCTGTTGGCCCATTCAAGCCTTCAGCTGACTGCAGCCGTGGCTGATAATCTGACTACAGCCTCATCAAGAGACCATGAGGCAGAACCACCCAGTTTATTAAAAATGCCAGTACAAATCTGTCCCCATACAGGGAAATAATTTTGGATGAAATATATTTCTCATATTAGAAAATGTTAGTTTTGCATTTTAAATTATTGTACTTTCTTTTGTTTTTTTCCCCCACTCTTGTGCTCTGAGCCTCCTGCTAAGCCCCAGACATTTGTTTTTTTTCATGTACAATAGTTCTCTTCCGGGATGAGAAGTTACTTTAGCATAAGTTCACAGCTCATTAATTTAAGAAGCAACTGCTTCAGAGACCCGCAAACCAATAATTTACTCTTAAGTGTGTGTTTATGTCTGAGAACTCGTAGCAGGGGGCTAAAAGGGGAGAGTAATGAGCCTGGAAACTCACTGCTCAGCTGGCTCACCAGACCCCTCACCGGCAGTGTTTCCACAGTCCCTCTCTGTTTTCTGGGGTCCCACCAAGATGCCCTTTGGAAGATTACAGACAGTTGTTCTGCATGGCACTTAACGATAGAGCAACAGAGCAAAGGGAGAGAAGAGCTTGGAGCTGAGCCTGCACACAGAAATGGACCACGTGGATGTATGGCTGGGCCAGGCCTTTGGGAGAGCCTTCTGCTCCCCAAGTGGGCACGGAGCAGACTTATGTCAGGGCAGCCTGTGGACTTGAGGTGTTTTGAACGCAGGTTATCTGTTCCTGCCTTCCATTTTCCTTTTTCACTCCTTCTCAAGCCAGTGGGGCTGACCCCTGATTGCACAGTAGTCACTTGGGGGAGCCTTGAAAACAACCAGAGAGGTTCTGATTCAAGTGGTCTGGGTGGGATCTGGGCTTGGATAAAGTTTAAAAACCTCCCCCTCGTGATTCAGATACACTCCAGGATGCGAGAGCCAGGAACCCAAGCCAGGTTGGTTCACTGATCTGTTTCCAGACTTAGCCTTTCCAGGCTCCTCCCCTACCATTTGCCTTCCATAAGTCTGCTCTAGCAACAGCTCTGCCCTGCACTTTCAAACTTCGACCACTTGCCCTTTTAAATACTGGGAAGGAAGGAGATTGGTGAAAATTCGCAGGCTGTAATCAGGTAAGGGTAAGTTGTTAGTTTGCTACCCTGTTGGGTTTTGAATTAATTTAATGATCTGTGAATTTCTGCTGAAACAACTAGAATATCTAAGTCTCCTCTGTGGCATAGACCCTAGTGAGAAACTCTTGGGTTTGGTATCTTAAAACTTCTCTCTGCTGGTCCTCATGTGCTGGTAGAAGATTCAGGTGGTTTATTTCCTTTTCCCTTTATTATTGTTGTTATAAATTGGGCACACAACTTTTACATTTCTTTTTAAGGCAGTGAAGGTGGAACATTAAGAATGTATTTCATGAGTTTTGAATCAATCTCTTAGGGTTAATCTGAATGTCTAATTGTTCTCTTTAATGTGATTGTATAGGATTGCCTCAGCATTCTAATGAAACCTACAATCTGCAGAACTGTTTCATATAAAATCTCTCTTACAGATAATGTGTATTTGACAGTGTAGAAACTTTTCAAATCTACAGTTTGGAGGACTTTGTGATAAATGTTATATTATCTGGCAACTCAAAGGAAAATTTGCAAATTATTTAACACAGTTTCCTTAAAATATAGCCACTTAGTAAGAAACTGTTATTAGCCCATTCTAGGCAAAGTTTGACACGTATGTTCTAGTGGTGGTTCATTACCTTTGAGATACTTAAAGCGATGGGAAGGCTTTGGAGCCCTGATGGAAGCTGGGGTGTCCTGTAGGGATGGTGGTCAAGGTGGGCTCAGGGAGGGCCCCTGTGTTGGACATGGTCAGCCCAGGTACCCGGACTTCATGCAGCTAGCTTAATCCCTGGTTGCATCTGGATCTGGCCAAAGTCAGCAGCCATGTGAGTCAGCCTAGGGACTTTTTTGAACAGAGTTTGAGGGGAGAGACCATCGAGGGCCTCCAGTTCAGTGAGCTTCATCCTCAGTAGTGCAGGACCCTGAATCAGTCCCTTGGGGCACTTGCTGACAAAGCTGAAGGGCAAGCAGCCTTCAGGCCTTCCTCCTCCGTGTCTGAATGGCTAAGTCTTTGCAAGTCAGTGCTTTTATGCTGTAGTTAGTCCCAGTGGGAAGGTAATTCTCTTCTCTGGGCTTTAATTTTCTGTATCAGATGTGAGGCCCATGTCTCTTGGGGTAGATGTGGGTCTTCCAGGTGGACACACACACTTAAGGGATCCAGGTGGCAATTTGCTCTTTTTTTCATTTTTTTTGTTTTTTCCTCTTCCCTTAATCTTTTTAGCTAAAGTGGGGACCCACTGTTAGGCTCTCTTAATGGTAAGGTCAGTGTCAAGTAGGGTGGTGGAATGGAAAAGAGTCTACCACCAGTGTTTGTTGTCTCAACTCAGTTGCTTCAGCTTTCTCCGTTTCCACTGAGCCTCTCCATCTATTCAGTCTTCCAGTGTCATGTCTATAGTATCTTCTTTTACTGTTCAATCAAAGTAACTGGAATCTATAACCTCAATTTTGAGATGTGTCCTATATTTATGATCCTAAATATGGGATTAAAAAGAAAGTTGATATCAGAGATTTGTTTTATTTTTAAATCTATTTATTTATTTATTTTTGGCTGTGTTGGGTCCTCGCTGCTGCACACGGGCTTTCTCTAGTTGGCAGTGAGCGGGGGCTATTCTTCGTTGCGGTGCGCATGTTTCTCATTGCGGTGGCTTCTCTTGTTGTGGAGCATGGGCTCTAGTCGTGCCGGCTCAGTAGTTGTGGCTCGTGGGCTCTAGAGCGCAGGCTCAGTAGTTGTGACACATGGGCTTAGTTGCTCCCTGGCATGTGGGATCTTCACGGACCAGGGCTCAAACCTGTGTCTCCTGCATTGGCAGGTAGATTCTTAACCACTGTTCCACCAGGGAAGTCCCAGAGATTTGTTTTAAAACTTTATTTCTATAATCTGTCCTGAAGTTAGTGCTCAGTCCAATTTTTTATATATTTTTCACAGATCAGAGCCTGACAGTTAAATTCAAGAATCATTTATTAGATTAAAACAATCTGGAAAATTCAATTACCCAGAAAACCCATTCCCTGAGCATCCTTTTAAATCAATATTGGGCCATATAGATGAACTGGGAAGTCTCTGTATTCCTTAAAATAATTACTGTGGATGTGTAAGCCTTTGGACTCTATCAAAATCAAGTGTTAATTTTTAAGCTAATAAAATGTATTACTGAAGGTTTGATGTCCCATTGGAAACAGTTTAGGAGCAGAGAAGAGTAATTTGCTGTAAGGATATTTTACATAAGGCTTGAGCAATTTTATGCACTGGGTTTATGAGGCTGGTGTTCAGGGGCTGTTTCTTTCTTCACTGTATGTTTGCAGGGTTTAACATATGATGCCCATTCGTGGGTGATAGTGCCTTCCTTAGGTCTTAGTGCAAACAGCTGTGCTTCATAAAGACAGGCCTCACAGCTGAGAGGATGCACGGCATTGCTTCATCCCATTATGCCTTTTATGCTGGGGCTGAATTCTTTATTAAAGTAGCTAGAAGTAAGTGTAACTGAAAGGACGAATTAAGCCATATTTAAAAAGTTAATTTGGCTAACAGTGAGCTCACAACTTTATTTCTGAGACAGTAAAGCTTGGGGGGAGAAAGGAGTAATGTTCTAGTGACAAAGAAATCAATACATGGTGCTCACATTATTTTCAGAAATTCTACCAATTTGAACACCTACCACAAGCTTGTGAGACTGAAATCTCCTCTGAGTGATATATAGTATTTGAAGATTTGAGAAATACAAATTTGCATCTTAAAAATTCATTGGTGAGGTTAGGTATTACCCATTTGTTTCCCTCTATTGAGGTTTGTGTCCTTTGGTCCAATGGAGTCTCTCTTAACATCTTCTGGGTTTGGGGCTGCCTCATCTCTGTCATTTAGACTATAATTTTAATTCTTTTAATCTCAGTGAGGGGATAATTTCAGTGACTGAAAAAACAGAGACTGGTCAATGGATTTTATTATTATTATTATTTTCCTGTACGCGGGCCTCTCACTGTTGTGGCCTCTCCCGTTGCGGAGCACAGGCTCCGGACGCGCAGGCTCAGCGGCCATGGCTCACGGGCCCAGCCGCTCCGCGGCATGTGGGATCTTCCCGGACAGGGGCACGAACCCATGTCCCCTGCATCGGCAGGCGGACTCCCAACCACTGCGCCACCAGGGAAGCCCTAGCTCATAATTTTGACAGCCTAAATTCTCCTAAACATTTCACACCATTTTCAAACTTGATTAATTAAATTCCTTTAGGCATTTCAACCGGTAACACCTAATATACTTAATTTATCCAAGCACTTTAACCTTTAGCAGGATAACCTTACAGAAACCTTCCTGAGCACTTAAACACAACTTACAAACTGGAAACCTAATGTATGTATTAGTCAATCAGTTTTCAAATGATGTGTGTAAACTTAGTCAATCAGACAATTTTTTTTTTTTTTTTTTTTTTTTGCCGTACGCTGGCCTCTCACTGTTGTGGCCTCTCCCGTTGCGGAGCACAGGCTCCGGACGCGCAGGCTCAGCGTCCATGGCTCACGGGCCCAGCTGCTCCGCGGCATGCGGGATCTTCCCGGACCGGGGCACAAACCCATGTCCCCTGCATCGGCAGGCGGCCTCTCAATCACTGCGCCACCAGGGAAGCCCCTAATTATTTTAAGAAGAACTTTCCAAATGTTTGAGGGGAGATATATATGTTCTTTTGCCTCCATTCATGTCCACTGAAAGCTGGGGGGCTGCCTTGGCCTCCCCAGTGTACTGGCCCCTCAGAGAAGGAGTATTTGCAGAGATAGTGAGGAAGCGCTGGTTTGGTGCTGGCCCGGTGTGCTCTCCACTTGTGTAAAGGTATTCATGGATGCTCACACCTGCACACACCCAAGCCACAGGAGGACAGGTAAGGATTTACAGGGAGCACATCACAGTGGAATGGTTTCCATATTTAGCCCCTGATGCAAAATAAGACTTAATTTTAAGTCAAAATTAGACTTAAAAAATACCTTTAGAAAGGTTCCGCCATGGAAACTGCCCTACCGGCTGTTAAACACGGCCCATGTTTCGTCTTCCTTTGGAACTATTACTATATGTTCAGTTGCGCATCAGAGAAATGAAGAAGGAGGCTTGTGTTTAGAGGCTTTGTGTTGTTAAAAAAAAAAAACAAAAAACAAAGAATGCACCTGAACCACTAAGATCAGACTCTGTTTCAAAGCACACCTGAGAGAGGCGTCGGGGAACTGAAGCTGCAGGAACAGGAAAGGCCCCTGGAATTTCCTTGTCTTTCAGATTGATCTAGTTCAATGTGTATAAGTCAAATGCTGAGTACTCTCTGACCCAGCCAATCTGGCATTCTTAGGAGTGGCTAACATTGTGTGAAAACGAATTCCTCCGGCCGGTCATGAGAGGAAACAGACACAATTTTTTTTTTTTTTTTTTTTTTTTATTGGCTGTACGTGGGCCTCTCACTGCTGTGGCCTCTCCCGTTGCGGAGCACAGGCTCTGGACACACAGGCTCCGCGGCCATGGCTCGCGGGCCCAGCCGCTCCGCGGCATGTGGGATCTTCCGGGATCGGGGCACGAACCCTAGTCCCCTGCATCGGCAGGCGGACTCTCAACCACTGCGCCACCAGGGAAGCCCCAACAGACACAATTTTTACCAAGATGTGATGCAGAAGATAGCATGGCTTGACAAATGAAGGTTGTGAAGTATCAGAATAAGCAGTGGAATGGATTGTAGATATTCCCTCTCTGGAGTGTTTTAAATTCAGGGTAGGTTTTCACTTTCCCATGTTGAAATAAGTTACTCCCTGTAGATGAGGTACATGGATTCTTATGTCTTGGAAAGTTTTAATGACTATCCTTGTAGGTAAAAAGTGAAGGTGGGGGCTTCCCTGGTGGTGCAGTGGTTGAGAGTCTGCCTGCCGATGCAGGGGACACGGGTTCGTGCCCCGGTCCGGGAAGATCCCACATGCCGCAGAGCGGCTGGGCCCGTGAGCCTTGGCTGCTGAGCCTGCGTGTCCGCAGCCTGTGCTCCGCAACGGGAGAGGCCACAACAGTGAGAGGCCCACGTACCGCAAAAAAAAAAAAAAAAAGTGAAGGTGGCAGTTTTTTGTTTCTGTTGTTTTTGGAGCCAATAATTGTGGATTCAGAATCCTCCAAATGTGAAAATAGATGAATTCTTGTTGTCTTAAATACACTGTAGAGTAATACCCTTTTTGGTTTCCCCTGAGAATTGGGTTTGTGATAGGAAAGATGAAGCATTAGGAGTAGTGACTTTTTTTCTAGTTCATATGAAAATGTTAGTCTGAAAGACAGGACTGGAAAGGTATAGTACTGGACAGGTGGGCATTTTAGCATCTTTCACTAAAGAGATGGAAGAGAACAAAGCAAGTAGCAGCATAGAAAATGGTCACTAGAGGCTGTGTGTGTCATAGGCTTGATAGCTAATATTATGTTGGATGTCACCAAGGAAATATTAGTCTTGGCAAGGCTATGGGGTCCCCTCCTTTATTGAATAAAATTAGTTAGGTTGCTGGGACTCATGAATCACGGATGAAATGTTAGAGCTAAAAATGGCCCATAAATAACAATCTTGAATATACATAAAGGTCACTTCCAGGTACTTGCTGTTCACTGTATGTTGCAGTTAATGTTCAGTGGGCTGGTAGCCTTTTTTTTAAATTTTAATTAAACTTTTTATTATGAGAGAATTCACATGCAGTTGTAAGAAATACTACACAGAGAGAACCTGTGTCCCTTTATTCAGTTTCCCCTGATGGTAACTTCTTGCAAAACTGTAGTCCAGTATCACAGCCAGGGTATTGACATAGATGCAGTCAAGATCCAGAGCATTCCCATCACCACAAAGCTTCCTCGTAGTGCTCTTTTATAGCCACATCCACGTCTCTGCCACTTCTACCTCTCCTTAAACTCGTTACCACTAATCTTTTCTCTCTTTCTACAGTCTTATCATTTCAAGAACGTTCTATCAGTGGAGCCATTTGGAAAGGCTTTTTTCATGCAGCATACGTCTCTGGAGATTCATCCAGGTTTTGCGTGTATTCCATGGTTTGGATGCAACCACAGTTTGGTTAACTATCCACCTGCTGAAGGACACTGGGTTGTTCACAATTTTTGGCTTTATGAATAAAGCTGCTACAAATATTCATACGTACATTTTATGTATGAAAATAAAAATTTCATTCCTCTGGGATAAATGCTGAAGAGTACAATTACTGGGTCATGTGGCAGGTGCATGCTTAGTTTTTTAAGAAGCTGCCAAATTGTTTTCCACAGCAGCTATACCATTTTATAGTCCCACTAGCAATATGTGAGCGACCCAAGTTCTCTGCATCCTCGCCAGCATTTGGTGTTGTCACTACTTTTATTCAGCTGTCCTGATTGGTATGTAGTGATATCTCATAGTAGCTAAATATGTGGAATATCTTTTCATGTGCTACCTGTATATCCTCTTTGGTGAAGTGTCTCTTTCTGTCTTTGCTGACTTTCTAAATGGATTGTTTGTTTTCCTGCTGTTGAATTTTTCGAGTGCTTTGTGTATTCTAGGTATTAGTCCTTTCTTTGGATATGTAGTTTGCAAATATTTTCTCTCAGTCTGTAGCTTGTCTTTTTATCCTCTTTACTGGATATTTTGCTAAATAGAAATTATTAATTTTGATGAAATCCATAGCAGTTTTTACTTTCATTCTTACTTTCTGTGTCAAGTCAAAGCCAGCCCCTGTGATCAGTCCTCTTGTCCCTTCTTCACATCTGAAGCCTTAGGAGACACAGACACTGTCAGTCAATCGGTCCCCAGAGGGGTAGCTCCCCTCAGTGGTCCTCATCTTTGACTCATTCAACAGTCTCATTCAGAAAGTCAGATTAGATCCATTAAGACAAAGGCAACTTGGTCCCTGGTGGCGCAGTGGCTAAGAATCTGCCTGCCAGTGCAGGGGACACGGGTTCAAGCCCTGGTCCGGGAAGATCCCACATGCCGTGGAGCAACTAAGCCCGTGTGCCACAACTACTGAGCCTATGCTCTAAAGCCCGTGAGCCACAACTGCTGAGCCCACGTGCCACAACTACTGAAGCCTGTGCGCCTAGAGTCCGTGCTCTGCAAAAAGAGAAGCCACTGCAATGAGAAGCCCGCGCACCGCAACGAAGAGTAGCCCCTGCTCGCCGCAACTAGAGAAAGCCCACGTGCAGCAGTGAAGACCCAACACAGCCAAAAATAAATAAATAACATAAATAAATTTATTGTAAAAAAAAAAGACAAAGGCAAGTTACAGTGAACAGGCCCTAGGAGACCACAGACCAGTGTACAGCTGGGATGGAGTCCCATGGGATCCTTCCCCCAAAGAAGCTTCCCAGCCTGCACCAGCCCACACCTGCACAGTTCTGTCCAGGCTAGTGATGAACCTACTTCAAGGACCTGAAGAACATGGTAGCATTTCCCTCAGTTTATCTAGCATCTTCATAATGGCTCCTTGAAGAATTTTTATCATGGCTACATAAAAAATCTTTGTCAGATAATTCTAACATCTCTGTCATCTTGATGTGGAAATCTGTTGTTTTGTCTTTTTTCATTCTGTTGGAGATCTTCCTCGTTCTTGGTGTGATGAGTGATTTTTGAACAAAACCTGGACATCTTTGTATTATGTTATGAGATTTTGGATCTCATTTCAACCTTCTGGTTTTGATCCCACTCGAAAGGGGAGGGGGGGGAAGTTGTCACCTAATTACTATCTGTGTCTCCAAGGGGTTCTTAGGAAGAAGGGGCAAGAGGATTGACCCCAGGGCTTGGCTTTAGTGTTCCACCATCACTCTGGGGCCTTGATATTTCTTTAGTATCCTCTACACAGTGGTTCTCAACCCCATCTACCCGTTAAAGTCCCCCAGTGGAGCTGAAAGCAGCAACTATACATGATGGTCTCTTCTTCTTCCCTGAGATTTTGGTTCAGTTGATCTGGAGTGGAGCTTAGGCAGTGGTATTTTTAAAAAGCTCCCCAGGTAATTGTAATGTGCAGCTGGAGTTGAGAGCTGCCATTCTGCAGACAAAAAGAACCTGAATATTGACCATCACATTATGGATTCTTACATTTTTTAAAAGCCTTGGCCTTAAACTCAAAGTTTTGTTTATATCCATTCTCAGTGGCAGGGATGGGGGGTGGGGGAAGATGTGAAAAGTCACAGGATAAACTTGACCCATCTTCCTGGAGTGCCAGTTCTGCCCGATAGAAAAATCATGTTTTAAATTGCCTTGCAAAAATGGGCAAAAAAATCAAAACAGATCTTTTTTAGAGTAGAATGTAAAGTTTGCATGCATTTTTAAAGAAAAAAACCAAACTAGGTAGGACTCCAGAGAAAGCTCACATTAGTGGTAAGCCCCAGCACCCAGGGATGGGCGTTGGCAGGGCTCTCTTACTGGTGGAATTGTTTTGAGATGCACCATGAAGGCCTGGAAGGCAAAATACTGCTGTCTGTGAGTGATGTTTATAACTCCTATTGTTAGGTAACCTAGGTTACTGGACTAATGCGATGTTTTATAGTATGAATCATGTTTATTTAGAAGACTTTACCCCTTTCCATCATCTTTAACTGTCAAAAGTATTCATCCCCCTGAATACTGATATTTCACACACACACACACACACACACACACACACACACATTTTTTTTTGGTCTGGAGCTCTGGGTGATAAGAATCCCATGGTTCTGAATTCTAAATTTAAGAAACACTTCTGCTCATTCTTAGAGGGTTAAAGCAGGGGGCTGTTGGGTAATGAGAATATTCTCGGCCTTTTGTTTCCAGCCCCCATCACTGTCAGCGTGGATGAGCTCCTTCTGTATGGCCATAGCTTGTAACACCAGCTTAGCAGTCTTGTTGGGGGCCTGTGCTATTCCGTGGGGATGCTTCTGACATTTGAAGAATGCCATTTATTTCTGAACTGAGCACTCATTCCACACTAATAATTCTCTTTGTGGGAAGTTCTCACAGAAGATGGGTGCTTCCTCCCTGCAGACTTGCGCTCTGGCAGAACTGACAAGTGTGTGCATGCGTTGCTCTCTTTACCACATACTCAGTGAAAAATGAATGTTTTCTCTTCTTCCCATATTAACCTGACTTTCTGGAAGTGATCCAGAACTTGATGGAAACAAACTCACATAATTTCAGCACTATAGAAACCATATAAACATTCACCTCAACGTTTCCCATTAAAATATAAAAGTTGGATACTCCCTCTTTCCATTGAATCGTGGACCTTTCGGTGGTTGACTGCAGTTGTTTCAGTTTATTCCTGAAGAATGAGTAACCAAAATGAGGCTTTGAAGAGGCAGCTCAACTGGTTAAGAGCATGGAGACCATGGGCAGACTGGCTAGTTCTAATCCTGCCTCTGTTGCTTGCTAGTTACTTAGCTTTTTAGTTTTTCGGTGTCCCCTTCTATAAAATGGGAATAGAATTTTTCTGAGGATGACATTAGTTAATACATTGAAAGCTCTAAAACAGTTCAAGGTGTGGATGAAATATGTCACCTGACATATCAGTAAACAAAGGATGTTGTGACCAGCAAGCCAGCAGGTACTGCAGCCATCCCCAGCTGTGTGCGCCCTGAGGGGATTCAGAATGGAGAAGAGCAGAATACTGGCCCTAGATAGTTAAGGTGTATATCAAAGGAATGATTTCAGTCAGCCCAGCCTCTTGAATCTACCCAAACATAGAAAAGCGCTAAATACATTATTTTGAGGAGATGTCTGATTTTCTTTAATTAACAGTAATATTTTGATGTTCAACTACCTGGTTTTTGTTGCAAAATTCTTATACCTGGTTCTTCCTTCACCTCTTCGAAGCAGTCCCTCAGAGCTGTCTGAGAGACTGTCTTCTGGGCTTAAGTCCTCAGTTTTGTCGGCCAAATAAAACATAATTCTCAACTTTCAGGTTGTGTAATGTTTTTTTAGTCGACAGTGGCCTATGACAACAAATGCTCAATAAATTAGCTCTTTGTATTGTTTAAATGGACATAAGATATAGGTGGCTACCAGTTTCTGCACATTTGACATATATGTGAAAAAAAAATTCCAATTCCAGATTGGGCGGCAGGTGAATTTGTACTTGCAGCTTCCTACACTTGGGACGTTCTCCTCCTCTCATGACTAGTGCACACTCAGCTCAGATATCCCCTCCTGGAAGGGCCTTCCTTATCATTCTGCTCATTTCCTTCCTCATAATACCACTGTTGATAGGTACTTATTTACTTGCTGTCATCCATCTCTTCTACTAGAATATCAACTCCACGAGGTCCATGTTGCAGGCTGACTTAAGTCAGCCTGGCCTTCCAGCCTTGTTGGGTTCTTCTGTTCAATGTTGGAGACCTCCAAAGTCTAGCACTAAGTGGGTGCTCTACAGCCCTCTCTCCAGGCTTTGGCTTCCAGCTGGGAAGTGACAGCGAAAGCGATGTCTCGTCTGAATTCTGCCAGGCTTACAGTCATTTATGAGACAGCAGTGACAGCAGGTCCAGAGCCACATACCGTCTGGTCACTCTGGATGAGTCCCCACGCTGTCCTTGCGCGCTGAGGTTCTTCCGGTACAAGGGCAGCGATGATGTTCTGATGACGAGGCTGGCCAGCTGTGACTCAGGTCAAGCAAGAGAGTCTCCTGAGGGGTGGAGAGAAGCAGGACAAAGGTTCCAGATCTTGAGTCGCACATTACAGGTGTCAGATTTTTGGCCTTGCCAGATTTTTGGTGTCTTGGTCTTGCAGAGATGGTGAAGTCTGTATAATCTTAACCAACCACATATCTTGGGCACCACTCATTTCACAAATCAAAATTACTTCTCATTCCTTCAAACAGTTTGCTAATGAACAGACGTTTTGTTGTATTTTAAAATAATGATACTTCAAGTGCTAAGCAGGAGTGTGAACTCCTGATAACAGAACTTGAAATGCTAACTAACGACTGCTAGGGTGTCCATAAGTCATTATGTAAATATACAATACACACAGTGCTCATTGTTTATACCAAAGTTTTCCTAAATTACAGGAATTGCAATAGATGGGGACCTTCTCTGTTTTATTTCCTATAGTATCTCCATCACTTAAAACAGTACTTTGTACGTGATAGGTGTTGCGTGAATGAATAAAATTATTGCTGATAGGAAAAAAAGAGCTATGTTCTAAACAACCAGTTTACAGACTTTTGGAGCATAACTGACTTTTGAGGATTTGTAACTTGAAAAATTAATCTTTTTAAAGAAATCCATGAATATTTTTATTTAATCTAGACGAAGTTGATGATTTGGTTATCAATCAAATATCTAAATTGATTAGGATGCCATTTTATGAATATGGGAAACACATCCATACCATCCATTTGCTTAAAAATGCTGTGAAAATGACAGAAAAAATACTTTTGGAAGAGAAAAAATCTGGGAATTCCCTGGCGGTCTAATGGTTAGGACTTGGCACTTTCACTTTGGGGACCTGGGGTCGATCCCTGGTCGGTGAACTAAGATCCTGCAAGCCTCACAGCGCAGCCAAAAAATATATAAATAAATAAAAATTTTAGAAAGGAGAGAGAAAAAAATCTGTAAAATTCAAGAAAGGTATAGAATGCCACGGACAGATGAAAACTATGGAGTAATTCCTGAAGGGTGGAAAAGTTAACAGTTCTGTAGAGGAGCAAAAGTAGTTAAAAGGAGCCAAGGATTGCTACAGAGTAGAAACAGTTCTGCAGACCTACATCCCAGAGTAGGGAAGCAGCAGAAGCAGGTAAGCAACCTGGGGTGTTCATCGGAGATTAATGCAGAGCTTAGAGGCCAGGGAGCCTTCCCCAAGTTTCAGTACCTTTTGCTCCAGGCTAAGTGGGCCAAGGGGTCTGTGCCCAGGTGTCCTCTTGTCCCATCAGAAAGCTCAGGACTCCCAGAGGATAAGCTGCCCCACCTCTCTGACAGCATTTCTGCCTCCTCCCAGCAATTTCCAGTGGCACGCTGGTTATTTCTCAACATTTCTTCAGTTACACAATGGAGATAAAACAGCTATCTTAAGAATTTGGAAAACATTAAATAAATGAATGAAAAAACCCAGCATAGCACATGGTGCTCATTATATTATATAAAGAGCCCCAAGTTTGTAAGCGGTCTGTATTCAGTGCTATGTAGAAACACTTAAAGTAGTATGAGGACATTGGCCTTTCTCAAATAGTGGAACACATGTGGGTGAATTAATTTAGCTTTTTTGGAAATCATTTCATGAGCCATGTTTCTTAACATTAAACTAGGATCATGTTGTCATAAGTCATTATTTAATATAAGCAAAACATTTGAAAATAAAGTCACAAGATTTATGGCTGTTTCAAATAAACTCAAATACATTCCTAAGTTTTTCTAATTCATTCATTAAAGAAATATCATATCTAGATCTGATTATGCAGCTGTTCCTTCAAGTCCCCGAACAGAAGAATGACTACAAGAGACATAAGTCTCCTTTGAAAATCTACTGCAATAGAAACAATGAAATGTGCTAGTCCGATTTTTGGTATTGTTTTGTTTGCAGTTATAATGAAGGAAAAGATAGTGTTCTCAGGGCTCACCAAAGCTTTTACCTCCAAGAATTTTTCTTTAGGTCCTCTTTATTTACCAGTAATTTGATCCAAATCTAAATGATATTCAAAATACCCCTCAGATGTTTTTAATCATACTAACTTTTGCTTCAAGTCCAATTACCTTCATTAAGGCTCTTTGATTCAGTAAACATTTCTTGTGCCTCTGTGCTATGCTATGCCCTGAGAATACACCACTAAATAGGACAGGGTCCCTACCCTGTGGAGGCAACACAGAAACGGGTGATTTTAATTAATGAGGCCAAGGAGGCTACCTAGAGGAGATGTCACCTGAGACCAGAAGAATGAATATGACTTTTTCAGGGAAGGGAGGGTATGAGGAGAATTCCGCAGAAGATCAAATAGCATGAACAAAGACACAGATCCATGGCATAGCCCTGGGGAACACAGGCAGGTGACAGCCGTCAGTTCTGTATTGCTAGAACATGAAACCAAGTAGAGACTAGGTGGGACATAAAGCTGGGGAAGTAGGTGGGCCTGGAACGGGAGGACCTTTATGCTCTACGTGCAGAGTTAATGGAAGGTCCTCTTCAGGGTTTTGACTGGGCTGCTGATAGACATTTGTGTTTTCAGTAGATCTGGCAGGGCTGTGTCAGGGAAGTGACATGAAGGAGGTTCAGAATTAAGGAAAACCAGGTTCAAAATAAGGAGAACCAGGAAGCTCTGTTAGAGACTTTGCAGTGGTCCAGGTGAGACAGTAAGAACCTGAATTAGTATTGGGAAGTCTGTGTGGAAAGGAAGCGGGGGCGATGGGTTTTAAAAATACTTAGGAGGTAAGACTTGGAAGATTTGGAAAATGAGGAAGAGGTTAGGTTGATTCCAGATCCCTGGCTTGCCAGACTAATGGTGGCTAGGCTACTCTTGGGCATTCATGTTGAGTCTGAAACACTGTAGGCATCAAAGCTGCCATCTAAGTATATTTCTGTAGCTGGAGAAAAGACTCAGGGAGCATTTAGTGAAAGGTGAGAGTTAGAACCGTGGAAGTGGATACAACTGTCTACTCCAAGGAGAGCTTGGAAAGAGTGAGAGGGGGGCAAGGCAGTGGGAGGGATGAAAGCGAATTGTTGACAGAGGGGTGAGAAGGCAGAGAGAAAGACAGAGGCAGTATCAAATGAGAACCATTAGGGACGTTTAAGGAGTGGGCAGAGAAGCACCGAGAGAGCACCGTAAGCAGGAATGGTTAGAGAACTCCAGAACAACCAGAAATGAAAAAATTACATTATAGTAGTCACGGGAAGGAGAGGTCAGTGGTATCAAACATGGCAGAGAAGGCCAGCAAGACACAGACTGAAATGTATTCAGTGGGTTTGGCATCTACAAGAAATTGGTGGCCTTTGGGAGAGCAGATGCAGTAGCGTGATGGTGTCTGGCCTTGGCTCAAGGAAAGGAGGGGCACGAAGTAAAGATGCAGGAGGCCAGAGCACCAATAGTCTTTCAAGTGAGAAGGAGGAAAGCAATGGGTGGCAACTGGAGGGACTTAACGTATGGGCCAGGGAGATTATTATTGGTTATTTTTAAATTTTAATTTAATTTATTTATTTTAATTTTTTGGCTGCGCCACACGGCATGTGAGAGTGAACCCACACCCCCTGCATTGGAAGCACAGAGCCTTAACCTGGACTGCCAGGGAAGTCCCTATTGGTTATTATTATTTTTTTAAAGGATTTGAGTGACTAAGGGGTATATATGAGCTGTAAAGAACGTGTGAGTCAATGGGGACAAGATGGTGATAGAAGGGAGGGGACAACAGATGGCCAGAGGAGATGAGAGAATGGTGTCAACCATAGTATGGAAGGAATGGTGTCCAAGAAGAGACAATCCATGCTCTTAGATCAATGAGGAGGAGGGAATAGAAGTATTTTACAAGGGAAGGCAGAGAGATGAGATAGGTATGAAGATGTTCCGTTAGAAGGCCAATCTGTTCTGAAAGTTTATTCCTCATATCTTTAAAAATGATAATTGAGTAATAAGATTAATAAAAGACTTAAAAGCTACAAAAATTATTGTTGGCTGCTTTTAAATTATTTTATATCATAAGCCTTATGAGCTACTTTTTCCTACCAAGTAGTCTCTGTACAAACCCATTTTGATAAATTAAATGCAATTATTGATCATCTCCTTTTTTTTTTTTTTTTTTTGCGGTACGTGGGCCTCTCACTGTTGTGGCCTCTCCCGTTGCGGAGCACAGGCTCCGGACGCACAGGCTCAGCGGCCATGGCTCACGGGCCCAGCCGCTCCGCGGCATGTGGGATCTTCCCGGACCAGGGCACGAACCCGTGTCCCCTGCATCGGCAGGCGGACTCTCAACCACTGCGCCACCAGGGAAGCCCTGATCATCTCCTTTTATAAAGAACAATATTAAATCATCTGCTTTGTATTCCTGGTAAGGTGAACATAATAGCTCATTGCCACACCACTGCAGAGATTTGATTGTGGGTTGGTATTTGGTGTTCTTTGTTTGATGGCACAGGCTGTTCATGGTTTGTTAAAATAGCGACTTGGAACTTTATTGACAGCACGATCATAATGAAATGTAAATGTCATTCCTGTGGTCCTTCAACCTTTCATATTTTCATTGCATTTCCGAAAAGAGGAATGGGTGTTTTTATTAAATGCAAAGGCATTTGTGCACAGCACATTCAGCGCATGAATTCCTTAGGCACTTACTGTGTTGCCTAGTACAGTGCTGGTCTGGGAGGAAGTCAGAAGAAATAAGGAGACATCTACTTGTCCTGGAAGGAGCTGCCAGGTAGGGAATGTGGAGTGGAAAGTACCACCGCGAAAGAGGGCAAGGGCCCCAAGGCAGGAGGGCAGGGGAAGGATGGGGAGGGCATTGAAGGGCCTTTATTCAGGGAGCTTTATGCAAGTAGTGGGTGATAAGGGAAGTCTGCTGTTTATATAAACATAGAAGGTCTAGTACCTCATTAAAAGTCTCCAGATAACTGGTTTTATAGGCTCTTAAGCAAGACAAATTATTTGGAGAAGTGGAGTGAAATGTAAATGAGGTTTTATTTTGTTCTCAGTCTATCAAGTGTAGATTCAAGGTCCAGCCCTGGAGCTTATGAAGTATTGGGCAGGATGACCCAGTGGTTAGGTTCTTCCTTGTTAGAACATAGGTGCTGGCCTGGGACCACAGGTGCAGACTCTGTTCTGTATTGACATGGGGTGTGGGGCACAGCTGAGCGGTCAGTCTGGGTGCTCGTGAGCCTTCCCTGCAGCAGAGTCATGCTGTGGTGGACCCAAGTTCCATCCTGACTAGTAGATGAGATGGGTATGTTGTGTCTCTTCTTTCAGATAGACCTCCATGGCCCACTGGGAGGTTTGTGTTGGACCTAAGATTATTTCTGTAAATCCTCGTCTTCCAGGAGTTCACAGTACAGTAGTGATGATATGACAGACGAACAAATATCAAAATGCGAATAGCTGTCTGAAGGGTGCCTTCCTTTCTGAACTGCCTTTTATTGGCCCCTCCAGATCCTTTCCCCATCCTAATCCACTCTGTTCTGTGCTCTGGGATGCTGACCTATGTAGTCAACTCGTTTGCCTTCTGGTCTCCTTGGTTCCAGCCGATGGTTGTTCTGGAGTTCTCTAGCAGGGTGGGAGGACAGGAGAGTGAGGTGGGAAAGTCTGTTCCCCTAAGCTCCTGTCAAGTAGCCCTTTTCCCAGTCACTATTCTCCCAGGATTTTAGTATTTCCTTTCTTTCCTTGTTATTTCAAACTCGGTGTGGAGTAGCTTCCCATGGTTGCGTACCCCAGGGTACTGTACCCATTCAGGTTGGTTTCTCTGCCCACATCTCTGTAGATGCTCCTTGATTAATCTCAGTTACTCTGTTGGTAATGCTTTTTCCTGCTGGGACCTGACCACTTTCTTTTCTTTTTCTGAAAATGATCAGAGACAGTTTACAAAAGAAAGACAGGCTGCAATGAATAGCTGCGGGAGAGTGTGGCAAAGGTAGGTAGTGGCAGGGGGGGCAACAGTCAGTACAGTTCCTGTAGTTGAACTCTAACTTCAGAGTGATGCCTGGGGCACAGTAGATGCCAGGTGAGTTTTCTCCCAGCTCTCCCGAAATGTTTTCTTGACTCTCAGTCTTTCTCAGGCTCACTTTCTCTAGGTTTCTTGTGATTTGCCCCCCAGCAACACTCTTCAGCTTAATTTCCTATTGCTTAAGTTCTGTACCTGCAGTCTGGAATTTAAAGCTGTAGTTGGCTTCTTCCCAGAATATAGTGCATTTTTCGATGAATAAATGGGGAGATAAAGGACAAATTTTTGCTTTGTACTTTGTCCTGTCAGAAATCTTTGAGTTGAATATTTTGAAATTTGATGTTTGCAAACCCAAAGCCTTCTAGGAAAAACATAAGACAAATCCAGATTGAGGGACATTCCTCAACTCAATACTTCTCAAAATTGTCAAGGTTATCAAACTTAAGGCAAGTCTGATAAACTGTCACAGACCAAAAGCTAAGGAAATGTGATCACTAAATGTAATATGGTGTTCTGGATAGAGTCTTAGACATTAGGGAAGAACTAGTGAAATTCAGATATTGTCTGGAAGTTTGTTCATAGAAATGTACCAATGTTGGTTCTTTAGTTGTAACAAATGTACCATAATAATGTCAGATGTTAACAGTAGAGGAAACAGGGTGCCAGGTTTATGGGAATTCTACGTCATCTTTGCAACTTTTCTATAAGTCTAAAACTATTTTCAAATAAAAGTTCACTTAAAAAATCAGTCTTTCAGAAAGAGAAAAGCAAATATCGTATAATAATGCATATATATGGAATCTAGAAAAATGGTATAGCTGATCTTATTTGCAAAGCAGAAGTAGAGATGCAGACGTAGAGAACAAATGTATGGATACCAAGGGGGAAAGGGGTGGGGTGGGAGGAATTGGGAGACTGGGATTGACGCATATACATTATTGATACTATGTATAAAATAGACAACTGATGGGAACATAGTGTATAGCACAGGGAACTCTACCTAAAATACTGTGGTAACCTAAATGGGAGGGAAGTCCAAAAGCGAGGGGATATCTGTATATGTATGGCTGATTCATTTTGTTGTGCAGTGGAGGCTAACACAACATTGTAACAATAAAAATTAGTTTAAAAAATCAGTCTTTAATATCTAAATAACCTCAGTGGAATTGATATTAATGGTAAACTGAGGTCAGTGTTTTGCTTGACTTTTAAAATTAATGGTCTGCTTGTTTTATAAGCTTAATAGTCTAATGGTAGACAAGCCCATTTGGTTTAGTATAGTAAATAACCTAAGAATTTAAAAGTTTGCCTTAATGGCCTGGCTTATCAAGAAAGAAGAAAAAAAAGTCAACATAATAAAGCATTTTTAGAATTGGATTTGCTTATTTTCCTTAATTACTTTTGTTACCCTAAAACTGAGTTTGCCTCTTGGTAGGTGTTGAGCCAAAAGACACAAGCAAGCCAAAGATGGGGAGAAGGAAGGATTTATTATTTGCAGCAAGTAAGGAGAACACCAGGCATCTCTCCCAAAGCAGTGTCTCCCCATCAGCAAAACTGGGGAAGTTTTAAGCTAAGGGTACATGCATATTCATGAAGGGGCTTGGGTGGTAGGCAGAGTCCAAGCTTTAATTGATTGAAGCCATGAGGGTCAGAAAAGGTCAACATCATCATCCCTTAGATTTCTGGTGGGTGAGCCCCCAAGGGGGGGTGGTTTAAATTCTGTAGAACAGCTCAGACAGTGCTTTAGTCTCATCTTTACCACTGATACAGAATTGGGAGTCTTTACAACTGATTTGCTATCTTTGCTGTTGTTACTTCTCTTGCCTGATAAGGTTGTTTCTGCATTCTTTTGTTCCCATGATATGACTGAGACCTGTTCAAGGACAAGCTTTGTGGCCAGGCTTAAATCACACAATGGCTTAGGCCAAAAATGACTTCTCTTATGTCAGGAAAGCCATGCCTGGTTCTCTTTCTCCGGGGACCCCGCTACCCTATCTGATTACACTTTTACAAATGTATTGGATTTCTATTGGATCTAGTCTGGACAAGAGTTTTTTTTAATAAAATGTAATTTTAAGTAATTACAGAGTTCAAATATATGCTTTGAAATTTAAAACATAGTATGTTGAGATAGAAAGGGAAGATGGTGTATCATAATAAGGCTAACATTTTAAAACATAGTGATACATGACATATTTAACATAAACTCATCAAGGCTTTCAAGGACTTTTTTCCTACTTATCCTTGAAACTGAAGCAGCAAGTAAGTTTTTTCAAATCTGAAACTCAATCATTGTTATTCCAACCACATTAAGATTAGAGAGCATAAGGAAGTGAAAGCTTTTGAAATCAGCTATAGTAGATAATTGGCTGCCTCTGGCTATGTAGAGAGACGGAAGTTTCTCTAAGCAAGCACTTGGCTGAAAATTTGAATATCTCTGGCTTTCGTTATCTTTTTTGGACCCATTAGAGAACCTGGGGAAAAAAAAAACCTCTGGATTCTCTTCTAAGAATATGTACATATACATAAATCTTTTAAGAACAATTTTATGGGGGTATAACATACAGTAAAGTACACAAATCTTAAGTATATAGCTGGATGGATTTTTACATATAAATACAATTGTATAAACACTGTCCAGATCAAGATGCAGAATATTTTCAGTTCCCAAGGAGGCTCCCTTGTGTACCTTTTCAAACAGTACCTCTCTCCCCCTTTCACTCACCCACCCAGAGGTAAACCACTATTCTGACTTTCAGCACTGTACCTTAATTTAGCCTGTATTTGACATTGCATAAGTGGAATAATAAAATATGTACTCTTTTGTGTGCTGCTTCTTTCACTTAGCATTATGCTTTGAGATTCTTTCATGTTGCCTGCAGCAGAAGTTCTTTGCTTTTTTTCTGTTCAATTTCTGTGTGGTATTCCATTACATGAGTATAATACAATTTATCCATTCTGTTGACAGTATTTAGCTGTTATATATAAAGCTATTCTGAACATTCTTATATATGTCTTTTGGTGGATATGTGCACTCACTCATCTTACGTGTATAGCTAAGAAGTAGAATTACTGGGTCACAGAGTATGTGTATGTGTAGCTGATAGTTTTCCAAAGTGGATATACCAATTTATGCTCCAAATTGCAATATATGAGAATTCCAGTTGCTCCATGTGCTTGTCAAACCTCTTTTTTTTTTGTGTGTGTGTGCGGTACGCGGGCCTCTCACTGTTGTGGCCTCTCCTGTTGTGGAGCACAGGCTCCGGATGCGCTGGCTCAGCGGCCATGGCTCACGGGCCCAGCCGCTCCGCGGCACGTGGGATCCTCCTGGACCAGGGCACGAACCTGCGTCCCCTGCATTGGCAGGTGGACTCTCAACCACTGCGCCACCAGGGAAGCCCTCAAACCTCTTTATTGTCAGTCTTATAAATGTTTGCTATTCTAATGTGTGGTTTTTTCCCCCCATATGATTGCAGGGGGATTTTAGGTTTCCTAATGATTAATCATGTGCTCACATCAGGATTTCAGATTAAGAACTTCATAGTTGGGTGATAGTTAACAGTATCTGTCTCCAGATGTAGTTCTTATCTCTTCTAACTTATTCACAATTTCATGGAATATTCTGTAATCTAGAAACTAAATTGTAAAGTTCACCACCATGGCGAATCCTTCTTAAAAAGGATAGAGAAAGAAGTGAGGAAAAGCAAATAACATGGTGTAGATGTATATATATGTGTGTGTGTGTGTGTATAAGTTGGATGGAAATAGTGAGGACAAATCATTACCTGCTCCTTGATGGAAAGGGTCCAGTGTAATCCATCTTCCAGCCAGTGGCTGCCTGATCTTTCAGGGGAAGGGGGACTTCCCTTGGGGAAGTCTTGGGGACTGAGGATTGGTTTCTTCTATTGGCAAGTTACGTACCTGTTGGCAGGAGCCACGTTAGCCTTTGTGAGAAGTCCTTGCGTGGAATCCATGCATAGCCTCTGCTACGGTCACCATGGCCACTTCTAGTCAGTCTGTTGAGGATGTCCTGGGGTGGCTGGTGACAGAGGCTAACTGACAGCCAGAGATTTGTAATTTTGTTTACTTGATTATTGAGAGGCCCCTCTGCGGAGAAAAACATTTTTCACATACAGTGATCATCCTGAGAGGTCCCTCCATATACCTCTTTCTAGATCTTCTTGTATCCTCTCTCCCAATACTGTTTTTTCCCAAATTCTTGACCATCCAGGGTAGCCATTAGCGCTTGCCCATGACTCAGTGTAGATCCATAATTCTGGCCATTTCTCAGTGTTGATCAGGTGGACAAGCGAAAGTAGTGGTCACAGTTGTGTCTGCTAGGATGATTTCTCTTCACGAAGTATTTCAGGGATGCTGTTCATTGGAGGTGTGAGGCTGCAGCAGTCCTCTTTTGCTTGGTGCCAGATACCGTACAAACTCTCTCTTAACCAGGCCCAAGTTTCCTTTTCCGTCAGCTGATCATAAGGAATTCTCCGTGAAGCTCTAGGTGTGGTAATATAATAGGAGTAGGCATTAGAGGTGTCTGAGCCATCTGCTTATGTGATTTCTTGTGCCCTGTAGACCTGCTTTAACCCAGTCTCTTTTACACCATTCACTTTTTTTTTTTTTTTTTTTTTTCTCTTTTTGCGGTATGTGGGCCTCTCACTGTTGTGGCCTCTCCCGTTGCGGAGCACAGGCTCCGGATGCGCAGGCCCAGCGGCCATGGCTCACGGGCCCAGCCGCTCCGCGGCACATGGGATCCTCCCAGACCGGGGCACGAACCCGCATCCCCTGCATCGGCAGGCGGACTCCCAACCACTTGCGCCACCAGGGAGGCCCCACCATTCACTTTTGATGGTTGATTGCTTCTGCACAGGCCCAACCTTATGGTCTGGTGGGTGAGATAACATTCAGATCATTATAGGCAGCTCAGGTCACAAGTCACTTGATATCTTTTCATCAGGCTCTGCCAAAGGTTAGTTGCAAGCCAGGAGTCTTTTCTTAAAAAGACAGTTATCTGCAGAAGAGGGCATGGCTTTGTTCAAGAACCGTAGAGGTGGGTGCTGTGATTCTCTGGATTTTATTGGATGCAACTAATTGGACCTGCTGCATCTTAAGACCCAAGTGGCATAGCAGTTGGTACTACAGACCAGACATGCTGCCTAGCCACCTCTTGCTCTGGGCCCTACTCACCACTGGTGATCTTTAAGTTTACCTAGTAAAGGTAACCTATAAGTGTGTATAAGTGTATTGTCTTTAAAATGTAGAGGCCCGTGAAGTGTTGTGCCTCTTTTTCAATAGTAAGCAGTTCCAGGTTCAGCAACTTGCATTTCACTTTGGAGGGGATGTTCCAACATGTTCTAGACCACTGTATCCCCAGAAACTTTACTGACGTTGCAGCCCTTGAATTTTCATGGTGTTTTTTTCACCATTAAGCTTGGATGCATTATATTAAGACACCAAGGAATTTGTTATGTCCTGTTCATCAAGTCTAGTCTGCATGGTGTAATCAATGCAGCAGACCAGTGTGATGGTCTGTAGGATGTGAAGACAAGCAAGGTCTCTGCAGACTAAGTATGTCAGAGAGGAGGGTTGTTAAAACCCCGATTCAAGAATGTTGAAACTGTATTCTTGAACTTGACCTGAAATAAAAGTAAATGGTTTCTTGTGTTCCTTGCATATTGGTAAAGCATTTTCCAGATAAGTAGCTTTCTATCAGGTGTCAGGAGCTGGATTTGCTCCAGAGAATGTACCTCATTTGGTAAAGCCAGCCACATTGGAGCCACTGCTTGAGTTGTTCTCTAAGATCTGTCTGTTCTCTGCATGGACCAAAGAGGTGAATGTGATCCTTGAAAATTTCAAGTTTTTGGTGGTGGTATTAATCTCTACAGTTTTCCCATGAATGTAATATTTCCTTTGGTTTACTATCCTAGTAGGGAGGTCACTTTGTCATTCCTATCATAATAGCCCATACCCAGTGGTCATGGAGCCATTTTGGGAAGTCTATCAGTGGTTGAGCATATTTACTCAATAACGCATTCAGAAACTGAAAAATAACCATAGGGTGGGTCCATGGATTTATTGGACCCACTGTGCGATGCAGGAGGCCAAAATATGGCTCACCTAACTACAGTAAACTTGACTTTGACTGTTAGTATGGTGTTTTAGGTCCCTAGGATTTAGTGGAGCTCTAACTTTTCAAAAGTGGAAAGGGAAGGATTGCTGTCTGAGGGAATCAAAGCAAGTGGAACGTGGTTTGTTATGCTTTTGTTTCCAGCTCCAAGATCACTCAGTATACCTATAAGAAGGGCAACCCTAGGAGTCGGTAAGGGCCAGCAGGTGAAGGAGTGGAATTCTTCATGGGTGGTGGTCTGTTGCAAAAGGTAGTTGCTGCAGAGCTTGTAGTTGTGTTAGGAGAAGGTTTGATTGAAAGAGCGTGTTTGTTTTCATACATTCTTAATGCTCTCAGACCGGCTCCTAATGAGGTACCAGAAGTGACCTTCATCATATTGGAAATTGAGTTTCCGTTGTGAAACTCAATTTGTGCTGTACATAAACACATGTAGCTCTCCACAGCCAGTGAAATATCAGTTTGAAGTGTGAAACATGCTTGTAGAAAAGAGGTGCTTAGGTGTTTCTTTTTCTTACGAGGAATAACTAGTTGTAAAGAAATTTCAGGCTTACTATTTTTTAAATCAGGTAGTAATCTAAATACAGTGGATTCATTTGAAACACTAGAGCTCCGGGCATTGCATTGCTTGAATTCAGCCACTTTAGTTGTACAGAAACTGTCTTTGAAATAGCTTTTGACTTCTAGTAACTTATCTTACTAGTTGCAAATAAATGTGAATATATTTTAGCTCCTTTTCTTTTGCAAGTTGATGAAATAGATTACCTGCTAGTGACAATGAAATTTGGGTATAAATTTGTGTTCATTAAATTAATGTCTCTATGTGAAATTCTAGGGAAAAAGAAAAAGAACCTGTGCCCTAAGGCATTTGTAGGTGGTCAGATTTCCCTTCCTCCCACTTCCCTCATTCCATTTTAGGGTTTTCCCTTTTTCTTTTGTTTGTTTTGTTACCTGTTCTTAAATCAAATTAAAAAAGAAAACATGAAACTTCTTTCTTTAGTCACGCATAATAGTTTTTCTTACCTGATGGTAACATGCTATGCTTATTAATGGTATTAGTGTTCTCTGAGATTTATAAAAGACATAGTTAAAAATGCAGATAGGGCTTCCCTGGTGGCACAGTGGTTGGGGGTCTGCCTGTCGATGCCGGGGACACGGGTTCGTGCCCCGGTCCGGGAAGATCCCACATGCCACGGAGAGGCTGGGCCCGTGAGCCATGGCCGTTGAGCCTGCGCGTCCGGAGCCTGTGCTCTGCAACGGGAGAGGCCACAGCAGTGAGAAGCCCGCGTACCGCAAAAAAAAAAAAAAATCCAGATAAAACAGGTTTGCTAGTAGCGTCTTGCCATATAGTTTGCAAAGACTTCAGCATCCATAAGCCATGTTTGAACTAGACCAACTATGAATCATGAAGTATTTATTGTTCACTTGTGCAGAGGCTGCTGTTTGTTTTGGAGTCCTAATCAGAAAATGGGATTTTCATCTATCCGAAACCTTTCCTGGATATTTTTTGTACAGTGTAACTATATGGCAGGGAAAAACAAACAATACAAAAAGCAGTACTTGACTGATAGTTAGCGAATGTTCACTTTTTTAGGGGAATGGGTGGGGGTTTGTCAAACTGAATTAAATGTTTCTTCCATGTCCTTCCTTACCCTGCCTCAAATTTGGCTTTCTCCTGACATGCCTCTTCCCATCCTCCCTTGCCGGCTGGTAGTATATCACTTCGCCAGGGAGTGCGGTCTGCTTTTACTTGCCTTATCACTGCCCCTTCCAGGTTGTTTCTCTTCCCTTCATTTATTGTCCTCTCTTGCTTTCTTCTTATCTTCAACTCAATCTATTCCTGATATGTGGGTTCCTCCTCAACACAGATTTAGGTGTTCGGCAGCTCACACCCACTGTTTTCCCTGTAGTTGTCAGCCTAGGTGACTCCAACAGCCATCTGGAATCATAATAACTAACATTTAATTAGTTCTTGTTATGTGCCAGGCACTATCTTTATTTTTTAAATTTTATTTATTTTATTTAATATTTTTGGCCTCACTACACGGCATGTGGGATCTAGTTCCCTGACCAGGGATCGAACACATGCCCCCTGCGTTGGAAGCACGGAGTCTTAGCCACTGGACCACCAGAGAAGTCCCCAGGCACTATTTTTTTTTTTTTTTTTTTTTTTTTTTTTTTTGCGGTACGCGGGCCTCTCACAGTTGTGGCTTCTCCCGTTGAGGAGCACAGGCTCTGGACGCGCAGGCTCAGCGGCCATGGCTCACGGGCCCAGCCACTCCGCGGCATGTGGGATCTTCCTGGACCGGGGCACGAACCCGTGTCCCCTGCATCGGCAGGCGGACTCTCAACCACTGCGCCACCAGGGAAGCCCCCAGGCACTATTTTTTTTTTTTTTTTTTTTTTTTTTTTGCTGTACGCGGGCCTCTCACTGCTGTGGCCTCTCCCGTTGCGGAGCACAGGCTCCAGACACACAGGCCCCGCGGCCATGGCTCGCGGGCCCAGCCGCTCCGCGGCATGTGGGATCCTCCGGGATCGGGGCACGAACCCGTGTCCCCTGCATCGGCAGGCGGACTCTCAACCACTGCGCCACCAGGGAGGCCCCCCAGGCACTATTTTTAAAGCAAGTTTATATAAAAGTCAATCCTCAGAATAGCCCTCTGAGGTAGGTACTGTCATTATTCCCATTTCACAGATGAGGTTATTTGCTTGAAGTCACAGAACTCAACCAGCAGGTGTGGGTTTTGAACTCAGGTAATCTGATTTCAGAGTCCATGTTTTTAACCAGTATATCCTGGGAGCTTTAAAAAGTGCTGATGCTTAAGGCACATGCCTGAAACTAATAAGAATCTCTGAGGAGCAGGACCCAGGTAGCTGTACTTAAGTCTCCCCAGGTGATTCCATTGTGTAGTTAAAGTTGAGAACCATTGCTCTACATCTGCACTACTTAGTATGGTAGCTTCTAGCTAATTGTGTTCATTTAAATTTAAATAAATTAAGGTTGAAATAAGTAAAAACTCAGTCCTTCAGTCTGCTTGGCACATCTCAAGTGCTCCATTGCCCCCTGTGGCTAGTGACGGCTGTATTGGACCAGGTAGATACAGAATATTTCTGTCCTGGCAGCAGTTCTGTTCGACAGCGCTAGCTATACTGTGACGCCTTCCATCCTTCACACTGTCTGCTTCCTTGACCCCATGACCTTCACTCTTCCTTATAGCACTGACATGGCTTAACCCTGGCCTTGTCATCACTTGGAACTTGTCTGCTTTGCAAAACCTTTAACTCATAAATCCCTCTTTAACCGGAGCCTCCTATTCTGTCTTCTCTCTAGCTCATTTACTTAGCCTCTCCGCCTACCCATTTTCCCCGTCAGCTTCCTCCAGGCTTTCATTCTTTTTTCCATTCAGTTTTGGACTCCAGGATCAGTAACGTCCTGGACATTTTCTCTGTGTCTTCCGTTTTCTCTTTCCTTTCCTGCTGTGCCCACAGTGGCCAGCTCTGATGCTGGATGTGGAGGTGTTGACGTTCCTTGCTACCCCTGGCTCCAGTGCTGCTAGAGAAAATCATCTGTCTTCAAACAGATGTGGCCTTAATTTTTCAGTCTCATTTTGAAACTCATATCTGCACAGCAGTCCTTTAAGTCAACGGTCCCCAACCTTTTTGGCACCAGGGACCGGTTTCATGGAAGACAGTTTTTCCACGGACCAGGGGTGAGGGGGTGAGGGGATAGTTTCGGGATGATTCAAGCACATTACATTTATTGTGCACTTTATTTCTATTATTATTACATTGTAATATATAATGAAATAATTATGCAACTCGCCATAATGCAGAATCAGTGGGAGCCCTGAGCTTGTTTTCACTTGCCACTTGCCGATAGGGTTTTGATATGAGTCTGCAAGCAGTTGATTTATTATGGTCTCTGTGCAGTCAAACCTCTCTGCTAATGATAATCTGTATGTGCAGCCGCTCCCCAGCGCTAGCATCACCACCTCAGCTCCACCTGAGATTATCAGGCATTGGATTCTCATGAGGAGCGCACAACCTAGATCCCTTACGTGTGCAGTCCACAGTAGGGTTCAAGAGCTCCTATGAGAATCTAATGCTGTGGCTGATCTGACAGGAGGTGGGGCTCAGGCGATAATGTGAGCCATGGGGAGTGGCTATAAATACAGATGAAGTTTCTCTTGCTTGCCCACTGCTCACCTCTTACCTCCTGCTGTGCAGCCCGGTTCCTAATAGGCCACGGACCATTACTGGTTCTTGGTCCAGGGGTTGGGGACCCCTGCTTTAAGTCACACTTACACAACTCTCTCTTTTCCCCCATAGTGGCTGCTGCAGACCTTTTCACCCCTGGCATCCCGATCTCCCACCTCTGCCAGCCTCAGCAAATGCCCCCACCTCTCACCTGGAGGCAGTGCAGTGTAAACTCCTGTGCTTCCCTCCCCTCCACCTTCACACTCCTCAGGAGCAGCGCCCACTCTTCGTTCCTTCCCTCATCTCAGAAGAGAAGCCCCACTCCTTTCTAAGGCTCACCTCTCCAGCAGGTCACCCAAGCCCCATCTTCCTATACTGGGGCTTTGCCAAGTCTCTCCTATCCTCTCCAAAAAAGTGAAAAAAATGATACAAATGATCTTATTTACAAAACAGAAACAGACTCACAGACTTAGTAACATTATTTTTTTTTCCATTGTTTTTATTAGTTTCTGCTTAGTAACATTATTGAACGGGATGAGGCTGTAGGATGATTCTGGACTGGGAATACATAGCTTGTTTGGAGATAACTTGAAACACATTCTTGATGTGCACATGTGTGCTTCTGAACGGACAGATGGAGTCCCTAATAGATGTTTGGGGGCTCAATGTCGAGGTTCACTTTCTCTGTCCACAAAACACCTGACCGCTTCATTAATACCACTGTCACGTCACTCGTCACGTGCTGTGTCACTTTGCAGGTCTGCCTTGATCTCAGCCCCCTGCCCACCCCCACACCTTCCTCACACACCTGCCTCCCCACTGTCCCTGCAGAGGGACTCATGGGACTTCCCAGATGTTTTAGGTTTTGTCTGCAGCCAAGAAACATTTAGGACTATTGTGTTTTTACATCACATTTTCTAATAAAATGGCTTTTCATGAAATAGGATTTGGGCCCGTTATTATTGATATCTGAAAATGATTATTGAGCAGTCTAGGAGGACTATCTTTGTTCTTAGAGATATAAAGGGAAATAAATAAAACATGAAAGCCATGGCTTTTGGGGTGATTATAAGCTACTAGGAAAAGAATATATGTGTACCATTTGATTCTAATACAGGCACAAGGTGATAAGTGGGCAGAGGTGGGGCATTTTATAGAACGTTTCATGGAGGAGGTGGCTTGAGGAGAACCTTGAAGGACAGGTAAGAATTTCAGTGGGCAGAGACTAGAGTGAGGCTGAAGCAATCCAGGTAGAGGGACACCGTGAGTCGTGGTGGTAAGAAGTGTGGCACATGCTGTCTTATGTTGGATATTTCAGTGTGATTGATGCAAGGGTGTATTGGGATATTCACAAAGAAGGATAATTTGAGTCACAGAATAAAGTGCCAGCCTATATAGTGCAGATGTGGTAAGTGGTAGGGAGCCTTTCAGGGCTTTTGTCAGAGGAAAAGTGTGAAGGTGGGGTGCTGGAAAGATGCTCTGGCAGCAAGAAGGAAGTTAGAGGGTTTATGGGAGGGTTTGAGGCTGGGCATCTGTGGCTGGGTGAGGAGCCCAGGGAGGTGATGGTACTGGGGCTCCTTTTTTTCTCTGCTGGAGTGTGGGAGGCACAGGCTAGCCCTTGTCTGGCCCCACTCCGATCTGACATTGAAACTATGGCCTTTGGCTGCTCAGCTTCTCAGACTTAAGCTTTTCTCCAAATTTCTGCTAGTTCAGTCTTTCTGTCACCACTCTGCTCCACAAGTATTCAGTTATATTTTAAATGGATGCTCAAGGGTCAAGCAGTGAAAGGGGGGAAGAAGAGAAGCCGCTTATAAAATGGATAATTAAAAGGTGCGTGAATGGCTTTCCTGGTGGTACAGTGGTTAAGAATCCACCTGCCGATGCAGGGGACACGGGTTCGAGCCCTGGTCCGGGAAGATCCCACATGCCACGGAGCAATTAAGCCCGTGCGCCACAACTGCTGAGCCTGTGCTCTAGAGCCTGTGAGCCACAACTACTGAGCCCACGTGCTGCAACTACTGAAGCCCGCGTGCCTAGAGCCCATGCTCTGCAACAAGAGAAGCCACTGCAATGAGAAGCCCGCACACTGCAATGCAGAGTAGCCCCCGCTCGCCGCAGCTAGAGGAAACCTGTGTGCAGCAACGAAGACCCAATGCAGCCAAAAATTAATTAATTAATTAATTAATTTAAAAAAGAGGTGTGTGAAGGTCCAAATGCATATTTTTTTAAAAAATTATTTATTTATTGAAATATAGTTGATTTACAGTGATTTAGGTATACAGCACAGTGATTCAGTTTTATATATATATAAATATATATATAAAAGAATATATATATATATATTCTTTTCAGATTCTTTTCCATTATAGCAAACAGAAACATTTTTGAGAACAAAGAGGTTAGAAATAAAATTATATACTTTTTGAGATATTTATTGTCTAGCAAATTGGTTTATTATTATGGTGAACCTAAAATAGCATAGTGACTTTTTTTTTAATGTTTATTTATTTTCTTATTTTTCATCCATTTTATACACAACAGTGTACACATGTCAATCCCAATCTCCCAATTCATCCCCCCCCCGCACTTTCCCCCCTTGGTGTCCATACATTTGTTCTCTACATCTGTGTCTCAATTTTCATATGAACAGAGCAAACACATGTTCTTAGCTGAAGCAAGTTAATGGCTCCAAGTTGCTTGCAAAGAAATGCCTGTAGGAGATGAAATTGGGGGAGTGGAGAATCTCTAATTAAAGTATTAGTACTTCCCTAAATTCTGCACTTTAATAAGCAGATATGAATTATCTACACCACTTGGTGAATTGCCAGTGTTGCTCAGTTTTTAAAAATTCAACTGATTCCTTCTGTATTTTTTTCATCTTTTTACCCACCATTGCTTTTCCACCATCAGTGCAGATGTCAACACAGTGAAAGAGGCAAATAATGTGGGCCCTCTTAATGGATCGCACTTTGAAAATGCTGGTGTGTGTGTATATATGTGTATCTAACCATCTTTTGGTTATTCCAGCTCACTTTTGTGGCTAGATGATGCTACTTGTAGCTTTCACTTGCTTTACTATTTGCTTATTGTTTCCTTACAGAACTATGTGTAGACCTCAGTGGTTCTATCCATACTGTAGCTCAGGGCCCTGTTGGTTTACTGGTTTTGTGCCCAACTTTGATTTGGGGTTAGAGTCAAACATACAGCTGGCTAGTCAGGCTGTAACTGTCAAAATGCCAAATGTTGGGCATTCACTCTCAGGTCTTCCGCCTTGGTGTTAAAAAGCTGTAAAGAGCACTGGGGATTTAAGAATTCATCTGGATATAGCTCTCCTTTTAAAGCTGTGGCCTGAGAAGTCTCAGAGAGGATTTCTGTGCCTAAAACTTGTGTTATCTGATGGAACAGGGAAATGATGACTTGCAAGTTTTGTTTCACTAACATTTATTTTTGGTTATGACTATAAAATAACATTATAAAGTGTTGATAGGCTTGTACATACATGGTATACAGGCCTGTAGTATGGTGGGCTGCCATACTGTAGTAAGGTGTACGGCTGCCATATTTCTGTTTATAGTATGGTGCAGGGCTATAGCATGGTGTGTGGCTGCCATGTTTCTGTTTATGAACCTCTATGGCTAACATATTTTTATGAAAACCATAAGGCAGTATCTGTTCTCACAGTTTAACTTCTTTCAATTTCTATTTATTATGCTTTAGGCATCATACAAGTTCTTTCTCTTTTGTTTTTTTTTTGTTAGGTGAAAAGTATCTAATTTAACTTTGAAGATCTTTTCTATCAGATATTTGATGAAAATATAACATATAGTTATATCTGTGTGAATAAATGATTTGGCATTCCAAATTACTGGAAATCTTGGAAAGAGAACTCAAAAATTATTGTGGATTCTTGTGACTAACAGTCTTGTCCCAGTGTTTCTAGTAACCTAAGATTTCTGTGCAAATGAATTGATCTCCCTTGTCCTTGTCAGTGAAATCAAAGAACTGTCTATCAACTCAACTCTACAAAATAGCTTCATAGCGACACCTAGATAAGTGATTGAAAAACTGGGGACTATAGCCCGGCCATGTTGACTCATAAAGGTGTGACCGTCACACAGACTATGTTAATGAACTGCCCTCGTGTACCCTCATTTCCCCCTGCAACGACCATAAACCACTTTTACCTCATCCACACCTTCATCCACTTCTCCCCTTCCTATTTTATTTTGAGGCAAATCCTAGTCATCATTTCATCCACAAATGATTCAGTAGGTATGTATTTCTAGCCCAGTGCAGCCCAACAGAATTTTCTGCTATGACAGAAGTATTTATTCTATATCTGTAGCCACTAGCTACATGTAGCTATTGAGCAGTTGGAATGTGGCTAGTGAGACTGAGAAAATAAAGTTTTACTTGCGTTTAATTTTAATTAATTGAGAGTTAAACAGCCACATGTGGTTAGTGGCTATGGTACTGGAGACCATGGCTTAAGAAGGTAAGAGCTCTTTTCATATAACATAATTGTATTATCTTGCCAAGAATTTAATAGTAATTCCTTAATATGATCAAATATCCAGTCAGTATTAACATTTCCACTTGTTTCATAAGTGTGATAAAGTATGTATTTTTTAATAGTTTGGGTCAGAATACAAAGAGAAACAGTACCTTGCAATTGGTAGATGTGTGTGTTTTCAAAACTGTAGGTTCTCTTTCTCTGATTTACTAGTTATTTGTTGAAAATATTGGGTGATTTGTCCTTTTTAGATACTGTGTCCTACTCATTTTATAGATGACACGGTCAAGGGTCGGTTGTGTAAGCTGAGCTCAAAGCCAGGTTTGTCTCCAAATTAAGGTTCAAAGTGGGGCTGTCTGGATCCAGAGTTTGAATTCTTAATCACTATGCTGCATACTATATTTCCCCTTAAACACAGGGATGAGAAATTCATCTTGGTTGCCTCTTAGGAACCTCAACATGTTTGAAATTATGAAGCCAAATTTTACTGAGTGACTTTCCAAGGCTATTGGGAGAATGAAACCAGTTAATGCTTGAAAGTACTTGTGGACCCTTAATGTAAAAGACTGTTACAGAAAGTATTTACTTGTCTGTGAAGTCAACTGCCTCCTAATCCCAGATTCCTATTTGTGTTTTGTATTTCAGTTGCTTTAAAATGGAATCTGTTCCTACAGGCCGCATTCTGAATGTGACATTTTTATTTTAAATCACTTAAACATTATAGAAATCCTCTAAGAAACCTGTTTAGAAACTCTTCTGTTCGAAGTGCCTTGTGCATTTTCTAGATTGTTTTTCTCTCCTGGGTTAGGAGAGGTTTGTTTGTGTCAACAAGATGGAACGCTAAAATGCACTCTTGGGACTGAATGCCTCTGAAGTTTAGCAACTTGATACAAAACCTGAGTGTCTATGTGCGCTGGAATTTTCCTATTTTGTATGCCCATCTGCTAGCTGGAAGCCTACAAGCTAATCCCCGTGAGTCTTAGTGGCCGCCCTTCCCTCAAGACCACCCCTTACTTCCTCAACCCAAGTGGCCATGGAGCCTGCCGCAGCTCAACATGCCAAAGAGGAGTAGATGCCTCCAGCTCTAATTCCTTTCACGTGTATTGGATTAAACTGGTACCTAACGCAGCACACAGGGACATTGCCTGGCTGATAAATGGGTCTGGAAAATGTGCCTGGTGCAGTTGCTACTCTATAAAACCTCCTGCCAGCCCACCCACTCAGGACTGCCGGGCATCTCAAACCCACCCCACTGGATTGAACTGATCATAGTTTCTAGAAATACATGGCAGTCAATGCTTTAGAAAAGTTATCTGGAAGTACCAGTGATAAGATAAGGTATATTTCATATGTCTACAATTCAATGGAAAGAGAGATAGAAGGAGAAATAATAGTGGAAAGGAACGAAGAAATGGAAGGAAAAGAAATTGGCAAGCCAGCTGGGACAACGTTTATTGTGTCCAGGAAGCATGGATGTCTTCCTGCACACTGAATGCGGTATTTCTCTTTGTTGCCCACTATCTTTAAGGAAATGGTCTTTAATGGAAAGGGTTACTTTACTGATTAACCTCTCTTTTTAAAAAGTGAAGTTTTTAACAGTTCTTATTTAAGTGTCTCCCAGGAATATATTTCTCTGACAATTTATAGTTTCCAGTTGCAGATAACTTTTTATGGTGTTTTATGAATTATTTTGGTCCTTTCTATAGGATGGAATTGATATTTGGCTTTAAATAAAGATATTTGAAGGAATTTTGACATAATTAATTGCATATTCAATCCTGTTATACTGTCTTCACCTAAGCTAAGATGATATACAGAATTTTAGATTACTGTCCAAAAATATTTTTTCAGTATTTTTTTTAGATACAGGATTCTGTCTTTAGAGTGCACTATTTTTCAAGGCATGTAGTTAAGGATGAACAGTACAGCTTTTAATATTTAAAATGACTTCCTTTCAGATAGTTGGATGTGAGCCATCAACAAAGATGTTTATAATAGTTTACATGCTTTGTTCATTTGTGAGGTTATGAAAGAGGTATTAGAGAATCCTACTACCATATTTCAGTTGACAACTAAAGCATCAGAGCTACATTTGATGACCTCTGGTATTAAAATCATTTTCTGTATGCACACAAACACAAAATATGTATTTTTGTAAACTTATTTCTTGAAGAATTGGTTGTGAGGGAGGTAAGCAACATTTGTATTAGTTTCAAGTAGGAAGGTTAATGCATTATACTTGAACACAATGAATTATATGTGGGATTTTGGGAATCTGATAAGGACTTATTCAATAAATTCAACTAAAATTTATGAAGTGCCGTATCTGCCAGGCTCAGGGGACAGAGTAATGAACTAAAAGCAAGTCCCTATTCCATCTGGCAAGAGGAGACCTATTACAGAATGAAAAAATAAATATACAGTAAGTGTTAAGAAGAAGAATAAAGTTGGGTGAAGGGGCTAAGAGTGATGGGATGTGGGGAGGATTGCTGTTTTAGAGCAGTAGTTGTGGACTTTTGATGAGGTAACATTTGACCAGAAACTTGAATGAAGGGAGCAAACCATCTGGCTATTTGTTAGAAAGAAATATTCTTGCAGAGTGAACAGTAGGTGTGAAGGTCCTTGTGTATGGGTAAGTGCATACTTACTTATGAACAGTACTTAAGGTTATATTAGGGTTGAATGAATGCTGTGGGCTTGCTGTCTAATTTGGATCTTTACCCAGGGAGTACATACAGGAGTAAGATAAACTGTACATCATTTTAAGTGGATTATTTGTAAACAGAATGCACATCACAAAATAAAGTTGGCAGACATGCATATATAGTTGTATGAGAACTAGTAAAGGTGAAAGGTAAAAATAAAACCTTAATATGTTGTTATATAGCATTGAAGAAATTTATTATATTCAGAGCAGGGATCTGTTTTTGTTACTATTTAATCTTTATATGAGAACTGGAAAATCATATTGAAGGAAGCAATCTAAGACAGATTCCCTGTTAGGCATTGGAATGGGTTGAATTGTGTCTCCCCGAAAGATACTGAAGTCCTAACCTCCAGTACCTGTGAATGTGACCTTCACTGGAAATAGGGTCTTTGGAGATGATCTAGTTAAGATGAGGTCATTAGGGTGGGTCCTTATCCAGTATGGCTGTGCCCTTATAAAAAGAAGGAAGATGATGTGAACACACAGGGAGAATGCCATCTACAAGTCAAGGAAAGCCTGAGGCTATGAGAAGCTAAGAGAGAGACATGGAATAGATTTTCCTTGTAATCCTCAGGAGGAACAAAGCCTGACCTAGGACTTCTGGCTTCCAAAACTGTGAGACAATCAGTCTCTGTTCTTTAAGTCACCCAGTTTGTGGTACTTTGTTATGTCAACTCTAGGAAACGAAAACAAGCCTTAAGAAATATTTCGTTTTCTTCTCAAGCTGTCAAAAATGAGAAGATAAACCTTAAAATGCTTTCTGTATCTTGGCACCTTGACAGTTAGGCGTATAGTAGGGCAAATATAAATGCCTGCAAACCCCAACTGGATCAGAGCCTTTGTCCGTTCACTGTCTTCCCTACATGTGATGGATACTTCATACTTGGGTATTGATTTCTTTATCTAAAATGGGTAATGTGATTTTTGGTAACGTGGCAGCCACATGAAATGTGTAACAGTTGAAGAATCCTCAACAGAAGTGTAATGCTTTTCCAGGAATGCTGTCTCTCTATTATGTATTTACCATTTTCTGCTTGTTAGTAGTGTTTTGCAAGACTGCTGCTCTGTTATAACACTTGAGAAAAAAGAACTGAATAAACTTTCTTCTCACCGAGAAACTGAAACACATGGTCGTGCCTTCAGAAGAGGCCAAAATTTGCCTTTTGGAGGGAGGGAAGGGAAGTAGTAAGTTGAAGTTTTCTTAAAAAACAAAACTTGAAGATGCATGGTCCTTTTTTCATACTGGGAAATAAAGGCCTGAGGATGGAGGCTGGGATCATTGCTGGATGTGGTCAGGCAGCTTTAGAATGCTTGTGACTTGGGATCATTGAAATCTGGTTGTACGTTTGTATGAGGAGGTGTATAGTTAGGAGCACGGGCTCTGAATGACATGGCTTGTGTTTGAATCCTGGCTTCATGGCTTGTTGGCTGTGTGACCTTGAGCAAGTTGCTTGACTTCTCTGTGTCTCAGTTTTTCCTCTCTGAAAACTGGGATAACAGTAGTTCCAACCTCAAAGTGTTGTTGTGGAAATAAAATGAGATGATCCCTGTAAAGTGCTCTAGAATAGTGTCTGGTCACATAAGTGCTCAGTAATTTATGGCCATTATTAGGAGGAGGAATAGAAAATCAAGTTAGAAGGCAAAATATAATAAGATGGAAAGATAGGGCAGATGAGGCAGATCTGTGAGGAAGAGGCATAGATGCATTGGCCAGAGGAGCTCTAGGGAGAAGATGGCTCTAGCCAGCCCCTGGTGACTCCCCAGGGAGTGGGGACCTCAATGATGCTGAAGAATTGAGGCCTTAGTTGGTTCTAAATCCTGTTTGGAAGAAGTAGGATTTGTAACAGTCCTCACTGACTCTCCCAGGTTTCTGGAGCTGGCTTTATTCTTCGTGATAGGGTAGAGGGGGATGGAGCACGGGGCATGTCCAGGCTCCACAGGGGCATCCTGACCTTAGCAGATCCATGAGAGCGGTGACAGTGACAGCTAGCATGGAGGACACCTTACGATGAAACAGCATGTGCCAGCCACGCACAGTACAGGATCTTGTCATTTAATTCTCAAAGCCATCCTGTGAGGCAGTTCTTATTACCAGTTGTATTTTTAAAATGGGAAATCTTGTGCTTTGGAAGGTTGCTTTTCTAAAGTGACACGTTAAGGAAGTGGTGGAGCCGGGATTCGAACGAGGTCTGTCTGATTATAGAGCCGGAGCTTCCAGCCAGTTTCTCCCCCTCCCCAGCATCTGGTTCACCAATGAAGATCTTTTCTTCCTGAGGCAGGAACCTGATGACCTAGATTTAGTGCCCCAACATTGTTGGTTTCATGGGAGGATTATAACAAGAGGAAGGTGATGGCGAGTCAGTCTCTATCATCTGTTCTTTTCCATATGTACACATACATACATACACAGAATATATATATTCTCTGTGTGTATATATATATATATATATATATATATATATACACACACATAATTTTTGTTTGATGAATTAAACCTCAATCTTGCAGTTATAAAATCAAGAAGACCAATTTTAAGAATATCATAACTTATGTATCTATGCATATTTTTCAGCAGACTTTGTACATATAATAATGGTACTCCCATTATGGCTTAAAGAAATCAGTCTTACTTTCAATGTATTTCTTGGTTTTTAACTAAGAAATATCATGTTTTTCAGTGCACTCAACTCCTTTACTAAGACTGGTCTTCAGATAATGTTTTGGACTTTTCCCAACTTACAGCCACCCTCAAATGGCCATTTGCAAAAGTTGAGGATATTTAAAGAATGTGCTACCTTCTCAGCAGGCAATTCTAGAGGAAGCACTAAACTGTTTTGACAGTTTGTCTGCCCTATTGGCAAAACAGCTTAATAATCACAGGAATTGTTTTGAGGTAGATAGCGTTCATTTTGAGACATTCATCCTGACACACTTGCAAAATTATTCATTGCTTGACCTCTAGGGCCCTGGGCTCGTCACTAACATCTGGAAAGATTCTGTGCCCTTCTGTCTGCTCAGACGTCTGCCATTCTGTCCTGTCCCCACCTTCTGTGCTCCCTCACTAAGATGGCTCTTTCCTCTGATGGGTTGTGAACAAGCTCAGGTTCTTTCATCTTCCTTGAACTTGCAGCTGCCACTGCCCTGTTCCCCCTCTTCTTTTCATAGACAGCCTTCTCAAACTGGTGGCCAGAGAGAGAGGTGAAGATCCAGGTGAGAGAGGAGTCAGGAAAGCCACAGGACGGGTCAAGGTCAGATGCTGCCACAGTGGTTCCCAGAGTGTGATCTCTGGACCTGCCGCATTAGCATCACCTGGGAACTTGTTAAAAGTGCAAGTTCTTGGGCCCACCCCAGACCAACTGAAGAGGAAACTCTGGGGTGGGCCAGCCATCTGTTTTAACCAGGGCACCAGTTGATTGTGATACAGCCTAAATTTTGAGAACCACTGTGCTACAGAAAGGTCAAGTGAAAGGTGGGCCAGAAGTCCCCACCGGCGTTCCTAATTGGACAGTTCTTTGTTTCCCTCATTTGCTCCCTCAGTCCTGTGCAGTCTTGCTTCTGTCCCCAGTGCTTCAGTGAAAGTGCTGGAAGTCGGCAGGACCTCCCTCCTGACTCCTGGTGATGCTGTGAGCACTGATGATGGGAAGAGCCTTGGGCCCCTCGGCAAGAGTTCTGGGTTCTGTTCCAGCCTCCTCCTCTTAACCAGCTGGGTGACTTAACCAGTCTGGGTCCTAGTTTCTCATTTGTTAACCCAGAGAGTAAGATTTGCTAATCATTAAAGGATCTCCTCCATCAGGTCTAAGGTTTTTTATTTGCTTATAAACATTTATGCATTTAAAATGTATAAATTGGCTTATATGTATTTACTTGTTACTCTGTTGTTAGCCGTTCAAATTTAAGCATGTTATCTCTGGTTACCAAAACTTCGAATCTCCAGTATATATTTCAATCCCATAATAATGGAGCCAGTTTATTAATAGGGGCTGTGCTGTGGGGCATTGACCGACCTTGCCAAGGAGCCTGACACCTTCATTTCAAACCCATCAATGGGGAGACAGCCAGCCCTGATGCAGAACTTGTGTTTGTGGTTTGATCAGAACCTCCTCCTTTGCCTAAGGAACACAGCCAAGTTTGAAATCCTTCTGTTGGGTGATTTCTTCTCTTTTTGCTGGCACCTGCACGCAGTCACCAGGCCTGTTGATTTCCCCACCGGCCTCTCTTGCATCCATTTACTCCTTTCCTTTCACACTTCCCCCTCCATCTCCCTGTCTTCCATTTAACAAATGGTTTCTGAGTGCCTGCTGCTTGCTAGGTAATGCAACAGTAGGTCTGGAGGTAAACTGTGAGCACAGAGGGAGAGAGAGGCAGATTGCTTGACACTCGAGAGCACGGCTGGCAAACCTTTTCTGTAAAGGATCAGGTAGGAAATATTTTAAACTTTGTGGGTCATGAAGCCCCGACTATTCGACCCTGCCATAGCAATATGGAAAATAATGGGGTGCGTTTTTTCTAATCAAAGCCTAGGCGGTGGGCCGGATTTGGCCCATGCATTATAGTCTGCCAGCCCTATTGTGGAGATTGAGGTAGGCCCTAAAAAATACACAATAAAAAATGTGTGTGTGTTTTTCTGTGTGTATATCAAGTTGTGATAAATGCTATGAAGAAAATAAAGCAGTGTGAAGGGAATGAGGCAGGCTGGGGTATGTGTGTAAGGGGTGTTCTTTTTCACATAGGCTGCAAGAGGAAGCCCCTTCACCTGGAGAAAGTGTGGGAACGACTGCAGAACATGTGGTGGGAGAGGTTTTCTGGTGCTGGGAAGCCAGTGCAGTGCCCCTGGCATGACCATGTGGTAGGCTCCTTCAGGGAACAGCAGGGAGGCTGGACTGGCTGAGGTGAGCCAGGGCGAGGCTGGGCAGTGGCTCTGGGACAGCTGCCAGGGGAAGAGCTGGTAGGAGTTCACCAACAGACAAGAGAGGAAGGCCTTCCAGAGAGAGGAGGTAGCCTGTGGGAGGGTCTGGGGCATGAGAGAGAACAGTCTGCTTAGGGGAAGGAAGAGATTTGGTTTGGCTGGGGAACAGGTTAGATGGGATATTTGGGAGTGAGGGGCGTGGAGGCGTTGGTAACTTGGCTTTGAATATCATACCAAGAAGGTTTGACTTTATTTGTGGGCAGGTTTTTTGGGAGAGGAACACTGTCAGCATGTGTATTAGAAAAGGGGACAGGAGGGCAAGAGGCGGGGACGTGGGCTGGAGGAAGGATGAGGACGTGACCTGAGACCCAGGGGATGGAGAAGAGGTGATGTGTTCAGGAGTGACCTTGCACTTGGCCCAGTGGAGTCCTTTTCTGTCTCTTTATGTGCCCCGTGCCTTCCTACAGTGGTGTCTTTGTTCCTGCCGTTTCCTCCTGCAGGAATGCCTGCTTCTGACCTTCACTTGCAAGGAGTGGCCCAAAGGCTTCCTTCTCTGAAAAGCCTGCCCTGATTATGCTCATGAAACAGTCCACTGCCTCCTCCCAATTCTCATAACATCTTCTTCCTGGCAGTTATTTTTTTTAAATAAATAAATATATAAATAAATTTATTTATTTTTGGCTGCGTTGGGTCTTCGTTGCTGTGTGTGGGCTTTCTCTAGTTGCAGTGAGCGGGGGCTACTCTTCGTTGTGGTGCATGGGCTGCTCATTGTAGTGGCTTCTCTTGTTGCGGAGCATGGGCTCTAGGCACACAGGCTCAGTAGTTGTGGCTCGTGGGCTGTAGAGCGCAGGCTCAGTAGTTGTGGTGCACGGGCTTAGTTGCTCTGCTGCATGTGGCATCTTCCCGGACCAGGGATCGAACCTGTGCCCCTGTATTGGCAGGCGGATTCTTAACCACTGCACCACCAGGGAAGTCCCCTGGTAGTTTCCTTACAACAGGTCAGACAAGGCTATTTGTTTACATGCTTTCACCAATTCTTAGGTATTTTCACATTCTTGAGGGCAAGGGATACTTTATTGATATTGGGGTCTTAGGATATAGTGTAGTGGGGAATATGAACTCAGGAGGTTTGCTGTCCCACCACTTATTGTGGCACTGTACGTGAATGGCTTTGCTTCTCTAAGTCTTCAGTTTCTCATCGGTGAAAGGAGGTAGGAGTGTTATCAGTCTCACAAGGCTCCTGTGATAACTGAGATACTGCATGGAAGCACTTAAAACAGAGTCTGCTCTTTTTTTTTTTTTTTTTTTTTTTGCGGTACGCAGGCCTCTCACTGTTGTGGCCTCCCCCGCCGCGGAGCACAGGCTCCGGACGCGCAGCCTCAGCGGCCATGGCTCACGGGCCCAGCTGCTCCGCGGCATGTGGGATCCTCCCGGACTGGGGCACGAACTCGTGTCCCTTGCATCGGCAGGCGGACTCTCAACCACTGCACCACCAGGGAAGCCCGTGTCTGCTCATTTTAAGTGTTCAGTAAATGTGTCAGTTATTAGTAGCATTACTGTTATGTTACATTAGTACTTAACACAGTGCCTTGAATATAGTAAATGCTCAAAAAACATTGGTCAACGGAGGGAATGTGGTCCAGATAGAGTCTGTGCTAGATGGATACAGACCAACCCAAATTGTGGCAAAGCTTACTAAAACGGATCAGTTAGGTCTGTACTAAGATCAAATTATAGGCTTTAAGAGAAATTTAAATATAGTTAGATATCTTAGAAAGTTAGAGGAAAAGCAATAAATTCTCATTCCTGTGTGAGTGAAAAATCTCAGTATACATGCATCATCAGTATTAATGATCAAACGTCCTTGCATCTTACAAAATCTGCACGTGACAGGTTTGAAAGACAAATATTGAGGGATAATAATGTCAACAATGCATACTGCTTCCGGATTGAGAGAGCTAGCGGCTGTGCTTGGGCGGGAGACCGGTTAGGAGGCAGCTGCAGAAGTCTAGATGGCTCCGCCTGGGTGGTGGTGGTGGAGGTGGAGAGCTACGAACAGATTTGCGTCAGGAGATCTTGTCCTGATTATCACAGTGTCTGGCTGGTATAATGGGGTAAAATGAACCATCTGAGAAATGCTGATTTGTGGGCCTGGGTTAATAGACTTGAATATCTAGAAGCATCCAAACCTATTTGAGTGATTATATCATATTCCTCATTTCCTTTGGTTGTATAGATCTGGTTTTTTAAAAAAAAGAAAAGTTTCAAACAAAAAGTAGTGGTGATATTTTTCTGCCTATAAATCTATATTATGTTTACCTTTTCCTGGTTAAAGACAATAGATTAATTCTTTATAAGACTGAAAAGATTTCTAACTGCTGAGGAAGGAGTGTCCTTCTGTGAGTTTGGTGCTTGGGTGAATTCAGACTCTAGTGGAGGTGCCTTTGGTTTTCTGCCTTTCAGTGATGGAGATCTTCCCCCTGCTCTCAGGTCCACCGTGCAGGGCCTTGATCGGATCCAAACAAGGCATCCCGTGTCCAGGCCCCTTGTGCCCAATCAGTGCAAAGCCACCCTGGCTTTTTTTTGTGATGACAGAGTAGTTCTTCTTGTGCTACTTAAACTTAATGGAAATGAAAAATCCCATTCTAGGCCAGAATTTAGTAGTATGTTTCTTAAGGTTGTCACGAATGTTTTTTGCAGTTCTTTTCTCTGTCAGAATTTAATGTTTGGCTTTGCCCAGTGGGGTGTCTGTGGAACACTCACACCCCTCATCTCTTACTTTTCATTTTCTTAGACTCACTGTTAATCATGCTTTGTGGTCCTTGAGATGACATGAAGTGGGTGCTGAGTAAGCTGTTTATGTATACCTACAGGGGAAACCGATGGTAACATCATGGGGTGTGCACGTAGAATAATTCAATGTGATACCCCTCCTGGCTGATCAGGGGCCCCGGCAGGCAACTAGGTTGCCAGAGAAGCATTTATGCAAAAGCCGAGCTGGTGACGTGTCCTGGAAAGAGTGGGATCAGAATTGCTGTCAATATGTAGCAGTCGGAGAGAGACTCCCTTAACAGCGTGTAAGTGGAGGAGAGAGAGGGGGAAGAAAAGAGGACCAGAGGAAGTAAAGCAGTTTGGGGAAGACACATCTTTCCCTTGTGGCCAAGCTATCCATTTCTGAGAACAGGGAGTGCAAACATAGTATCTTGGATCATCTCTGCTTTGTCTGTCTGTGTGTTTGTTTAATATTCATCAACACCCCGTCTCCTGGCGTTTGGTGTCACAACCATTATCCTTCCGTCTGAGGCTGGCTGCAGCTTCCCGTGGAGACCAGCAGTGAGGCTCCTTAATCGGCTGGTGGGGTCAGCAGGGCTGACATGCACATTCCTATCATTTTCCCATCCCCCCTGCTCCATGTCTCCCCCCACCCCCATATATTTCCTAGAGGGGAGGGCCCAGCAGAACCAGGAGGAATTAGGGGTCTTGCCTGGGAAATGAAACCTGCTCAGGGATGTAGTTCCTTAGCGAGAGGCTCATTCCCAAAGTGATATACTTCAAGCTTTTCAGGGATGCCTCCATTTTATTATTATTATTAATATTATTATTATTTTTTTGCGGTACGCGGGCCTCTCACTGTCGTGGCCTCTCCCGCTGCGGAGCACAGGCTCCGGACGCGCAGACTCAGCGGCCATGGCTCACGGGCCCAGCCGCTCCGCGGCATGTGGGATCTTCCTGGACCGGGGCACGAACCCGTGTCCCCTGCATCGGCAGGTGGACTCTCAACCACTGCGCCACCAGGGAAGCCCCTATTATTATTATTTTGAAGTGTGGTTGATTTGCAGTATTGTGTTAGTTTCAGGCATTAAGCTGATGGAGGGAAAAACAGTCCTGCAGTTAGGGCTCCTGCTCAGCAAAGTGGCTACTAACGATTTGAGTATTCTTAGCATTTGCAGGAGTTGGGAACTCGATAGTGTTAAGAACAAACATGACTTATGCGTAAATATCAGTACCCACCATCTCCCTGTTCTTCCTCTACCGCATGCTGTGATTGATCTGAGCCTATGAAGAACCTTTCCCCAAACCTTGAACACTAGTCTCTTTATTGGTATGTTGTGTTGCTTTTTTTTTTTTTTTTTTTTTTAAGATGTTGGGGGTAGGAGTTTATTAATTTATTTATTTATTTTATTTTTTTGCTGTGTTGGGTCTTCGTTTCTGTGCGAGGGCTTTCCCCAGTTGCGGCAAGCGGGGGCCACTCTTCATCGCGGTGCGCGGGCCTCTCACTATCGCGGCCTCTCCTGTTGCGGAGCACAGGCTCCAGATGCGCAGGCTCAGTAGTTGTGGCTCACGGACCTAGTTGCTCCGCGGCACGTGGGATCCTCCCAGACCAGGGCTCGAACCCGTGTCCCCTGCATTAGCAGGCAGACTCTCAACCACTGCGCCACCAGGGAAGCCCTGTTGTGTTGCTTTTAAAGCAGTAAAGGAAGAAAGCCTTTCACTGTTTGTAAAGAGCCACAAAGTACATAAGCAAAAGTACAAAAATAATCATGTGCTTTTTAAAAAATAGGTCAATTTTTAAAAAGCTATAGTTCTACCGTATCTGTGTATGTTTTCAATTCCTAACTTTAACTGTACTATTGGTAATCCATGTTATTCTGAGAGGGGCTTAAAATATAGCTTGGGGTGTCAGTCAAATACGAGACTTATTAGGAAAGAAAGAATGTACAAAGAAAGAGAGAAATGAAAGACAACCAGAAGTGGAAAAAGAGTGCCTGGACTGGGGAGTGAAAGGGTGATTTCAGAGAGGGCCTGGTGTCATTCAGGAGCAGTAGTGCCCACATCTCTTGCAGTGCAGAGTTTTATTACAGATGTTATTTTTATTTATTTATTTATTTATGGAAGTATAGTTGATTTATAGTATTGTGTTAATTTCTGTTATACAGCAAAGTGATTCAGTTATACATACATTCTTTTTTTTTTTTTTTTTTTTTTCTTTTTGCGGTATGTGGGCCTCTCACTGTTGTGGCCTCTCCCGTTGCGGAGCACAGGCTCCGGATGCGCAGGCCCAGCGGCCATGGCTCACGGGCCCAGCCGCTCCGCGGCATATGGGATCCTCCCAGACCGGGGCACGAACCCGTATCCCCTGCATCGGCAGGCGGACTCTTAACCACTGCGCCACCAGGGAGGCCCCATACATTCTTTTTTATATTCTTTTCCATTATGGTTTATCACGGGATATTGAATATAGTTCCCTGTGCTATACAGTAGGACCTTGTTGTTTATCCATTCCATATAAAATAGTTGGCATCTGCTAACGCCAAACTCCCAGTCCATCCCTTCCCCCCCTTCCCCCTTGGTAACCACAAGTCTGTTCTCTATGTCTGTGAGTCTGGTACAGACTTGAAAAAATAAAAACCCATAAGCAGTTATTTCATGGAAGACCTTGTCACACTGAAATGGTCCTGGCTGGTCCCTAAGCCAGATGATTACTCCAAATAACAGAAGTGGTACCACCCCACCTAAGGCTGTGTGTCAGCAAGAATGGTTCAAGAGTAAAATAAGTTGATGAGATGGTTTGGAATCTAGAGCTAAAACCAAGAAGACTGTTTTACTTTTCACCTTCTTAAGATTTTGGAATTAGAGCTTCAGAGGCTGAACTCTTGTAATGTTGTACCTGCCTCCTTGAGGATAGAAGTGGAGGTCACGAATGTCTTTGCTTTCATTCCTGCTCCCACAGACCAGATCCCTTAGGTTTCTTCAGTTTCTGTTCCCAGTTCACCTGTTTTGAGAAGGAGCTGCTTGGTAGCATCCTGTTCCTTAATAAGAAATACTTGCTGTGATTCTAATGCCTGTTGGCAGTCGCCTGGACGGCTCAGGGTTGGAGGTGAAGGATCAGTATTTTGAAAAAGCAATCCAGGCCGTTCTCACATGTACCCAGAAGCAGGTACCCCTTGGGTACCATGGACAGCAGATCCTCTGTTGAGTTAGCTTCCCCCCAGCTGCTATTGCCCACGTTGGTTGGGGGACTGGTGGGTGCTTATTCCTGAGGGCTGAGACCCTTTGCCTGCCAACTCCTGTGGCTGTGCTTGCAAAGATCTGCTGACCCAATGCCAGAGTGGAGGCTGACAGCTTTGCTCTGATGAGACTTGGTCAGGATGCAGCAGCAGTACCCAGAGGGCCCTGCCCAGGTGGCCCTAGCCTGTTGCCCTCTGCTGCTCTGGCCCTGGATTCCCAGTATTTCTTTGGTTCAACACCCCAGTGGGAAGCAGGACATACCAGCCCTCTGAAACCCCAGGGAACCCTCACTTATCCAGTGCTGGGGGATCCCGAGCGCGTGTGCCCACTGCCTATTATAAATAAGGAAACCAGGAAGCAGAGTTAGCCTCCAGTTTGGGGCCATTTGTCTGGTGCAGCAGATCAACACATCTCACTGTTTCATGTGTAAAACCAGCAGATATGAGTAGTTATAAAGGGGGATGGAGCGGAAGTAATATTCTTCAGCGATGGCTGGGCACCAATTTGGGACCGGATTCTTGGCATGCATTGATCTTCACAGCAAGCCTGTGAGGAAGGTGGAGTTTTTTCCTTGTAGAAGAAGCAGCTGAGCCCAGAGGGCTAAGGAAGTTCTCCAAATGTCCATGAGTATTAAGTAGTGGGAAGTGGAATTTGGGCTTGGGTGTGTTGACGCAGAGTCAGTGGCTTTCCTGCTATGTTGGTTTAAGGATTTGTAAGAATAGAAAGGTAGCTCCATAGCATGTTGAAAGATGACTTCCCTCACTTAAAATAGTCTGTGGACATAAACAAAGTACACAAGGTCAGAATCTTGAACCAGCACAGCAGTTTATAGAATGAAGAGTAAAAGCCTCTCACCCTGTGCACGCCCCATCCTGCTAACTGCTCTCTCTGAAGGTAATCACTATTAATAATTTCTTCCAAATCTATATAAAATATACATATGTTGACACTTACTGATACATAGACGCACAAGTGTTAGGCCTTTTTATTTCTACCAAGAGAGTATACTCTACACGTTGGCAGCAGGTGTGAGCACGGACTGCATAGCCAGGTGGCCTGGGGTCAAGTCTTGTTTCTTCCTACCACATATAAGGCATAGTTACTCTCTGCACTTTAGTTTCCTCATCTCTAACATAAGTTGCTCTGATCAAATCGGATAATCTTAAGAATGGAACAATTCCTGCTGCGTAGTAAATGCGGGATGAAGGTAAGCTGTTTATTACTTGGCATCATCCTGGTTTTTTTTAAAAAACTTAAAAAATAAGAGATCTACATCTATTCTTTTTTTCACCTAAAAAATAAATGAATTTAGCCAAGTATCAAACTGTGCCCTTATTATCTTACAGTGCTGCAGAGCCTGGTTAGCGTAGAGCACGCTGTGATTGTGCATAGGCTAGCATTTTATGAAAGGAGCGACACCATGACTGTGTATGTGGTGCTTTGTGCTTTTCAACAGCTTCCAGATAGGTTTTATTTGATCTTCCAAACCAGCCCATGATGTGGGTTGGGCAGGTGTTATTAATGCATTTTGCTGGTGAGGAAACTGAGTGTGACCGTGATTCAGCAGACTTGCCTTAGGTCACACAGCCTTGCCTGGAGCTCTGAAGACGCCCAGTACTCTGCCTCCCTTTGATGTTGCAAATGGTCCCCTGGGCCACCCACTGTGGGAAAGTCCTCTCACTTTCAGCTGAGGAGGGGGTCGGGGTGCTGAAAATATCACCCGTGGTGGGATAGGTCTGCTCAGATTCATCTACACTCTCATTTTCCTGTAGAGTGACACCCATTTTCAGGCTGGTCCCTGGGATTGGAGATGCAGTGTGGGGTCACTGAACAGATAAAATCAGGAAAGTGGTGTGATGCAGTTGTGCAGTGAAAGGAACAATGAACCGGAAGGCAGGAAATGTGGTCTCAGTGTCTTCATTGTTTAAAATGAGGCCTTGGTATTAGTTCTCCAGGTTTACAGATGAGGATTTAGGGCTGGAGAGGTTAAGGGGCAGCTTTCGGTCACCCACCTAGTTAAGATCAGAGCCAGGACTAGGTAGGGAGGGTCTGTCATAACAGAATTGGTTGTCAGGACAGTCAGAACCCTTTTGCCAACCCAGGGAACCCGCTGTCAGCAGTTGTGTTCCTTTATCAAGAAAAGCTTCAGTATAGTGCTGTCCAAAAAATACATAATGTGAAATACATCGATAATTTAAAATTTTCTAGTAGGTACATTTAAAAAGTTAATTTTAATAACGTTTTATTTAATCCAATATATCTAAAATATTATTTTGACATATAGTTAATATAAAAATTATTCTGGGGCCTCCCTGGTGGCGCAAGTGGTTGAGAGTCCGCCTGCCGATGCAGGGGATACGGGTTCGTGCCCCGGTCTGGGAGGATCCCATATGCCGCGGAGCGGCTGGGCCCGTGAGCCGTGGCCGCTGGGCCTGCGCGTCCGGAGCCTGTGCTCCGCAACGGGGGAGGCCACAACAGTGAGAGGCCCGCATACCGCAAAAAAAAAAAAAAAAAAAAAAAAAAAAAAAAAAATTATTCTGTTTTTATATTGTCTTCAAAATCCAGTGTGTATTTTATACTTACGGCACCTCTCAATTGGGACCAGACACATTTATTCAATAGCCACGTGTGGCTGGCAGCTACCCTATCGGATGCATAGCTCTCAGGGGATAGGGGCTGCTTAAATGCACATTGTTCGGGCCTCCCTGGTGGCGCAGTGGTTGAGAGTCCGCCTGCCGATGCAGGGGACGCGGGTTCGTGCCCCGGTCTGGGAGGATCCCATATGCCGCGGAGCGGCTGGGCCCGTGAGCCATGGCCGCTGGGCCTGCGCATCCGGAGCCTGTGCTCCACAACGGGAGAGGCCACAACAGTGAGAGGCCCGCGTACCGCAAAAAGAAAAAAAAAAAAAAAAAAAAAATGCACATTGTTCAAGTTGCTTTGAAACAGAGACCATGGCTCTTGGCCCTTGTCAACATTTCCCTGTGCATTTTAGTTAAACTCCCTTAGAGTGGAGAAATTGGATGAACTGTGCTTTAATAAGTGCCACAGAAAAATTTATCTGTAAGACCTGTGATTTAGGAGTTGGTGATTCACATCTTTTAATACATTTGTATTTCCTTCTAATGTATTAACTGTTTTACCACCCGCCCCACCCCCAAAAAAAATCCAAGGAATTGAGAAGTTTTATTAGGTGCTTTGCTACTTGAGGATTAATGAGTTAAGTATTAAAATTTCAGAAAAAGTCAATGGTACAATATAATTTGAATGATGAAAATTTGGTTTTCTTGAAACTTTTTTGGGGAATATTGGTTGCTTACAAAGTGACCAACATTTTAAATGAGTGGGATATACATTGAGCAGTTAGGAGAGTTGGATTCCAGTCTCAACTCTGGTTATTACTCAATTCTGGGGCAAATTCTTAAGTTAGCTCTATTTCATTACTTTATAACAAAATCCAAAATCACTTCATTTTTTAAAAAAACAGTTTAGATACAACCATTAAAATAGTTATCAGATACACAGCCCTTTTCTGCACGAGGACTATCAGATACATAACCTTTTCTGCAGTAAACAATTCTTTATTCGCAATATTATTTCTTTGGGAAACTTGAATTCAACTAAGATTATTTTGATTTATAGGATCTTTCTCTCCTAATATTTTACAGCATCTTTTTAAAGGACTATAACTTGCCCAAATGTTAGAAATAAAATGAAGATATGAAGAAGAAATAAAATAAACTGATAGTGGAGACTGCACGTAATTAAAAGTTGTAGAACTTCAATGACCATGAAGGGTGGATTGACTGGACAGCCAGACCCCACTTCGAATCCAATGCTTGCCTGTCCTCCTTTCCTTTCCTATCTTTCTTTCTGTATCCAAGAGTAGTTATTGATTGTTCACTATATTCAAAGTGCTTCTATTTACAGCTGAAGTTTGTAGCTTACAATTTCTATTAAATAGAAAAATGTCTTACTGAGTAGGTACAGATAGTTTTGACATTTTCTATCCTTAAAAGGAGCTTTAGAAGATATTTATTTCTTAGAATCATTAAATTTAAACATGGAGGGTCCTTCTTTAAAAAAGCCATGTTTACTCCATAATATGTTGAATTTCTTTTCTTTAAGGAAGCCTTTTCTAATTATTCTAGCCAGAAATACTGTCTCCTCTTCTGAGCCTTAACATCATGTTCAGGAAGGACCATGACCATGAGCCCTTCCTCAGGTGAATATCTCAGCTTCAGCACTTAACTGGTTCCATGGCTTTGGCAAGTCACTCAGCTGACCTTCCTGAGCCTTAGTTTCCCCATATGTAAAATTGAGGCTGCTCCTGACTTATGCACTTGTTGTGAGGGTTAAATGAGATATTGAAAGTCTCTAGCACAGTGTATGGTAGATGCTCAGTGAATGTTTGTTGAGTGAATAGATAATTGATTCTGTGATCCTGTTAGTGCTCTATTGCCTCTGAAGATTTTTGGTTGACTGTAGAACTTACATGGTGTAGGTGTGTAAGTGGCTTTAGTCATTTGGTTGATTCTTAAAAGTGGAGAGCAGGGACAAGAAAAAGGAAGTCGGGATGAAAACAAAGGAGACAGGGTGAGTTGAGAGCACCAGCCTTTGCACTGTGAACTGCTGTACATCACATACTGTTCAGGAGTTCTGAGGTAAGAACACTAAATGAAATAACAGGGCACTGGAACAAGACCCTGTCTTTAGAGGCATGGTGAGTAGAAAGCTTTCAATGACTAAAGCCAATGTGTAAAACTTTATTTTTTTTTTTACTTCTGTTCTGATAGTATTCCCCCACTCCCCCTTTTTTTATATATATCTTTTTCAGAAATTTGAGATGAAAAGAAACAATTATTTTGAATTACCCCTTGGCCAGTAATACCAAGGGGTATTGCCCCTTCTATGTTTTATTGCCTCGTCTATGAAACTGGGAGGGCCCTGTTTGATGAAGGGACTCCAGTGAACAGCTTTTATGGTGTCTCTGTGTAGACCTGGCTGTTCTCTTGATAACCCCCTGGTGGTATTTCCTTCTGGTTGGGGGTTAGGCACGGCTTTCAGGAGGACTGGCGGCACTCACCCTTGCCTAGATTTTGGATAAGTGTAAGTTCACAGAGAAAGAGGCAGACAGTGTGGGTTTCCAGAGGATTCAGTCTGCAGTTTTTGTTACATATTCATTGACTGCCAGAGCCGGAAAGGATCTTTATACAGTTCAGTGATCCCATTTCGCAGCCTGGGACCCTGCGTGGTTAAGCAGCCTGCCCGAGGTTCAGTGAGTCAGGAGCAGAGCTGGATAAAACCCAGGTCCCTGACTCACCTTCAGCTGCCTCTGAACACTGATCTGTGCTGTTCTCTTGCCAAGGAATGACCTCCCTACCACCTTTTCTTTTCTTTTTCTTAGATTTTTTTTTGCGGTACGCAGGCCTCTCACTGCTGTGGCCTCCCCCGTTGCGGAGCACAGGCTCCAGACACTCAGGCTCAGTGGCCATGGCTCACAGGCCCAGCCGCTCCACGGCATGTGGGATCTTCCCGGACCAGGGCACGAACCCGTGTCCCCTGCATCAGCAGGCGGACTCTCAACCACTGCGCCGCCAGGGAAGCCCTCTTAGATGGTTTTGAAGTTACAAAATTTGAAATTCTGAAATTTGAAATTGCAAAAGTAAAACATACTGTTCTAATAAATTTAAAAAATGTAGAGATGCATAGAGAAAAACTTGATAATTCCTCATCACCCACTTAAAACACAACTCTACTTTTGTAAGTAAAATATCTTATGAATATCACTTCAACTTAGCACATATTTATTCAACCCTTTTTAATTGTTGCATCATTTCTTATTTTGAATGACTATGGTTTATTCAATAATTCTTCTGTTGGTGGCCATGCAGGTTGGGGGATTTTATTTTGCCACTCTCAGTGTTGCAGTAAACATCCTTGACTATATAGCTGGTGCTTTTCATTTCCATAAAATAGATCCCCCAGAGTCAGATGGCTTGTTTTAAGGGTACCTGTGATAGCTGCTGTCTGGTTACTTTTCAAAAGATTGTCACTCCTTCACCACTCACATTTATCATCCTAAATGCTACATGTGTTTTTATTCTTGCCATCTATTTTTAATTTATCATTTATTATACTTTGTTGTTGTTTGCTCTTCTTTTCCTTTCTTTTGCTCCATGGTCACATTCCTGCTCAGTTCTCTACCAACCTCATCATTAACATGGACATTCTTTGCTTGTTCTTCCTTTTAGTGGTTCCTTTCCCACTGGATACTTCCAGAGCAGCTACAATTAAAAATTCTATATTAACATACAAAAATTAAATAATAAATATCCCCCCACCTTGGGTTTTACCTAGACAGGTTAGAATTCTTTATTCTCATCTGTTAAGTTTCTTCTTATTGTATGTCTCTTAATAAACATTTAAATTATAAACTCTAAATTCCAAGTCATAGTAGCTTCATCCCGTTACATTGTGCCACTTCCCCCCTCTTTGTCTTGCCCATCTTGAGGTCTCTGTCTAGTTAGAGCACATCTTCCAAGATCTCCTCAGGTTGAGTTCATTGGTTAAGTAGCTTCTTACTTTCCCATATTCAAGAAAGGGTTTTTGTCTTCCCTGACAGGTGAAGAACAGCTTGTTTGGGCTTCTTCTCTCAGTAGTCCCTCTTTAAGTGTGCTCTCGTTTTCAGTATTGCAGTTGAGAAATCTGATGCTAATCTGATCCTTCTTCCTCTGTAAGTCCTCTGTTCAACTTGTTTGAGTAACTATATGATTTCCTCTTAATCTTGAGTCTCTGACTGCTGACTCTGAAAAGACTGCAGAATAACCTATAGATAAAGAAAAGCCAAGTTTAATGCTTATGGCAGTGAGCGGGACCATGACACTGACTGAGTGTTTCAGAGGAGGGAGGACAGAGATGGGGGATTTATGAGGTTCGTTAAGGTCTGGTTTGAGGCAGGCTGTTCAGTGCAAGGACATAGCATTAGACCAAGTTTTTGATAAAACAGTTTAAGAGCGGTGGGCTAAGTAAGGGATATTTACTCTCATAAGGATTAGTTGAGCTGTCTATTGTTTAAATAAATGGGTTTTGGAAAGTTCCTGAACCAATAAAATTATTTATAACTTCATCTTCCTGGGTAAGGGTTTCCTGAAATAGTGAAGTCATGTTAATGAACACAGTAAGATGTGTGGTTGCGGATGATTTTCCTTCTCAGTTTAAGTATTTCACAAGCCTAGGCATGTGTCTTTTTTATTCCTCAATGCTGCCTGAGCTTTCTGTGAGCCCTCTCAGTCTAGAGAATTATCCCTTTTCAGTTCAGGGAGGTTTTCTTTTGTTTTGTCCTCTCCCACTTTCCCTTCCAATTTATTTCTTTTTTGTTTGTTACTGTTTCTCCTTCTCCAGGAAAACCTGTTTTCTGCATGTTCTGTCTTCTGGATATGTCTTCCATTTCTCTAGTATTTTCACTTATGCTTGTCTGATCTTTCAGAACACTGAATGTTCTCAGTACTGATCATGCCCTTTTCCATTGTGTCTTTTGAAATTTTAATTTGATTTTAAAAGGCCTTTTTTGGTGTGTTCTAATAGTATCCCTTTGAAAATCCCTGTTGCCTTTTCTCCCTTATTTTCTTTGTTTTTTTATAGACACTGTTTTAGTTGTTCATCTTGGTCTCCCTCACTCAAGTGGCTTGAGACTTCTTACTTGGGCTGTAATTTTTCTTTGTCTTTTAATGGATGCCTTGTCCTCAGACAGGCTAAGAGGGCTCTTGGGCCATGGTAAATCAAGTACTGGAAGATAAAAGTGCGTGTGTGTGTGATAATGGATGAGTATAAGCCATCAAACTGGGACCCATCAACTGAGGTATTTGGAGGAGATGATTTGGTCCTTGAGTGGTTTAAGTCACCAGTACAGTGACCCTTGATGTCTGCTGGCGTCAGTAGGGTGAGACAGCCCCTCCGAGGACCAGTCACAGTGTCTTTCCAAGTAGAACCAACTTAGATTTCTGGCCAGGTCATTTTAGGGAGCTTTAAAATCTGTGGTTAACCCAGGTGGGTCCTTTGGCTCTGATACAGATTTTAAGAAACTCTCCCTAGGAGTTTTGAGAGAATTCTGGCCTCACACCTCTTCTTTAGCTTTCCCAGTACAGTGTGAGGGCGTTTTGGAGCACAGGTTCTAGAGCCAGACAGCCTAGGTTTTAATCCTGGCTCTGTCATGTACTGTCTGTGTGCTCTTACTTAACCCATGGGTTCTAATTATCTTATCTGTAAAGTGAGGAAAATAATAATGTCTATTTCCTTGAGTTGCTATGAGGACTAAATGAGTTTCCCCTTTATGGAAAGATGTGGTGTTCTTAGAACAGTGCCCAGTGCATGGCCGATAGTAAGTGTCGGCTACAGTATCATCTCCAACTCACAGGGCGGCTGTGAGCATTGAGCTTGTATATGTAAAGTACTAGTATGTGCCATTAAGAATTAGTGTTAGCAGTTTTGTTGTTTTATGTGATTTTGGCTTATATGACTTTGAATTATTATGACATAATAAAATATTACCAAAGCTTCACTTTATCTTTTAAATTTGGAATTTCCCCCCAATTAAACAAATTTCATAAAAACTCATATAATCTTAAAGTTGGGAGGCTGAGTGAATTCTTAACAGTGTAAATTCAATTACCCCTCACCCATAGATGCAGTTAACATTTTACCACATAGGTTTTATCATTATTTTTTCTCTCTCTTACTGAACCATTTGTGAGTAAGTTGAAAACATGACTTTTTACCACTGAATGCCTTAGTGCAAATTACCTACAAACAAGGACCCTCTACTGCATAATCACGGCACAACTGTCAGCATCAGGAAATGAGATACAGTCTGGCTGTTTAATCCAAGGCCTCGTTCAAATTTTGTCAGTTATCCCAATATTTTCCCCTTTAGAACAAAATAATCCAATCCAGATTATTCATGGTATCTTGCTAACATGTTGTTTAACTCTCTTTCAGTCTGGAATGGTTACTCAGTACTTCCATGACCTTATTATTTTTGAAGGGACTAGGCCAGGTGTTTTGTACGGTATCCCTCAATTTGGGCTTGTCTGATGTTTCCTCAGTATTAAATTTAGCTTAAGTATCTTTGGCAGGAAAGACACAGAAGTGGTGCTATATTTGTTGCATCCTTTCAGGTGGTACATGGTGTCAATTTGTCCCACTATTGGTAAAATTAACTTTGTTGGTTTGACTGCCAGGTTTTTTCCACTGTAATGTTTCTCTTTTATCCTTTGTAATAAATATTTTGTGGGGAGATATTCTGAGACCTTGTAAAATATTCCATTCCCCCTCTGACTTTTCACCCACTCATTTTAGCATTGCTGATGATTCTTCACTGGATCAGTTATAAGTTGGCATTTTATTATAAAAAACATTTTCTCTTCTGTTTATTCATTAATATGTTTGTATTTCACATGGACTCAGGGATTCCTCTCAGAGTATTATAATCTGATGTTTTCCCTTATATTGATGTTCAAATTGCCCCAGATTTGACCAGTAAGAGTCCCTTCAAGCTAACACCTGTATCCTTTTGAAAGGACCCCATCATTCTTTGAGCACTCCATTCCTTTCTGGTAATAAAAAAGCATTTTAGGCCTTTTACTTCCCTGTCCCAGCCTTGAATCAGTCTGTTTTCAAAGGAGTGGAGGATGATATTTAGAAACCAAAGATCTAGGCACCAGGTTGGTCCTTGCTATCCGGGTGTCACTGCTCCCATACCATCTCAGGGGGCAGGTCTAGAGGAGTGGGGTGCGTATACATACCCACCTATGTTTATCTGAACATACTAAGTCATGTACTCATATTGTTACTTCCATGTCCACGGTTTCGTTTTCTCGTTTTTGTAACTCCCTTCTCTAACAGAAGAAACCTGGCTCCTGTTTCTCACCGTACACTTACTTATTGCTTAATTCCTCTGTGTGTAACCAGCCTGCCAACTCTGGCCGCTGCCTTCCTCAGCGGCCATCCCTACTCAGACAACTGTCTGGCTCAACGTCCAGCCGCACCAGATAACCACTACGTATCCCTAACAAGTATTGAGGAAGGGACCCTAGTGGCTTTTCAATGGAATGTTTCAGTTATTCAGGAAGGAAGGGAGAGGAGGAGGAAATAATTTCTTCCACCCCTCTAAGTGTTTGAGACATGAAAGTAAAAGTCATCATTCATTTTGGGGTTATGCATTTTAAATCTGATACCACTTTGTGATTGTACTGTGGAGTCACAGCTGCATGTATGGCTCAGTTATAACAGAAATGTAGGTTATATGATAATTGTGCAATGTGAATAGAATAAAATAAATGCATGTAAAATGGAAAAAAAAACCCTACAAAAAGTACAAAAGCCTAATCTACTTTCTAATACCAGATACGAGCTAAGTTATAAAACAAGAACAGTATAGTAAGTTACAAGAAGAGTTTGGGTGTCCTGTACAAGTCATACTGCCTGTCACATGATGTATTTAAAGCTGATGGAAGAAAGGTGATCTGCTCTATCCAAACATATATAGGTGTACCTCGGAGTTATTGTGTGTTGGGTTCCAGACTATCACAATAAAGAGAATATTACAATAAAGTGAGTCATGTGAATTTTTTGGTTTCCCATTGCATATAAAAGTTATGTTTACACTATACCATAGTCTATTAAATGTCCAATAGCATAAAGTCTAAAAAAAAGGACATACCTTAATTAAAAAATTTTTTATTGCTGAAAAATGCTAACCATCATCTGAACCTTCATCAAGTTGTAATCTTTTTGCAGTATAACATCGAAGATCACTATGACAAATATAATCATAATGAAAAAGTTTGAAATATTCTGAGAATTACCAAAATGTGACCAGAGGCATGAAGTGAGCAAATGCTGTCAGAAAAATTGTGCCGATAGACTTGCTTGATGCAAGGTTGCCGCAAACCTCCACATTGTAAAAGACTTAGAATCTGCAAAGCACATGAAGGGAAGTACATTAAAATGAGGTATGCCTGTAATTTGAAACATTCCAGTGAAGATGAGTTCAGCAGAGGAAAAAAAAGAATATAACAGGTATAGAGAGAGATCAGGAAGTGAAATATGGTAGATTGTCTACAAAGATGACCACCAGCAATTCTTCCAATCACTCCCTGTACCTTTATGTCATTCCTCCTTTCAAGAGATGGAGTCTCTTTCCCTTACCTTTCCATCTGGGCTGCCCCTGTGACTGACTTTGACAGGTAGGGTGTAGCAAGAGTGATGCTCTGCTGGGCCTGGGCCTTGAGAAACTGGGCACTGTCTCTTCTTGCTCTCTCAGAGCCCCCAGTCACCATGTAATGAAGTCAGACTGCCTTGCTGGGAGAAAGGCCTCGGAGCAGGAGAGACTGTGAGGTCGGGGAGAGAGGCCCCGCCAGCCCCCAGCCATTCCAGTCACCTGAGGTGAGATGTCACTATTGAATGAAGCCATCTCAGGTACTTGAGCCTACAAGAACCTCTTGAGCCAACAGCAGACAGAGCAGACACTAGCTGTCCCTTCTGAGCCCTTCCCAGATGGCATAATCATGAGCTAATTGTGGTGGTGGCTTGAAGCCACTAAGTTTGGAGGTGTTGGTTACACAGGAATAGATAGAAACATTAAAGTCTGAGAAAAGTTCATCAGTGTGAACAAGCTTTTATGTATGAAAACCATAGGTAGTACCTTGAAAAATAAACACATTTTAATTCCTTTCACCTAAAGTGAAGGTAACTCATAGTCAAAAACCTTCAGATGGGGACTTCCCTGGTGGTGCAGTGGTTAAGAATCCACCTGCCAGTGCAGGGGACACAGGTTCGAGCCCTCATCCGGGAAGATCCCACATGCCGTGGAGCAACTAAGCCCGTGCACCACAACTACTGAGCCCATGAGCCACAACTACTGAACCCGTGTGCCACAACTACTGAGCCTGCATGCCACAACTACTGAAGCCTGTGCACCTAGAGCCTGTGTTCTGCAAGAAGAGAAGCCACCGCAGTGAGAAACCTGCGTACCACAACGAAGAGTAATCCCTGCTCGCCGCAACTAGAGAAGGCCCGCGCTCAGCAAGGAAGATCCAACGCAGCCAAAAATAAATAAATTAGTTAAAAAAAACAAAAACCTTCAGATGGTGGTTAACAGTACTTGGTCTGAGAAGCAATTACCATTGGTGCCTGAGGAGTGTCTCCTCCATTGCCCCTGCTTTACCTTATCCTAACGGGCCAGAGCTAAAAAAAAAAAAAAAAAAAAATTGACGTCGTTTCTGCTTTCCCAGAGAAACTGAAATCTATTATGTCAAAAATATTAAATAAAAGCATAGTGAATTTTTATAGGCTTAACATTAAAGAATTTTTCGAAGGGTTCATTTCCCCTTTGTGAAGGAGTAAGCTGTTTGTGTGGAACGTAATAGTTATCATTCTGTGCAGCTGGTAAAAACCTGCCTTTCTGGTTTGTAATGTCATGTTAATCTGCAAAGGTGTTGTTACTCTTTTGAAGAATCCTTTGTTCTGGTTGAAAGCCTCACTGATGGTATTTTCACATAAACTTATCCTGCCTGTGAGTCTTTCTCTGTGATTATAAGCCTCTTGTAGCTCCATTCTTTCCAGAATGTTGCTAGGATGTCAGTAATGAAAGTAATCTATTTCTCTATTTGCTGAGATTTAAGTGGCATATAATTTACTATCCAGTAATATGTCACAGGCATTTATTTACTTTCATTTGAAAAGTAAATTAATAAATTGTAACATTTAAATGAAGTTTTTCTGAATGGAGTTATAAAAAGTCAGAAGCTTCCTTTATTTCTTTATTTTCTTCTTAACTGCCTCATATCCAATCTTTTTTGTTTTCCTGATGATGGAAATCCAAATTCTTGTCAGATTTATTTTATTGCATAAAGAAAACTGTATCTTTATATTTGATGTATAAAAATTGAATATCAGGCCTCTAATTTTTTTGTACCTTACAAATTTCAAATGTAAGATACTTTAAAAAAAGTAAGATACTTACACCAACGTCATAGTCTATTAAGTCTTTTGAAATTATATTAACACTGAAACAAATGTATGTTTTTCAAATTAAACATAAACTAAGTAGCTTTGAATCAGTGGTTATACTGAGATCAGCAGGATAACTGAATCCATCCATCTTTCTTCACTCTCATAGGTTTGATTGGTCAAGAAAAATGGAAATCTTCATTGAGAGACAGGAAGAGAAGTTTAATTCACAGGCCACCATGTTTCCAATACTGCATCTTTCTCTTCCTTGTTTCTTGGCCCTTAGTATTTATTCAGTGAACTTTCGGGGGGTCTTACTGTGTATGGATTATCGGACTGACATGGAAAGGAAGTGGTGTGTAATGTTCAGCACCTGCTTTCAAAATGTCTATATATTGGTGGCAAAGTTAAGAGAAGTATCAAATGGCTTTAATAAAGGCAGAATAGTGTAAGTCTCAGAGAAGGACAAAAGTAAGACACTTTGTAGGTCCAGTGGAGGCCGAGGTCATAATGAGGTTAAGGGGATATGGACAGGCTTTATGGAGAAGGTGGTATTTGCACTTGGTCCTGAAGGATAAGTGGGGTTTTGATGAGGACAGAGAGGAGGGAAGATGTTCCACAAAAAGGGAACAGTACAGACAAGCCAAGATGCGGGGAGACCTCATGAAATTCTTTTTCTGTTATTTGTGTTGGCACTCAACTCATTCTCTCAAAAGTCTCATTAGTGGATGTTCCTTATCTGTCTATGACAATATTTTATTCATTTTCCAGAAAATCCATGGGCATGTTGCCAAGTGCTATGGTTGTAGTTATGTCTTATTTTATAGCATCTTGTTGATTTTCTCATTTTGGCAGAGATTTCTTCTAGAAATGGTCAGAAAGACTTGGAATGGTGCTAAATACAATCACATTCATGAGTTTCCTTTGCCAAACACTGAAAGAAGTAAAGTTAAGAAATAAGTTTATATTAAACTTCAGGTGAAATGAACCATCTCCCTTGGAAGTGCAGCCTGTGTCTCAGCGTTTCAAGGACTGGGGGCACTTGGCCTCCACGCAGGTATATGATGGCCTAGAATAGTTAGGTCTGCCTGCTCAAAGGGCTTGGGAAAAATTCAGATTAAAAAGTCTTAAAGTCACCGTTTTGAGGGATGGGAGCGTGAATTGTTGGTGTAAACGTGGTCAGAATGTTGACAACTCACCATCATAGGGCTATCTTCTCTCTCCGCATTTTCCTTACTTAATACCTCATAGCACATGAGCCAAATCTACAAAATAACTATAGCTGTGAGGAAGAAAAAGATAATGACTAGTTCCTACTTGGCATATTTTTTCTTAAAAAATTTTTTTTGCTCAAATAAGACGTGCATAGTTACTAGACAAATGTACAAAAAAGCTTCTGAAAACCAAGTCCTTCCTTGTCTCACTTTCTAGAAGTTTCTTATCGCTCCATAGCCCCCCCGGCTTCTTCAGGTTTCTGATAGGCCAGTCACCTGCTTCCTCCATCAAGGTTCTTGGTATTATATTCCAGGTGCGTCTGGCTCTCCTACGGCAGTCTTTTTTTTTTTTAATTAAAAAACTTTAAAAAGAAATTTTGGCTGTATTGGGTCTTCATTGCTGTGCGTGGGCTTTCTCTAGTTGTGGCGGGCGGGGGCTACTCTTCGTTGTGGTGCACCGGCTTCTTTTGTTGCGGAGCGTGGGTGCGAGCTTCAGTAGCTGCAGCACGCAGGCCACAGGGTGCGTGGGCTTCGGTATTTGTGGCATGCGGGCTCAGTATTTGTGGCTCGCGGGCTCTAGAGCGCAGGCTCAGTAGTTGTGGTGCATGGGCTTAGTTGCTCCACAGCATGTGGGATCTTCCCGGACCAGGGATCGAACCCGTGTCCCCTGCATTGGCAGGCAGATTCTTAACCACTGAGCCACCAAGGAAGTCCCTCCTCTGGCATTCTTATTAGTGTACTTCTTCCATCTTATAGATATTAATCACTTGCTGGCATGTAAGAGGTACTCAATAAATGTTTGAATGAAGTCATGTTTCTTTCATAATATCCTTGATGATATTTTCTTGTCCTTTTCTAGTAATAAATCCTGGACTGGCCTGTTCCTTGCCCAGTGTGTTTCTAGTTTGTTCTTTGGCTCTCATGTCAGTTCTCTATCAGTTCTTAATTTCTTTATTCAAGGATGATTTCTTCAGAACCTGAAGACTTTCAACTCAAACTGCAACATATAGCCCACAGGCAGTCTCTGTGAAGAACCCATGTGAAGAATGAAATTATCCATAAGTGTAAAAGCAGAAGACATCCCATTGGAATACAACTGAGGGGGAGGGGGACTGAAAGGGGTCAGTCAGTGTAGGATGGGCAGAAATGTGAGCTGGTGGTGTCACCCTGCCCCAGTAGCTAATGTATTGCTGGCATTCCAAGCTTTCTGAGTCTTGTCATATTGCAGTGTAACAGATGAGAAGTTAAGCGGTTTTCATGTACATGTTTGCTTGAAGAAGTGACAGAAATATAGTATTTCTGAGGTCCACCTGGCTCTGTTCCAGGCATGTGTGCAGACATACCTGTAACATACAGAAAGCTGTAGAGGGAATCATGAAACATCATGTTTTTTTCTTAGGTCAGCTCTGGATTCATTGCATAACACTGCATGCTTTCCTTGTGGTTTCTCTGTAGAGGATAACATATGCTAAAGGCTAATATTTGTAAAGTATTTTCAGCACCATATTCTATATAAATGCACAACTGTCACAGAGGATCAACAGACTTACGTTCTGGTATTTTTCCAATGATAGTTTTGGAGACGGTGATTCTTGCATGAAATTTTTGCAATCTCCATAGACTTTCCAAACTTCTAAGATGGTTTTCCAAGCTTGCCTTTGTGTATTTTCTTCATAAGCAGGGCATTTTATCTTTTTTTATGCTTTAAAATGTTTTTGTATAAAGACAGCCTTGATTTAGATGTATATTTTTAAAAATCTGCCCTGTTTCAGTGCTGTAATTTCAAGCATAATTCATTCCTCTTTTTTTCGTGAAGCACTTTTTTACCTGCTTGAGATAGAAGGATTAGGTGGAGTTCTGTGGCACTACCTGTTTCTGTCTGTGCCTGGATAGGAGAACGGACCCAGAGGGGAAATGAGATCAAGGTGGAACCCTGGCTGGTATGCCAGCCTTCCAGAACTATTTTGAATAGGAAAGATACAGGTGCATTTTCCAGAACCACCTGAAAAATCGGCTGGCCTCAGTTGGCCAAAAATTGTTTGAGAAAAATTTCTGAGACGAAAAGGCAAATGTAAAACAATTGAAGGTGAAAACCATAGCCCAGAACATGGGCAGGAGAACCATGGGAGGGCGTAGTGATGGATTAAGGATTGCTTCAGGTTTAGTGGCTGCGGATATTAGGATGAGGAGAAGACCCAAGCAACTGTCAGGTGGTATCTGTAGAGCCTGCAGTGGAGAAAATCAGTTGCTTTCCAATAGATTAACAATAGCCAGTCAGAAAGTAGAGTATAACAGTAAAATGATAAAAAAAATCTAAGAATAAGCCTGTATTAGTTTTCTATTGCTGCATAACGAATTACCACTAATTAGTGGTTTAAACATACTCCTATTGGTTATCTCACCATTCTGAAGGTCTGAAGTCCAGGACGGCATAAGTGGGTTCTCTTCTCAGGCTCACAAGGCTGAAATCAAGGTGTTGGTCAGCTGATCTCTTATCTGAAGGCCCTGGGGAATAATGTACTCTCAAAGTTGTTAGCAAAATCCAGTTCTAGTGGTTGCAAGCCTGAGATTCCCATTTCCTTACTGGCTATCAACTGGGGATTACTCTCAGCTCCTTGAGGCTGCTTAACATGCCCCCCCCCCCATCTTTCAAGTGGCAAGAACCTATGGAGTTGTTCTCATGCTTTAAATATCTCTGATTTCCCTTCTGCTGTAGAAAGTGCTTTGCTTACAAGGGCCCAAGTGATTAGGTCTGATGCACTCCAATAATCTTCCTATTTTAATGTCAAAATTGTGACATATAACACAATAAAAGGACTGATATTTTAACATACTCACTGGTTTCAGGGATTAGAGCAGGACATTTCTTTTGGGGGGAGGGGGCATTTTGTAACTTTTGCCTACCACAAAGCCTAAGTAGAATTTTGTAAGACTTACATGAAAAAAGTATAAAATTTCCTTGATGAATATAAAAGAAAACCATATAGGTTTCACTTTGTAAATATCATATCATTACCTCCCAAGTTATCCAGTCTGTCAATTCAATTTAATTCCAGTCAGATTCTTAACAGAATTGTTTATTAAATTGGCAAGCTGGTTCTAAACTTCCTGTAGTAGAGAAAAATGTCTAAGAATTTGCAGAGACAAATTTGAAAGAGAATGATAGATATCAACAAACTATATTAAACTAAAGTTAATAAAATCTTGGAGGATTAGTCCAGGAATAATCCATGGCATAGAATGAGGATTCATTTAGTAGATGATAAGTTGCTTCATTCAAAAGGGAAATGATGGACTTTTAGGTAAATGGTCGTGTAGTTGTCTGTCCATTTGGAAACAAAATTAGGCCCTTATCCCAAGCACAGAAATAGTTTCCAGATGGAGTGAAGAACTAAATATACTAAGTGAAATTGTACAAGTATTAGAAGTATTAAGGAGAATTTGCTTATAAACTTTGAGTTAGAGAATAACTAACCAAAGTGCTAGGAAATGTGATTGGTTAGTCAGCACATGCTAGAGCACTTCTATCAGTGTTAGGAAAATGCAAATTAAAATAATTACCCCCTCGCCTCTTTTTTGCTCAGTCAGATTGGAAAAATTTTGCTCAATCCAAATGCTGGCAAGGGTATTGAGACATGTACTCTCATTGAATGAATTGTAATGGTCTTTTTGGCAGTGCCCATTGTAATTTTAAGTAGGCCTATCCTTTGAATGAGTAATTTCACCAACAGATTTTTACCTTAGTTAAAGACATAGGTACATGAGCACAAAGAGACATTTTCTGGATGTGGCATTGTTATTATAGCAGAAAATGTCTAAGAACCTAAAGATTTATCATGGAAGGGCTTTTTATAAATTATCTAATGGATTTTGAATAAAGGACCAATTAAGTTTAACCAAGGTAATTTAGAGTAAAACGAAATATCTGTGGGATTTTTAACAAGAACTGTCTTCTCACAGTGTGTGCTTTTATCACCTCTTATCACTCATTTCATTATATACTTAATCAAAAACATTTCCCTTATATTACAATACATTTTCTAAAAACAGTGCAGTGTTCTTATCATACATGAGTAAGTGTGTAATGGTAATTCTTTGAGGAAGGTGCAACTGAACAAAGCCCTGCTTCATTAACATAATGTGTGACATCTTGGGGATTTCTTTTACTACCCTGTTGTACCTGTCATTGATGGGAAAAAAGAAAGGAAAATCTGTATCTGTACATATACCATCAAAATGGATTCTTTTCAAGATTAATGTGTATATGGAGTAATGTTTGCTGATTAAATGTTTCTCTTATGTGTGAATAATATTTAATATATTAGGTGATAATCTTCATTTAAAGACGATGTAGTGGGAGGGGGAGAAGAGAGATTAGATTTTTTAGACAGGTATTAGCACTTACCAAACAGATAAGGGAAATATTTTCCTTATGTCTGTGCTTATATGAAAGACATAAAGTCAAATATCTTCACAAGGGCTTTTCAGAACATTAACTTTGGTGGTTTTTATCTTTAGGTTTATTAGTTAAGGATTGAAAATAAAAGCTTTGGTGATAGTGGCCAAGATGGTAGAGTAGGAAGACCCTGAGCTTACCTCTTCCCATGGGCACATCAAATTACAACCATTTACAGAGCAACTACCTCTGGGAACGACCTGAAGAGTTGCAAAAAAGATTTTCCACAAGCAAAGATAAAAAGAAGGAACCACAATGAGATGGGTAGGAGAGATTCATTACAGTCAAGTCCTACACCCCTGGGAAGGTGACCCACAAATGGGAGGATAACCACCATTGCAGAAGTTTTCCCTAAAGAGCAAGGGGTCCAGGTCCCACATTGGGTTCCTCAGCCCAGGGGGTTTGCATTGGGAAGACAAGCCCCCAGAATGTCTGGCTTTGAAGGCCAGTGGGGCTTACGTATGGGAGAGCTGGAGGGCTGTAGGAGACAGAGACTCTACTCTTAAAGGGTGAATGCAAAACCTCATATGCTTTGAGTCCCAGCACAGAGCCAGTAATTCGAAAAAAGCCTGGGTCAGACCCACTTGCTGATCTCAGAGAGTCTCCTGGAGAGGCAGGAAGCAACTGGGACACCCTTTGGTGACATAGATACTGCAGTAGCCATTTTTATTCTACCATGAACACACAGGTGCTGACAAGGGACATTTTGGAGTTTTCCCTCTAGCCTGTTAGTGCCAGGGGTTTACTTGCCCACCAGCAGGCCAGCACCAGTTCCAGAACCCTCAGGGCCACAAAGCCACCTATGCTGGGACCCAGGTCTGCCCAACGTTGGGCTGGCAACCAAAGCACAAGGCAGGACCTGGCAGCCAACTGAGCTGGAGACCAGTCTTGCCTATTACTGCACTCACGGTAGTTAGACCCACCACCAGAGAAGGGCAACGTACAGGAGAACCCTAGAGCAAATTGCTCTGGTGACTAGAGGGGACTATGCTGCTGGGACCCACAGGATGTCTCCTATATAAAGCTACTTCTTCAAGACTGGGAAACATAATCGACCTACCTAATAAATAGGAATAAACACAGAGAATTAGGCGAAATGAGGAGACAGGTGAATATATTCCAAATGAAGGAAGAAGGCAGAACCTCAGAAAAAGAATGGAATGAAGTGGAGTTAAACAAGCTACCTGATAGAGTTCAAGGTACTGATCACAAAGACGCTCAATGAACTTGGGGGAAAAATGGATGAACACAGTGAGAAGTTTAACCAAGAGTAAGAAAATATAAAGACCCAAGCAGAGCTGAAAAATACAGTAACAAATCAAAAATACATTAGAAGGAATCAACAGTAGATTCGATGATACAGAGGACCGATCGGCAACCTAGAAGACAAAGTAGTGGAAATCACCCAAACAGAATAGAAAAAAAAAAAGAAAAAGAAAAAGAAATAAATAAAGAAAAATGAGGATAGTTTAAGACACCTCAGAGACAGCATGAGCTGTACTAGCAGTTTGCACTATAGGGGCCCCAGAAAGAGGAGAGAGAGAGGAAGGGGCCGAAAATTTACTTGAAGAAATAAGAGCTGAAAACTTCCCTAACCTGAGAAAAGAAATAGACATCCAGGTCCAGGAAGCACAGAGTCCAAACAGGAAGGATCCAAAGAGGTCCACATGAAAAAATATTTTAATTAAAATGGCAGAAATTAAAGATGAAGAGAGAATGTTAAAAGCAGCAAGAGAAAAGCAACTAGTCATATTCAAGGGGCCTCCTGTAAGACTCTGAGCTGACTTTTCAGCAGAAACTCTGCAGACCAGAAGGGAGAGGCATGATACATTCAAAGTGATGAAAGGAAGAAACTTAAAACTGAGATTATAACCCGGCAAGGCTATCATTCAGATCGTTTTTTTTTTTTTTAAATAGGAAAGCATTCTCATGTGCTTATTCTTTACTGACACATACAATTTCATTATTTTAACTAGTTTTAGAAACTATTAACTAATTAATCCCTGTACACTGTTTTAATCAACACATCTGTCTTTCTTCCAAGCTCAGATTTATTTCAGTTAGGAAACTTTAGAGTATTTGTTGTCTTACTGCAGCTAATACCTTTTTTTTAAATGTTTATTTATTTTCTTATTAGTCATCCATTTGATACACATCAGTGTACACATGTCAATCCCAATCTCCCAATTCATCACACCACCCCCTCCACCCCTTGCCGCTTTCCCCCCTTGGTGTCCATACGTTTGTTCTCTACATCTGTGTCTAGTTTTCTGCTCTGCAAACCAGTTCATCTGTACCATTTTCTAGGTTCCACATATATGTGTTAATATACGATATTTGTTTTTCTCTTTCTGACTTACTTCACTCTGTATGATAGTCTCTAGATGCATCCACATCTCTACAAATGACCCAATTTCGTTCCTTTTCATGGCTGAGTAATATTCCACTGTATATATGTACCACATATTCTTTATCCATTCGTCTGTCGATGGGCATTTTGGTTGCTTCCATGACCTGGCTATTGTAAATAGTGCTGCAGTGACCATTGGGGTGCATGTGTCTTTTTGAATTATGGTTTTCTCTGGTTGTATGCCCAGTAGTGGGATTGCTGGGTCATATGGTAATTCTATTTTTAGTTCTTTAAGGAACCTCCATACTGTTCTCCACAGTGGCTGTATCAATTTACATTCCCACCAACAGTGCAAAAGGGTTCCCTTTTCTCCACACCCTCTCCAGCATTTGTTGTTTGTAGATTTTCTGATGATGCCCATTCTAACTGGTGTGAGGTGATACCTCATTGTAGTTTTGATTTGCATTTCTCTAATAAATAGTGACGTTGAGCAGCTTTTCATGTGCTTCTTGGCCATCTGTATGTCTTCTTTGGAGAAATGTCTATTTAGGTCTTCTGCCCATTTTTGGATTGGGTTGTTTGTTTTTTTAATATTGAGCTGCATGAGCTGTTTATATATTTTGGAGATTAATCCTCTATCTGATGATTCATTTGCAAATATTTTCTCCCATTCTGAGGGTTGTCTTTACATCTTGTTTATGGTTTCCTTTGCTGTGCAAAAGCTTTGAAGTTTCATTAGGTCCCATTTGTTTATTTTCGTTTTTATTTCCATTACTCTAGAAGGTGGATCAAAAAAGATCTTGCTGTGACTTATGTCAAAGAGTATTCTTCCTATGTTTTTCTCTAAGAGTTTTATAGTGCCTGGTCTTACATTTAGGTCTCTAATCCATTTTGAGTTTATTTTTGTGTATGGTGTTAGGGAGTGTTCTAATTACATTCTTTTACATGTAGCCATCCAGTTTTCCCAGCACCACTTATTGAAAAGACTGTCTTTTGTCCATTGTATATCCTTGCCTCCTTTGTCATAGATTAGTTGACCATAGGTGCATAGGTTTATCTCTGGGCTTTCTATCCTGTTCCATTGATCTATATTTCTGTTTTTGTGCCAGTACCATATTGTCTTGATTACTGTATCTTTGTATTATAGTCTGAAGTCAGGGAGTCTGATTCCTCCAGCTCTGTTTTTTTCCCTCAAGACTGCTTTGGCTATTTGGGGTCTTTTGTGTCTCCATACAAATTTTAAGATTTTTTTGTTCTAGTTCTGTAAAAAATGCCATTGGTGATTTGATAGGGATTGCATTGAATCTGTAGATTGCATTGGGTAGTATAGTCATTTTCACAACATTGATTCTTCCAATCCAAGAACATGGTATATCTCTCCATCTGTTGGTATCATCTTTAATTTCTTTCATCAGTGTCTTATAGTTTTCTTCATACAGGTCTTTTGTCTCCCTAGGTAGGTTTATTCCTAGGTATTTTATTCTTTTTGGTGCAGTGGTAAATGACAGTGTTTCCTTCATTTCTCTTTCAGATTTTTCATCATTAGTGTATAGGAAGGCAAGAGATATCTGTGCATTAATTTTGTATCCTGCAACTTTACCGAATTCACTGATTAGCTCTAGTAGTTTTCTGGTGGCATCTTTAGGATTCTCTATGTATAGTATGTCATCTGCAAACAGTGACAGTTTTACTTCTTCTTTTCCAATTTGGTTTCCTTTTATTTCTTTTTCTTCCCTGATTACCGTGGCTAGGACTTCCAAAACTATGTTGAATAATAGTGGTGAGAGTGGACATCCTTGTCTTGTTCCTGATCTTAGAGGAAATGCTTTCAGTTTTTCATCAGTTTTTCACCATTGAGAATCATGTTTGCTGTGGGTTTGTCATATATGGCCTTTATTATGTTGAGGTAGGTTCTCTTTATGCCCACTTTCTGGAGAGTTTTTATCATAAATGGGTGTTGAATTTTGTCAAAAGCTTTTTCTGCATCTATTGAGATGATCATATGGTTTTTATTTTTCAAATTGTTAATATGGTGTATCACATTGATTGATTTGCATATATTGAAGAATCCTTGCATACCTGGGATAAATCCCACTTGATCATGGTGTATGATCCTTTTAATGTGTTGGATTCTGTTTGCTAGTATTTTGTTGAAGATTTTTGCATCTATATTCATCAGTGATATTGGTCTGTAATTTTCTTTTTTTGTAGTATCTTTGTCTGGGTTTGGTGTCAGGGTGATGGTGGCCTCACAGAATGAGTTTGGGAGTGTTCCTTCCTCTGCAATTTTTTGGAAGAGTTTGAGAAGGATGGGTGTTAACTCTTCTCTAAATGTTTGATAGAATTCACCTGTGAAGCCATCTAGTCCTGGACTTTTGTGTGTTGGAAGATTTTTAATCACAGTTTCAATTTCATTACTTGTGATTGGTCTGTTCATATTTTCTATTTCTTCCTGGTTCAGTCTTGGAAGGTTATACCTTTCTAAGAATTTGTCCATTTCTTCCAGGTTGTCCATTTATTTGCATAGAGTTGCTTGTAGTTGTCTCTTAGGATGCTTTGTATTTCTGTGGTGCCTGTCGTAACTTCTCCTTTTTCATTTCTAATTTTATTGATTTAAGTCCTCTCTCTCTTTTTCTTGATGAGTCTGGCTAATGGTTTATCCATTTTGTTTATCTCCTCAAAGAACCAGGTTTTAGTTTTATTAATCTTTGTTGTTGTTTTCTTTGTTTCTATTTCATTTATTTCTGCTCTGAAATTTATGATTTCTTTCCTTCTGTTAACTTTGGGTTTTGTTTGTTCTTCTTTCTCTAGTTCCTTTAGGTGTAAGGCTAGATTGTTTATTTGAGATTTTTCTTGTTTATTGAGGTAGGCTTGTATAGCTATAAACTTCCCTCTTAGAACTCTTTTTGCTGTATCCCATAGGTTTTGGATCGTCGTGTTTTCATTGTCATTTGGCTCTAGGTATTTTTTGATTTCCTCTTTGATTTCTTCAGTGATCTCTTGGTTATTTAGTAGCGTATTGTTTAGCCTCCATGTGTTTGTGTTTTTTACGTTTTTTTCCCTGTAATTCATTTGTAATCTCATAGCGTTGTGGTCAGAAAAGATGCTTGGTATGATTTCAGTTTTCTTAAATTTACTGAGATTTGATGAATGTTCCATGCACACTTGAGAAGAAAGTGTAATCTGCTCTTTTTGGATGGAATGTCCTATAATTATCAATCAAATCTATCTGGTCTATTGTCTCCTCTAAAGCTTGTGTTTCCTTATTAATTTTCTGTTTGGATGATCTGTCCATTGGTGTAAGTGAGGTGTTTTAGTCCCCCAGTATTACTGTGTTACTGACGATTTCCTCTTTTAGAGCTGTTAGCAGTTGCCTTATGTATTGAGGTGCTCCTGTGTTGGGTGCATATATAATTATAATTGTTACATCTTCTTCTTGGATTGATCCCTTGATCATTATGTAGTGTCCTTCCTTGTCTCTTGTCACATTGTTTATTTTAAAATCTATTTTATCTGATATGAGTATTGCTACTCCATCTTTCTTTTGATTTCCATTTGCATGGAATATCTTTTTACATCCCCTCACTTTCAGTCTGTATATGTCCCTAGGTCTGAAGTGGGTCTTTTGTAGGCTACATATATATGGGTCTTGTTTTTGTATCCATTTAGCAAGCCTATGTGTTTTGGTTGGAGCATTTAATCCATTCACATTTAAGGTAATTATCGATATGTATGTTCCTCTTACCATTTTCTTAATTGTTTTGGGTTTGTTTTTGTGGGTCCTTTTCTTGTCTTGTGTTTCTCACTTAGAGAAGTTCCTTTAGCATTTGTTGTAGAGCTGGTTTGGTCATGCTGAATTCTCTTAGCTTTTTTTTTTTTTTTTTTTTTGCGGTACACGGGCCTCCCACTGTTGTGGCCTCTCCCGTTGCGGAGCACGGGCTCTGGATGCGCAGGCTCAGCGGCCATGGCTCATGGGCCCAGCCACTCCACGGCATGTGGGATCCTCCCGGACCGGGGCACGAACCCATGTCCCCTGCATCGGCAGGCGGACTCTCAACCACTGTGCCACCGGGGAAGCCCTCTCTTAGCTTTTGTTTGTCTGTAAAGCTTTTGATTTCTCCATCAGATCGGAATGAGGTCCTTGCTGGGTAGAGTAATCTTGGTTGTAGGTTATTCCCTTTCATTACTTTAAGTATGTCAGGCCACTCCCTTCCTGCTTGTAGAGTTTCTGCTGAGAAATCAGCTGTTAACCTTATGGGAGTTCCCTTGTGTGTTATTTGTCATTTTTCCCTTGCTGCTTTCAATAATTTTTCTTTGTCTTTATTTTTTGCCAATTTGATTACTATGTGTCTCGGCATGTTTCTCCTTGGGTTTATCCTGTATGGGACTGTCTGTGCTTCCTGGACTTGGGTGGCTATTTCCTTTCCCATGTTAGGGAAGTTTTCGACCATAATGTGCTCAAATATTTTCTTGGGTCCTTTCTCTCTCTCTTCTCCCTCTGGGACCCCTATAATGCAAATGTTGTTGTGTTTGTTATCCCAGAGGCCACTTAGGCTGTCTTCATTTCTTTTCATTCTTTTTTCTTTATTCTGTTCCACAGCCCCTTGAATTCCACCATTCTGTATTCCAGGGTCACTTATCCATTCTTCTGCCTCAGTTATTCTGCTGTTGATTCCTTCTAGTGTAGTTTTCATTTCAGTTACTGTATTGTTCGTCTGTGTTTGTTTGTTCTTTAATTCTTCTAGATCTTTTTTCAACATTTCTTGCATCTTCTCAATCTTTGCCTCCATTCTTTTTCCGAGGTCCTGGATCATCTTCACTATCATTATTCTGAATTCTTTGTCTGGAAGATGGCCTGTCTCCATTTCATTTAGTTGTTTTTCTGGGGTTTTATCTTGTTTCTTCATCTTGTACATAGCCCTCTGCCTTTTCATCTTGTATATCTTTATGTGAATGTGGTTTTTGTTCCAGAGGCTGCAGGTTTGTAGTTCTTCTTGCTTCTTCTGTCTTCCCTCTGGTGGATGAGGCTATCTAAGAGGCTTGTGGAAGTTTCCTGATGGGAGGGACTGGTGGTTGGTAGATCTGGCTGTTGCTCTGGTGGGCAGAACTCGGTAAAACTTTAATCCACTTGACTGCTGATGGGTGGGGCTGGGTTCCCTCCCTGTTGGTTGTTTGGCCTGAGGCGACCCAACACTGGCGCCTACCCGGGCTCTTTGATGGGGCTAATGGCAGACTCTGGGAGGGCTCACGCCAAGGAGTACTTCCCAGAACTTTGCTGCCAGTGTCCTTGTCCTCACGGTGAGCTACAGCCACCCCCTGCCTCTGTAGGAGACCCTCCAACACTATCAGGTAGGTCTGGTTCAGTCTCCTATGGGGTCACTGCTCCTTCCCCTGGGTCCTGATGCGCACACTACTTTGTGTGTGCCTTCCAAGAGTGGACTCTCTGTTTCCCCCTGTCCTGCCAAAGTCCTGCAATCAAATCCCACTGGCCTTCAAAGTCTGATTCTCTAGGAATTCCTCCTCCTGTTGCCAAACCCCCAGGTTGGGAAGCCTGACATGTGGCTCAGAACCTTCACTCCAGTGGGTGGACTTCTGTGGTAAGTGTTCTCCAGTTTGTGAGTCACCCACCCAGCAGTTATAGGATTTGTTTTTATTGTGATAGCGCCCCTCCTACCATCTCATTGAGACTTCTCCTTTGTCTTTGCATGTAGGGTGTCTTTTTTGGTGAGTTCCAGTGCCTTCCTCTCGCTGATTGTTCAGCAGTTAGTTGTGATTTCAGTGTTCTCGAAAGAGGGAGTCAGAGCATGTCCTTCTACTCCACCATCCTGAACCAATCCCCTAATCCAGTTTTTTTAAAATAAATTTATTTATTGTTTATTTTTGGCTGCGTTAGGTCTTCCTTGCTGAGTGCAGGCTTTCTCTAGTTGCAGTGAGTGGGGGCTACTTTCGGTGTGGTGCGCGGCCTTCTCATTGCTGTGGCTTCTGTTGTTGCAGAGCATGGGCTCTAGGTGCGTTGGCTTCAGTAATTGTGTCACGTCAGCTCTAGAGTGCAGGCTCAGTAGTTGTGGCGCATGGGCTTAGTTGCTCTGTGGCATGTGGGATCTTCCCAGACCAATGCTGGAACCCGTGTCCCCTTCATTGGCAGGCGGATTCTTAACCACTGTGCCACCAGGGAGGTCCCTATCATTCAGATTTGAAGGAGAGAGAAAGAGTTTTACAGACAAGGAAAAGCTAAAAGAGTTCAGCACCTCAAAATCAGCTTTGTAAGAAGTGTTAAAGGGGCTACTCTAAGCAGAAAAGGAAAAAGACCATAAATAGAAATAGGAAAATTATGAAAGGAAAAATCTATTTGGTAAAGGCAAACATAAAGTAAAGGTTGTCGACCAACCACTTATAAAACTAGTAGGAAGGCTAGAAGATATAGAAAATTATTTATATCCACAAGAAGTAGGTAAGAGATACACAGAAGAAAAAGATATAAAATATGATGTTAAACACAGTAAACAGTGGCGGGGGGAGAAAAATGTTAGAATGTATTCAAAGTTGAAACCGTCACCTTAAAATGTATATAGGTTGTTAAATATGAACTTTACAGTAACTGCAAACCAAAAATCTATCATAGGAGAAAGGAAGAAAAAAGAACTACAAAAACAACCAGAAAACTTAACGAAATGGCAATAATTTCATACCTATCAATTACTTTAAATCTAAATGCTCCAGTCAAAAGACAGTGTGACTGAATGGATAAAGAACAAGACCCATGTATATGCTGCCTACAGGAGACTTACTTGAGATCTAAGACACACAGACTGAAAGTAAGAGGATGGAAAAAAGTATTCCATGCAGAGGGCAATGAAAAGACAGCTGGGGGGTAGCAATACTTGTATCAGGCAAAATATACTTTAAAAGAAAGACTGTAACAAGACAAAGAAGGACAGTATATAATGATCTAAGGGATCAATTCAAGAAGAAAGAAAATACAATTGTAAATATATATGCACCCAACATAGGTACACCTAAATACATACAGCAAATATTAACAAACATAAAGGGGGAAATTGACAGTAACACATTAATAGTAGGGGACTTTCACAGCCCACTTTCAGGGAATTCCCTGTTGCTCTAGTGGTTAGGACTCCACTCTTTCACTGAAGGGGACATGAGTTCGATCCCTGGTTAGGGAGCTAAGACCTCACATGCCACTGGGCACAGGCAAAACAAAAACAAAAACAACACCCCACTTACATCAATGGACAGATCATCCAGACTGAAAATCAGTAAGGAAACAGTGGCTTTAAACAACACATTAGATCAGAGAGACTTAATAGATACAGTTAGAACATTCGATCCAAAAGCAGCAGAATACATTCTTTTCAAATGAACATGGAACATTCTCCATGATAGATCACATGCTAGGATACAAAACAGGTCTCTATAAATTTTAGAAGATTGAAATCATATCCAACATCTTTTTCAGCCTCACTGGTGTTAGACTAGAAACTAACTACAAGAAGAAAACTGAAAAACACAAAAGACCTGTAGCCTAACCAGTATGCTGCTAAACAACCAATGAGTCACTCAAAAAAATCAAAGAGAAAATTAAAAAATCTGGAGACAAATGAAAATGGAAGCATAACAATCCAAAATCTACGGGATGCAGCATAAGCAGTTCTAAGAAGGAAGTTTATAGCAGAACAAGCCTACCTCAGAAAACAAGAAAAATGTCAAACAATCTATCCTTACACCTAAAAGAACTAGAAAAAGAACAAACAAAGCCCAAAGTTAACAGAAGGAAAGAAATCATAAAGACCAGAGTAGAAATAAATGAAATAGAGACTGAAAAAACAGTAGAAAAGATCAATGAAACTAAGTGCTTGTTCTTTGAAAAGATAAACAAAATTGACAAACCTTTAGCCAGACTTATCAAGAAAAAAAGAGAGGGCCCAAATAAATAATATCAGAGATGAAAGAGAATTTACACCTGACACCACAGAGCTACAAAAGATCCTAAGAGATTACTGTGAACAATTATACACCAATAGAATGGACAACTTAGAAGAAATGGATAAGTTCCTAGAAACATGCAATGTTTCAAGACTGAATCAGGGAGAAATTGAAATATGAACAGACCAATCACCAGTAATGAAACTGAATCAGTAATTTAAAAAAAACTCCCAGTAAATAAAAGTCCAGTACCAGATGGCTTCACAGGTGAATACTACCAAACATTTAAATAAGAGTTAAGGGCTTGCCTGGTGGTACAGTGGTTAAGAATCCGCCTGCCAATGCAGGGGACATGGGTTTGAGCCCTGGTCTGGGAAGATCCCACATGCTGTGGAGCCACTAAGCCCCTGCGCCACAGCTACTGAGCCTGTGCTCTAGAGACTGCAAGCCACAACTACTAAGCCCTCATGCTACAACTACTGAAGCCCACACACCTAGAGCCTGTGATCTGCAACAAGAGAATCCACCGCAAAGAGAAGTCCATGCACAGCAGTGAAGAATAGCCGCCGCTCGCCGCAGCTACAGAAAGCGCATGCACAGCAATGAAAACCCAAAGCAGCCAACAAACAAACAAACAAACACACAAACAAAAAAAAAAGTTAACATGGGTCCTCAAAGTATTCCAAAAAATTTCAAAGGAAGGAATGCTTCCAAACTCATTGTACAAGGGTAGCCTCATCCTGATACAAAACCAGACAAGGACCCCACAAAAAGAATTAGAGGCCAATATCACTGATGAACATAGATGTAAAAATCATCAATAAAATATTAGCAAACCAAATTCAACAATACATTAAAAAGATCATATACCATGATCAAGAGGGATTTATCTCAGGGATGCAAGAATGGTTCAATATCAGCACATCAATCGATGTAACATACCACATTGACAGATTGAAGAATAAAAGTTATATAATTATCTCAATAGATGCAGGAAAAGCTTTTGACAAAATTCAACCTCAATTTATGATTAAAAAAAAAAAAAACTCTGTGCTTCCCTGGTGGCGCAGTGGCTGAGAGTCTGCCTGCCGATGCAGGGGACACGGGTTCATGCCCCGGTCTGGGAAGATCCCACATGCCATGGAGCGGGTAGCCCCATGAGCCATGGCCGCTGAGCCTGTGCATCCTGAACCTGTGCTCCGCAGCAGGAGAGGCCACAATAGTGAGAGACCCACGTACCGCAAAAAAAAGAAAAAAAAAAAACTCTTCACAAAGTGGTTATGTAGGAAACATATCTCAACAAAATAAAGGCTATATATGACAAACCGATAGCCAACATCATACTCAACTGTGAAAAGCTAAAAACATTTCCTCTGAGATCAGGAACAAGACAAGGAGGCCCACTCTTGCTGCTTTATTCAACATAGTATTGGCAGTCCTTGCCACAGCAATTAGATAAGACAAAGAAATAAAAGGAATCCAGTTTGGAAAGGAAGAAATAAAACTGTCATTATCTGCAGGTGACATTATACTGTATATAGAAAATCCTAAAGGTGCCATCAGAAATCTATTCGAACTAATAAATGAATTCAGTAAAGTTGCAAGATACAAAATTAACATACAGAAATCTGTTGCAGTTCTATACACTAACAATGAACTATTGGAAAGGGAAATTAAGAAAACAGAAAACAGTCTCATAATTATATCAAAAGAGTAAAATAGGAATAGATCTAACCACGGAAGTAATACTTGTACTTGGAGAACTATAAGACTTTGATGAAAGAAATTGAAGATGACACAAATAGATGAAAATATATACTGTGGGACTTCCCTGGTGGCACACTGGTTAAGAATCCACCTGCCAATGCAGGGGACATGGGTTTGATCCCTGGTCTGGGAAGATCCCACTTGCTGTGGAGCAGCTAAGCCCGTGTGCCACCACTACTGAGCCTGTGCTCTAGAGCCCATGAGCCACAAGTACCTAGCCTTCGTGCCACAACTACTGAAGCCTGCACACATAGAGTCCTTGCTCCACAACAAAAGAAGCCACTGCAATGAGAAGCCCGTGCACCACAGCGAAGAATAGCCCCCACTTGCTGCAACTAGAGAAAGCCTGCGTACAGCAATGAAGACCCAATGTAGCCAAAAATAAATAAATAAAATAAATTTATTTTTAAAAAAAGAAAATATATACTGTACTTACGTACTGAAAGAATTAATATGGCTAGGATGACCATACTCCCTGAGGCAATCTTTAGATTCATCACAATGTCTATCAGAATACTAGTGGAATTTTTCATAGAACTAGAACAAATAATTCTAAAATGTGTATCAAAACACAAAAGACCCCAAATAGCCAAAGCAGTCTTGAGAAGGAAGAATAAAGCTGGAGGTATCACATTCCATGGTTTCAAGCTATACTACAGAGCTACAGTAATCAAAACAATATGGTACTGGCACAAAAACAGACATATAGATCAATGGAACGGAACAGAAAGCCTAGAAGTGAACCCACACTTGTATGGACAATTAATCTATGACAAAGGAGGCAGGAAAATATACAATGGGGCAAAGACAGCTTCTTCAATAAATAGTGTTTGTAAAACTGGACAGCTACATGCAAAAGAATCAAACTGGACTACTTTCTCACATCATATACAAAAATAAACTCAAAATGGATTAAAGATGTAAATGTAAGACCAGAAACCATAAAACTCTTAGAAGAAAACAAACAGTGGGCCCTTTGACATCAGTCTTAGCTATATATTTTTTGGATCTGTCTCCTCAGGCAAGGGAAACAAAAGCAAAATAAACAAATGGGATGACATCAAACTAAAAAGCTTTTGCACGGAAAGGAAACTCAAAAAAGTGAAAAGACAGCTTACTGAGTTGGAGAAAATATTTGCAAACAATATATTCAATAAGGGGTTAATATGCAAGGTACACAAAAAAGTCATACAACCTAATGGCAAAAAAACAAACATCCTGATTTAAAAATGGGAAGAGGACCTGAATAGACATTTCTCCAAAGAAGGCATACTGATGGCCAATAGATACATGAAAAGATGCACTATATCACTAATCATCAGGAAAATGCAAATCAAAAACACAGTGAGAAACCACCTCATACTCGTCAGAATTGCTATCATCAAAAGGCAACAAATAACAAATGTTTGTGAGAACATGGAGAAAAGGGAACCCTCGTACACTTTTGGTGGGAATGTAAATTGATTCTGCCACTATGGGCAACAGTATGGGGGTTTCTTGAAAATTTAAATGTAGAACTGCCATATAATCCAGCAATTTCACTTCTGGGTTTACCTGAAGAAATCAAAAACACTAATTTGAAAAGATATATGCACTCCAGTGTTCATTGCATCATTATTTACAATAGCCAAGATGTAGAAGCAACCTAAGTGTTCATTGATAGACGAATGGATAAAGATGCAGTGTGTATATACACAGTAGAATACTGCTCAGCCATAAAAAAAAAGAAGCCTTGCTATTTGTGACAAAGTGGATGGATCTAGAGGGTACTCTACTAAGAGCAATGAGTCAGACAGGGAAAGACAAATACCTGTGGAATCTAGAAACAGAACAAACTGATAAGCCAAAATGAAGGCAGACTTGTAGATACAAAGGACAAATGGATGGTTGCCAGAGGGAGGAGGCCAAATTGGTGAAGGGATTAAGAGGTACAGACCTCCAGTTATGTAATAAATAATCACTGGAATGTAATATACAGCACAAGGAATATGGTCAATAATATCATAGTAACCGTATGGGAAAAGATGGTTGTTAAACTTACTGTGTGATCATTTCATAATGTATGCAAATGTCAAATCCTTATGTAGTACACTTGAAACTAACATAATATTGTATGCATACTATATTTCAATTAAAAAAATAAAACATAAAACCTTACTAAAGAAAATAAAAAATTTTAAAAAGCTTTGGCTATTGTTATTTTAGTTTTATATATCTTCTGCATTAGTTGTGAGAGTAATGATGTAGGTGAAAATTGCTTTTTAAAGTGAAAGAACTGTGGGATTTTTAACCAAAGTAAGTTTTTTTGATGAATTTATTAGATGCACTTCATATAAACTGTTATCTTTATCAAAATAATAATTTTGTCTTAAAAATATTTTACAGTCCTATAAGAAAAGAACCTTAAATTAATTTAAAATGTACAATTAAAAAATTGTTTTCCAAAGCAATTCATTTAATACTGAAATCCCTTTCTTTGTAATTGAGGCAAAACTTAAAGAGGGAACTTTGGGCTAATAAAATTGTTCCCATGTGAGCAAAGCTAATAAAAGATGAGAACTGTGACTGTGTCCCACTGAGAAAGACAAGGCACCTTATTAAAAACACACACACACACACACAAAACTGTGAATTATTTTTGCAGAAGTCAACGAAAGGTTCCGTTGTCCTTGAGCACGTATTCCGTCACATAAACCTTGTGGAGATCGATTACTTTGGGCTGCGTTACTGTGACAGAAACCATCAGACGGTGAGTACAGTGACTTCATATTAAATTTTTCTTGTATAAATTTCACTGTATCTCTGGCTTTTCCTGATCTTTAGGTTTTTGTAACTGAAAATGACTGAAAAACTTAAACATGTTTTCCATTGCTAATTTCTTTGCAATTTTTCCACTTCTGCCGAAAGTTGTAGAGTTGTAGGATTCATAGCTTATGTGTGTGCAGATTTCTTTGTAGGTGGCTTACATAGTTTGTTTTTTCGCAGCCATATTATAGAGAGTACTTTCCCTTTGTGCTGTTAGGAGGACTGAATTAGCCATTTAATGTGTGTTAGGAGCCAAGTGGCTAGTCTCTTGAAGTGATAGGCATTATTGCTTTTTAAGAAAGTAAATGGTTAAAGAGTATTTAAAGAAATACAGTGTAAAAAGGTGCCGATCTAAGTTTTATAAGTTGGACGAGCAATTATAAAATAAGGGGTTTTCATTCATGAGCTTCATGGAATAAGAGTAATAAAGGCAACCAAGTTTTTGGTGTAGGATGTCATTTGTTCATGAGGATTTAACTCAAGAATTCCTGACTGGTTGGATGGTAGAGAGGTACTAAGAAAGTTACCACATTGGTTAGTATAGATTCTATTTGGTAAGACTGAAATGCTGTCTCTTGGTGATGAAGAGAGGAGACTTTGGAGGTGATGATTGTGAGGTACAAAAGTATATTCATTAATGTGACTTTTGGTTTAAAAGTCTAAGACAGATCTTAACCTCAGATAGACAGTCTTATTTATGCTTATAATGCTTATATGCTTACCTTAAAAATACCATATTTGACATATCTTTTATTTTTTATACTGTTAAAATAGGTTTCCTCCTCTTTCTTCCTCAGTTGTCCCAGCCTCCACTGGGTCATCTTGGTCTGGGGTCTGTTCATTGAGATGCATGATTGTCTAAGTGGACTTTTTCTGTCCTAGGATGTGCTAGGATGAGAAGAGGCAGACAAGTGGAATGCTATTGATGGTGGTAACTTGTGATTTTTCTTGAGCTTGTTCCATAACCTGTTTTGTTTCACGTGAGCATTTCACAAAGCAGGAATAAAAGATTGGGTGTGTTGGTTAGCTTTCATAGGAAGGAATTGCTTTCTAAAGGCGAGTGGTCATTAATGCGTAATGCAAAGAAAGGGAATGGACATACTCAAGTTCACTGAATTCTGTCTTGTACAGGCCATAAGTCAATATAGCAGAACTGTAAATCTGTACTGAGAGATTAAATTGAAGGCTATAGAAGATATCTTGCATTACATTCATATTTTTGAAATCGCATTTTTCCGAGCAAAGAGAAATTCAGTTTCCTGATCTTATCTAGTATGTCAGACCTTGCCTGGAAAGATCGACTGTCTTGCTAAAATTATATAGACCTTATCTGTCCTTTTTTTTTTTTTTTTTTTTTTACATTCCAAAGAAAAAGATGTGAAAAGCTAGAGAATTTTAAACAATGGCTCATATCATTGCAAAAGAATTAGCAGTTGCTATTGGTAGTTTATTTAAAGTTTTCTAGGGCTTATTCAGAACAGTTTCTTTTCTGTTACCTTTATTCCTAAGGGTTCACATTTGTGATACAGGTCTTAGGTGAAAATAAATTACACAATTAGAAGGAGAAAACTGTTAAGTCATGCTTTTTATGTGGTAAAAACATCAGATGTGTAAATCACATGAAAAACTATTTTTTTACCTCCTGAATTTATTTCTTTCTAGTAAACTCAGATAAAATAAAGGTGATTTGTAAACGTGACTTAGTCTTTGTATGTTCAAATGTATTCTCTTATTTTCCTTTTAATTGTAGGAAGCTATGAGAATAAGTTCATGAAAATTTACTCTGACTTTAGGTAACCATTTCTTCAAGGCCTATCATTTCTGCGGGGCTGGGAGAGTGTGTCTGGGTAGGAACACATGATTCCATTCCTGATTTTCTCCTCTTGGGTTCTGAGGCAGAAGTTGGGATCTCCCTCAGGAAGAAGTGCAGGCAGCCTTTTTAACTCTGGAATGGCAACCTCCCCAACTGTAAGTTTCTGAGGAGATTGTTAGTAAACCTAACTTCATATTTCCCTATTCACTCTCTATATCCCATAGTTACTTATGGTAAATAAGAATAACTCTATGTTAGAATAGCACAGGACATAGGGAAAAGTCCTTGTCCTAAAAATAAAGGAATGATTTCTGTGACTATGCCTGAATTACTGTCCATTAGATGGGATTTTGTTTATTGCTTTACTCTTACTGCACCCGAAAGTTTATTTTAATGGGGAATGCCTGTGTAACAATCTTTAGTGTAATTAAGATCTACATAGAGAAGACTTTGAGGCCCTAATGGGCACCACTTAGATCAACTCTTGAAGCAAATAAAAAGAGATAGTGGGAAGAGGAGCTGGGGATAAAATGGAAGAAAGATGACAAGGAAAAAGAGATGGCTACATCAGTGAAAAGTTCTCCCTCCTCCTCCCTCCATCAGCAGTGGATCATGCCTTGGGGCCATGCCTGAACTTTGGCTGGGGGTGGGGGAATAGACTGGGCAGCCTGCAGCACTGCTAGTCAGCCTGGTGTGGTTGAAGCATGCAGATGTTAGACTGACAGTGGCTGCAGAGCTGGCAAGAAAGGATTAGGGAGGGCTTTATGCCCACCTCAGAGAATTAGTGTGTGTTGCATGAGAAGATGGGCAGCTACCCTGGAGAATTAGGACACAACATGCCTGATGAATATGTCCCTAGGACATGTGGACCCCCACATGGCAGGGAGCTTGTTGTCTGTCCTGGAGAATGGGGGTTACCAGGAGGCCTCAATCCAGGTGTATCGGCCATCACCATTGTTGTCATCAATGTATCAGGAACTGTTGAACGTTTTCTTGTGTTCATCACATGCTCAGCACAACTGTACAAGTTAAATATTATTATCCTACCATCAGAGATGAAGAAACGGAATCTAAAAAGATTAAACAGTTTCTCCAAAGCCACATAACTAGCAAGTATTAAGATCAGAATTCAAACCCAGTCTTCATGTCTCCAAGACTTTTCAACCACTATAATATCCTGACTTGAATGTGTGTAAGATAAAGAGGTTTTGCATACTTCGGGCACTAAAGAACTCTCTTTTGGGCTTCCCTGGTGACACAGTGGTTAAGAATCCACCTGCCAATGCAGGGGACATGGGTTCGAGCCCTGGTCTGGGAAGGTCCCACATGCCATGGAGTAACTAAGCCCGTGCACCACAACTACTGAGCCTGCGCTCTAGAGCCTGCGAGCCACAACTACTGAGCCCACAAGCCACAACTACTGAAGTCCGCGTGCCTAGAGCCCATGTTGCACAACAAGAGAAGCCACTGCAGTGAGAAGCCCGGGCACCACAACAAAGAGCGGCCCCCGCTCGCTGCAACTAGAGAAAGCCCACGCACAGCAACGAAGACCCAACAGAGACAAAAATAAATAAATAAAATAAATAAATTTTAAAAAAGAACTCTATGCAATTTACATATTAATGTTTGTTGAGAAGATTTAAATGGTAATTTCCAATAAGCAAACTTCTCAGATTAACCTGTGGCAAGAGAGCTCATTTAGGCCTTTGTGTGTTGCTGCATTCATGTGGTCGTTCAGCTGTTATTTAATGAATACCTAATATATGCAGGCCATGTTCTGGAGCTTTCTATGTTTTTCATGTAGTCTGAGGAATTCTGAGGAAAGGGAATTTACTGCCTGGAATATTAAATGAAAAAATAAAGATTTTATGTACATTCCATGGAACCAAGTCCTGGGAAATTCATGTAGCAAACGCATTGATTTAGGTGTTATGTATGTGTAAAGAGTAACAGCTGGACAGAAATAAATCTTGTTAAAGCTAACATCTCTCTAAGGGTACAGCTGACTTGATTTGGAACACTCTGGGCATCATAATTTCTTAACTTCACTTCTCAGGATGGGTCTGTAAAAGAATCTCTGGAAAATAAAAACAGTTCTTTGTGAAGACACGGTTACTGGGACTGAATTAACACAGCGCCGCCTGCATTACCTCAGGCTTTTTTTTAGAAAGCACCCTCTTAAGGATGAACCATGGGGGAGACTTCCCTGGCGGTCCAGTGGTTAAGACTTTGCCTTCCAATGCAGTGGATGTGGGTTCGATCCCTGGTTGGGGATCCCACATGCCTCGTGGCCAAAAAACCGAAACATAAAACAGAAGTAATATTGTAACAAATTCAATAAAGACTTTAAAAAAATGGTCCACATCAAAAAAAATCTTTAAAAAAAAAGATGCACTGTGGGCTTCATGTACTTGCAGTTTCTTTCCTTAATGACAGCAATAGTGAAAGCACTTAGCCTGGGCCTAGAACCTCCGTTCTGTTCTGCTCTGGCCTGTGTCATCAGGTTCATTCTTAATCCAGACTGGTCTGTGCGGGGTATGTCTCTTTTATACCTGGGCCGTGGTTCAACTTACAGAAAATTTCCAGCCATGATGGAAGGTGTCTGTGAGGCCATCTGTCATAAGGGTTACAAGAACACACCAGCTTTGTCGAATGACCCTGCCACTTACTAGCTGTAAATATTTAAAATTCTCTTAAAGTACTGACCCTTAATCTAGAACAGCAGAACTGCTGGGAGAGTGGGCTGCGTCCAGTGTGTTCTAGGCCTGCCTATCACCAGTTGAGTGGCCGTTCATTGGGAACACCTTCCTGTTCTCCACATGGCGTGTGGCCAGGAGCTTAGCTTGGTGTGTCTTTACTTTGAATCGGTACCAGCTCTCTCTGCTCAGTGTCTTAATCCCCAGCATCTGTGAATATGTCACCTTATATGGCAACAGGGACTTTGCAGATGTGACTAAATTAAGGATCTTGTGATGGGGAGATTATCCAGGTGTGACCAATATAATTACATGAGTTCTTATACATGAAAGAGGAGGCAGGAGAGTCACAGGAGATGTGACAATTGGATGCAGAGGTCAAAGTCATGTATTCACTGGAAGGAGGCCTTGATGCCAGGAAGTCAGGTAGCCTCTAGAAGTTGGAAAGGGCAAGGCAAGGGTTCTCCCCTGGTTCCCCCAGAAGGAGTACAGCTCTGCCTACACTTAGGTTTTTAAGCCCAGCATCTTAGTCAGTTTGGGCTGCCTTAACAAATTACCACAGACTGGGTGGTTTAAACAAACAACATTGATTTCTCACAGTTCTAGAGGCTGAAAGTCTGAAAGCAGGGTGCCAGCGTGGTTGGGTTCTGGTGAGGGTCCTTTTCCAGGTTGTGGACAGCTGACTTCTTGTAACTTCACATGGTAAAAGAGTTCTTACAAGAGCACTAATCCCATTCCTGCTTGACCTAAGCACCTCCCAAAGGCCCTACCTCCAAATACCATCACATTGGGATTAGGGCTTTAACATGTAAACTCCCGGCGGTGGCAGACACAAACATTCAGTCTGTTATACCTACTGAGACCATTTTGGACTTTCGGCCTTCGGAATTGTCAGATAATAAATTTCTGTTGTTTTAAGCCACCAAGTTTATGGTCATTTGTTGCAGCAGCAGAAAGAAACCAATACAGGTGGTTACTGTGGGAAGCATTTTATCTTGCTTGCTCAGTGGAAACTTCAGGGCCTTCTTGTTTGGTTTCACCATGTTAGGCAGAAACCTGAGATACAGTTACTTTCCTGGGTAATAATAGCATATAACCTTCTGCAGATGCTCAGGATTTCTGTGATTAGGGCTACATGTGTATCTGCAGATGTCTGTGAGTAATATTAGTTGCTGCTTCAAGATTATCTAGATTCCTTATTATGAAGGAGGGATGGTAAGATCTGTTAATGATAGGCAGAGAATTGAAATTATGATACAGGCCTATTCCCTTTAATAATTGGGTGAATTTGAAATTACTCTGAAGCTGGAAGGAACATGAGATGCCTTTGGGTGTTCAGAAGTTATTATAAGTGGAGTGTGTGTGGTAGAACAGACAACTGCCTTTGGAGTCACAAGATAGGTCTGAGTCCTATGTCTGCTTCTAAGAATGGTCAAGTCATTTCATTTTTCTGAATATTGAGAATAATGCCTTCCCTGACCCAACATTCAGGATTGCTGTAGGACCAAATTAGAGACCACACATATACTATAAGGTGTCAAACATTTTGAAGGCCTTTCCTGTTGAAACTAGGATGGAGGAAAATATTGCTGGTGATACATATTTTTAAAAGGTGGAATAGAGGAAAGAAGGAAACAGTCTGGGGGAAAGAAGAGAGAAAATCAAATAAGCTTTGGACTCTGAAACAGCTTTGGAGATTTTTGAAGATGAGTTTTGTTGACATTGAAAGCAGTAATAAGAATAAATGTGATATCTCAATACTACTTCTGGTTTTAAAATTAGGGGTTATAATCACATCCCGTTTTAATGTTAGCACTTGAGGTGTCTTTACAAATTACTCCTTCAAATGCAGATTCTATCCAGGTAGAGCTTTTCTCAGAATATGGCATTCAACCTGCTGAATCTGCTGTCCTACGACTTCAGAAGTCAAAGAAGGAGGGAGACAGGTAGCATACAGATTCAGTCAGCATGTGAATGTCCTCTTCCCCAGTGAACTCTTCTTTTCTTCAGCAAGACAATAAAAGAAATCGCATGGAAGCCCCCTAACTCCTTAATGCTTCTCACACACTTAGTTGCTTCTTACCCATCCTTTCCTCTCCTCTCAGTGGAAGAGCCCCAGTGCCTCTCCCCTGGATTTTATCACCTCTCATTTCTTCTGCATCTTCAGCCCTCTCCCACTCTGTTCACTTTCTTCTGTCAAGGTTTGGGCATGTTTAAATCTCTCACATTTAAAACCACCCTTCCCTCACTCCCATGCGATCCTTTGTCTACTGCCATATTGACTCCCTCTGCGTCACACCTAAACGCCAGAAAGCTTTGCCTAAATTCATCACCTCCACTTCTCAAATCTAATTCATCCTTTTTAAAAAATTTTTATTTATTTATTTATTTAGGCTGCTCCGGGTCTTAGTTGCAGCACACAAACTCGTAGTTGCGACATGCATGTGGGATCTAGCTCCCCGACCAGGGATTGAACCTGGGCCCCCTGCATTGGGAGTGCAGAGTCTTACCCTCTGGACCACCAGGGAAGTCCCCATCAAATCTCATTCATTCTTAAACTTCTCACAGTTCAGCTTTGATGCCCATGATACACTGAAACGGTCCTCAGGGTCGTCACTAGTTGCTACATCCAAGTGACACTTTCAGCCCTTATCTCCTTTCTGTTGTTGCATTGACCCTTGTTCTTAAAATCTTCTCATTTTGCTCTTCTGACAACACGTTCTCCTTTTTTTTCTCTTTTCAAGTTTTCTTCTGGTTATTCCTATTCAATCTTCTTTATGATCACGTTTCCTAAAAATGTTGATATGATTTTGTCCATGGTTTTCTTATGTTCTGACTGAATATAGGCTCACACACTTAATGCTACTTCTTCTGGCACTATTTTTTTCTGAAATAACTTCCTTAAAAAAAATAAAAACTAAACTGTGTATATATTTGTATCCTCCCCACTGCCCCAAAATGCTCTGAGGATTATTGAGCAAAAATGATCCCATCCATTGAGCACTAGCAGGCAGGTGCTGCCATGAGTAATGGTATTCTTCTTTGCATTACGATTTGTTGTATTTTGCAGTGTGAGTGTGAGATTTCACTTTCTGTAACTTTAGCTTCTGGCAAATGACTGATAAAATGTGTGTAAGTGATCACACAAGTCCTATTGCAAAGAGAGAAATGAAATTTGTCATGTTGGATTATTACAAATTGAAACTTTTATAGCCAAGACATGGAAACAACCTAAGTGTCATCAGTGGATGAATGGGTAAAGATGTGAGATATATGTATGTATAAATAAAGTAATGGAATGTTATTTAACCATAAAAAGAAGGATATCCTGCCATTTTCAACAACATAGATGGATCTTGAGAACATTAGGATAAGTGAAATAAGTGAGACAGAGAAAGGCAAAGACTGTATGATCTCACTTATATGTGGAATCTATAAAAGCCACACTCATGGATGCAGATAACAGATTAGTGGTTACCAGAAGTGGGAGGTGGGGGATATGGGTGAAGGTGGTCAAAAGGTAAAATCTTCCAGTTATGAGATGAGTTCTGGGAACGTAATGTACAGCATGGTGACTATAGTTAACAATGCTCTTTGTATATTTGAAAGTTTCTGAGAGACTAGATATTGAAAGTTCACATCACAAGGAAAAAAGACTGTGTGAGGTGATGGATGTTAACTAAACTTAATTGTGGTGATCATTTCACAATATATACATATATCAAATCATTATGTTGTATGTCTTCGACTAATACAGTGTTTTTTTAAACAAATTTCAATGAAGTATAGTTGATTTACAGTGTTGTATTAATTTCTGCTGTACAACAAATTAACTCAGTCATAAGTATATATATTTTTTTCCATTCTGGTTTAGCACAGGGTACTGAATATAGTTCCTTGTGCTACACAGTAAGACCTTGTTGTTTATTCATCCTATATATACTGGTTTTATCTGCTAATCCCAAACTCCCAATTCTTCCCTCCCCCACCCTGCTCCCTCTTGGCAACCACAAGTCTGTTCTCTATGTCTGTGACTCTGTTTCTGTTTCGTTGATATGTTCATTTGTGTTGTATTTTAGATTCCACATATAAGTGATGTTATATGGTATTTGTCTTTCTGACTTATTTCACTTAGTATGATAATCTCTAGGTCCATCCATGTTGCTGCAAATGGCAGTTTCATTCTTTTTTATGGCTGAGTAATATTCCATTATATATATATATTTGTATATATATATATATACACACACACATATATATATATATGCCATATCTTCTTTATCCATTCATCTGTTGATGGACATTTAGGTTGTTTCTATGTCATGACTATTGTGAGTAGTGCTGCTATGAACATAGGGGTGCATGTATCTTTTTGAATTATAGTTTTATCTGGTTATATGCCCAGGAGTGAGACTACTGGATCATACGGCAACTCTATTTTTAGTTTTTTGAGGAACCTCCATACTATTTTCCATAGTGGCTACGCCAGTTTACAATCCCACCAACAGTGTAGGAGGGTTCCCTTTTCTCCATATCCTCTCCAGCATTTGTTATTTGTAGACTTTTTAATGATGGCCATTCTGACTGGTGTGAGATGGTACCTCATTGTAGTTTTGATTTGCATTTCTCTAATAGTTAGCAATGATGAGCACCTTTTCATATGCCTATTGGCCATCTGTATATCTTCTTTGGAGAAATGTCTATTTAGACCTTTTGCCCATTTTTCAGTTGGGCTGTTTGTTTTTTTGTTATTGAGTTGTATGAGCCGTTTGTATATTTTGGACATTAAGCTCTTGTCTGTCGCATCATTTGCAAATATTTTCTCCCAGTCTGTAGGTTGTCTTTTCATTTTGTTTATGGTTTCCTTTGCTGTAGAGAAGCTTGTAAGTTTGATTAGGTCCCCTTTGTTTATTTTTGCTTTTATTTCTATGGCCTTGGGAGACTGACCTAAGAAAACATTGGTATGATTTATGTCAGAGAATGTTTTGCCTATGTTCTCTTCTACGAGTTTTATGATGTCATGTCTTATGTTTAAGTCTTTAAGCCATTTTGAGTTTATTTTTGTGTATGGTGTGGGAGTGTGTTCTAACTTCATTGATTTACATGCGGCTCTCCAGCTTTCCCAACGCCACTTGCTGAAGAGATTATCTTTTCCCCATTGTATATTCTTGCCTCCTTTGTCAAAGATTAACTCTCCATAGGTGTCTGGGTTTATTTTTGGGCTCTCTAGTCTGTTCCATTGATCCACGTGTCTGTTTTTGTGCCAGTACCACACTGTTTAGATTACTGTAGCTTTGTAGTATTGTCCATAATCTGGGAGGGTTATGCCTACTGCTTTGTTCTTTGTCCTAAGGATTGCTTTGACAATTCTGGGTCTTTTATGATTCCATATAAATTTTAGGATTATTTTTTCTAGTTCTGTGAAAAATGTCTCAGGTAATTTGATAGGGATCGTATTATATCTGTAGATTGCTTTGGGTAGGATGGCCATTTTTAACAATATTAATTCTTCCAATTCAGGAGCATGGGATATCCTTCCGTTTCTTTGAATCACCTTCACTTTCCTTTATTAATGTTTTGTAGTTCTCAGCATGTAAGTCTTTCACCTCCTTGGTGAGGTTTATTCCTAAGTATTTTATTTCATTGTTGCAGTTTTAAAAGGGGTTGTTTGTTTGCATTCCCTTTCTCATATTTCATTGCTAGTGTAAAGAAATGCAACCGATTTCTGTATGTTAATCTTGTATCTTGCTACTTTGCTTCTAGTAGTTTTTGTGTGGAGTCTTTAGGGTTTTCTATATTTAGTATCCTGTCATCTGCATATAATGACAATTTTACCTCTTCCTTACCAATTTGAATACCTTTTATTTCTTTTTCTTGTCTGATTGCTGTAGCTAGAACTTCCAACACTATGTTGAAGAGAAGTAGTGAGAGTGGGCATACTTGTCTTGTTCCAGATTTTAGGAAGGCTTTCAGCTTTTCACTGTTAAGTATTATATTGGCTGTAGGTTTGTCATAGTAGCTTTTATTATGTTGAGATATGTTTCCTCTATACCCACTTTGGTAGGAAATTTTATCATGAATGTATGTTGAATTTTATCGAATGCTTTCTCTTTTCCTTTCTTTTTTTTTTTTTTTTTTTGGCTGCATCGTGTGGCATGTGGGACCTTAGTTCCCCAACCAGGGATTGAACCTGTGCCCCATGCATTGGAAGCGCAGAGTCTTAACCACTGGACCACCAGAGAAGTCCCTACTTTTTCTGCATCTGTTGATACGATCACGTGGTTTCTGTCTTTTCTTTTATTGATGCGGTATGTAACATTGATTTGCATATGTTGAACCATCCTTGTGATCCTGAGATGAATCCAACTTGGCTGTGGTGTTATATGTCAATTATATCTCAATAAAACTGGGAGGAAGAGCCTTTACTATCTAAGCATCTTCAGGTATCTGGCAAAGATCAAGAAGCAGAAAGGTCTTCTTCGGTAGCCCTTTGACCATCATAAACAGTGCAGCAGCCTGGGAGGACTGATGACAAAACATCAAGGGTATCTGGAAAAAAAACCACAAAAAAAAATGGCTGGAGGCTCTTCATGAGTCCAGGGGCCTGGAAGGGAATGCCAGAAGCATCTTCATAGGGACCCCCAGCAGTGAAGCTTCTCATTTTCCTGCTGTTGATTATGTCACTCTTCCTACATAATCTCATCTGCTCCATGGTTTAGATTACTATCTAAAAAGCTCAGTTGACCCTCAAATTTGTATCACCAACCCAGACATCTCAAGACATTATACTGTGTACAGACTCTCTGGATTCATACAACTCTATACTTGGGAGAGGTGTGTGGCATTGGGTGAGTCTTCTCATTTGTCCAGGCCTCAGTGTCCCCATTTATGAAGTGGGGATAATAATAGTATCAGCTTCAGAGGGTGGTGGTGAAGGGTAAAGGAGTCTATAAACACCCAGACTAGTACTTTAAATGGTGTGGTCAGTGCAGTATAAGTGTTTGCTCTTATTCTGTACTTGGATATTCTTTTTTTTTTTTTTTTTTTTTTTTTTTTGCTGTACACGGGCCTCTCACTGCTGTGGCCTCTCCCGTTGCAGAGCACAGGCTCCAGACGCACAGGCTCCGCGGCCATGGCTCGCGGGCCCAGCCGCTCCGCGGCATGTGGGATCTTCCAGGATCGGGGCACGAACCCGTGTCCCCTGCATCGGCAGGCGGACTCTCAACCACTGTGCCACCAGGGAAGCCCTTGGATATTCTTAAGATTCCTCCAACACAACATATTCAAAACTGAAGTCATCATCTCTCCCTCCAGATGTGCTCTTTTTTTTTTTTTTTTAAATATTCTTGACAGTAGTGATTTTCCAGAATTAAAGAAAAAAAACTATGTACCTGTGTATAATTTTAGGTTGAGAATAAAAATTTTATCCTAAGTTTAAATAGTTGCAAAATTTTGGTTTATCATGAGTACCAACATTGCAAAATCTGTCACATTACTCTTAAATGTATCTTAAATGTATACTCTTAAATGCATCTCTATATCATAGCAATTTTGGTACTCATCATCAATGTTTAAAAAGTAGACGTGAACAAGTTCTACATTAAAAGTCAGAATTGTCTTTGTTCCTTTTATCTTCTTCGTATTCTACTTTCTTCAAAGAATTTTCTCTTATTATATTTTTATTAATAAAAATATATTTATCCATAAAAATATTTTATATAGAAATTGAAAGTTTAAAAGTTTATTTCATGAGACCTTAAGGCTTTATTATTGAGCCATAAGAATAGTTATTATTACCAAGGTGTTCAATTAAAACAGCAAAATATTATGCATTTTAATAACTCTTAAACATAAAAAGTGAACATTTATTGGAAGTGCATCTCAATGAAGTAATGGGCTGCTTCTTCTCAGTTAGTTCATGTACCCCTGAATGATTATAATATATTCCTGGAGTGAGATAGGGCTCCGCATCAATTTTATTCCTATTTCTTGTCTTTATAAGGATGAGCACTGAGTAACCTTATCTACTAAAGGAGTTAGATTGAAAAGGAAGGAGCTTTGATAAAGGAAGAGCACTTAATTCCTTGAACGCTCCTGAGTTATATGCCAGAAAAATCACATAGCGATCTGTCATCTAAAATTATTTTCAGTAATCTTTCAGATATCTCCAAGGCTCTGTAGTCATCACCAACCCCTCTCAATCTGCTCTGAGAGCAGAGATTTCTCAGACCACTCATTGCGTTCTCCTTCAGTTTAGTTTGAAAACAGTGAAATCAAAAGTGCCTGAGTGGAGAACAATTTGTTAATCATTATAGTAATTCAGTTTCAGAATTTCTGGGAGATGTATTCAAAATGCTTTACCAAAATTTATCAAAACAGTATTAATTATGCTTTTTCTCTTTTACTTAGAAGCATCTGATGTAATCTACTTTGGTTATACAGGATTAGGAAAATTTTAAATTGTTAATTTTAATGAACATTTGCCAGTACATGATTTTTGGTAAAATGCTTTTATCTATAGTTATGTATTTTATATTTTTATCAGAATTGTGGAGCTGTAGATTTAGTTAATCCTGTTTATGGAAAATGTCCAACATATTACTTTGGCAAAGCCAGTTACTGTCAAACCGCTGAGCTAAACCAGCGTACATTCTGTCATTTGTCAGTTTAAATAAAAATGTTAACATGTATTCTGTGACGAGTACTTCACTTTGGAATTTGATTTCTGAGATGGGTGGACAGATAAGGCACAGTGTTTTGTCACTTAGATGAGACAGGCTTACTAGGGCTTTGATTTGTTTTATTCTGTGGGACTCTTCCTCATGAGCTAGGCATATTTTTATATATTTTGATAGTAGCTGGACAATGGAAGTTGCAAGATCATTAAACAAACTCCTTTTGCTGCCTTGTTCTATAATATACCTGAATTCCGAACAACCCAGCCAAGGACCAAAATACCATGTTTCTTTCATTTTGCCTAGTCCTCACCAGAAAGACGTGTAAGGTAGGGAAAGACAGAAAGCCCTGTTCTTCTGGTTTAGGGTGTTTTATTTAAGGCAACTTTGCTGACACTGGTATTTAAAAATGTTTCTATCTTTCTGCTGGGGAATTGACTACATCCTGGGGCAGAGCGCCCTAGAGTTTAAAAGGGTGAGAGGTGCCTTCCTGCTGTAAATGGGAAAAGAGGGTTGTGAAAGGGGAGGGCAGAGGGGAGAGCTGGCAGGACCTCTCATCAGGTCTGTGCTCACGTAGATCAGGTCTAGAAAGAGTATGTGTGTAAAGAGGGTAAATCCTGAGAGTTTTCATCACAAGGAGAACCATTTGTTTCTTTTCTTTTTATTGTGTGTATATGAGAAGATGGATGTTAGCTGAACCTATTGTGGTGATCATTTCACAATATAGGTAAATTATACCATTGTGCTGAATGCCTTAAACTTTACACAGTGATGCCAATTATTTCTCAGTAAAAGTGGGAAGAAAAATGTATATGGAAGTTGAGAATCTGGGAATTAAGTCCCTTAAAACTATCTGTTGTCTTTGTACCCTTTAGGAAGTCCTCATGGTTGCATCCCTGAGGTGCCTGCCCCTCTGTCTGAATACCTTAGTGAATGCCGCCACTCACGCTAGGGTGTCATCCTTAACTCTACTGTCTCTCCTCCTCAGAGCTAACCCATCACCAGGTCCTGGCAGTTCTACTCCTTTATAACTAGCATGACTTGTGTAATTCATCATCTAACCCAGGGTACTTTTGAGAGTGAAAAGAGTCACTGTTCGTAACTAAGCTAGGGCAGCAGTTGTCAGCAGGACTTATGGTTACCTCTTAACCTCCCAGCCCTGAATCCTGGTTGAGGTGCTTCCTGGTGGCTCAGTGGTTAAGAATCTGCCTGCCAACGCAGGGGACTCAGGTTCAAGCCCTGGTCTCGGAAGATCCCACATGCCGCGGAGCAACTAAGCCCGAGCGCCACAACTACTGAACCTGTGCTCTAGAGCCCTGAGCCACAACTACTGAGCCCACGTGCTGCAACTACTGAAGCCTGCGTACCTAGAGCCTGTGCTCCACAACAAGAGAAGCCACTGCAATGAGAAGCCTGCGCACCGCAACGAAGAGTAGCCCCCGCTCGACTCAACTAAAGAAAGCCCGCGTGCAATGAAGACCTAATGCAGCCACAAATAAATAAATAAATAAATTTATTAAAAAAAAAATCTAGCACGGGAGCCTGGATTTCTGCAAAAGCTTTCCGACTGGTCTTCCTGTCTTTGCTCTTGCTCTCTTCCATGTTTTGCCGCAGGCAGTTGCGGTTTTCTTTCAGAAAAACTACTTTAAGGATGTCTCCTCTGTGGCTTCAGATTCTTTAATGGGTCCCAAAGGAAAAATTCAGGAATTCCTTAACAAGAATTACAAGGTCCTTCAAGAAATGTGGCCCTTGGTTGCTCTAGAGCTTTTCTTGCATGGTAATTCTTCAGTCCCCCACCAATCATCCTCCCCCCAAACCCACACTCCAGGTACATGAAAGCTACACTCAACTACCTGCAGCTCCTTACCTGAACTGTAGTAACTTCGTGATATACCTGCTGCTTCCCCGGCCTGAATACCCTCCTCGTCTTCCACGCCTCATTTTTACCTGTTGATCCTGCTCTTCCTTACCACCTGATTGAGCGGTCTCTGATATTAGTCTCCTCCCGAAGCTTTCTCTCACCCCACAAGTGCCCTAGGCTACCCCCTGTCGTCACACACTGCAAGTCCCACATTGTATTTTTCTCTTAAATAATATCCCCCACTAGATTGGAAACTCCTTGAGGGGAGGGGGGAGAGCTTATGTCCTGTTTCTCACTCTGTTACCACCTCTGCCACTGCCAACCAAGTGATCTCTCACCTAGACAAATGGCAGGCCAGAGAGAGGTCAGGCCTTGCCAAGAATGCTTCTGCCTTGCCTTTCTGTGTCTGTTTGCTGCCTCCTTTCCCTGCTGTTCTTTGAATTTATTGCTTTGGTTCTCTTAAGAAAGACCTCTGCTGCTGTTTATTTTAACCAGACTTCGGAGATATATATATCTATATATGTATGTGTGTCTTTTTTTTTTTTTTAAAGCTTTACTGAGATGTTAGGAAGTTACATTGGAAGTATCTGGAATTGCTAGAAATTGCAGATACATGCTATCCTTAGTGCGCTGGCAGCTACTGGGTGCTGTTGAGAGTATTCCTCTCTAATAAGAGGTAGCGTAGTGTGTGGTAGAAGGAAGTGTATGAGGATTTGAGTTCAGGTAATGACACCGGCGGCTGTATGGTTGTGGGTCCCGTGGTTTTTAAAAATTTGTTCATAATAAACTATTCTTAATAAGACAGGTTTTCCTCTTTCTCTATAGCTGTTGAACGGTTTCTATTAAGAAAGGAAGTGATGGTGCTTTTCTGGAGCTGGTTTCCATTCACAGTGGGTCTGATCTCTTCTGAGCCCAATCATGTGCTGCATAGTGAGAATTCAGGAGCTGGCCTGCTGGAAAGAACCCCAGGAAGTGCTGAGAGAGGAGCCTGTCCACCTGCCAGCTGCTCCTGCTTTCCTCCCTGCTCTAGCCCTTAGGGAGAAGCAGAGCTGGCTCTGATTGTTTGTTGTGTGTGTTGATTTTGCCATGGTTTCAAAAATGCTTTTGAAGGACCTAGATTTGTCTAGAGTTGGCTCCATGGTGTATCTGGAACCTAACCCTCTTGTAGTTCTTTGTTCTCTCTTCCTTTTCCTTCAGATGGTTGATCATAATAGGCACAAATGTGTCTTCCATTACCCTTCAGCTTTCATAAATTTGTCTTCCAGCTTGAGCGAGTTGAGGCACTGAATTCTATATGTCTTCATTAATGGCACCAGTGTCTCTTTTTTTTAAACCAAAAATAGATTAAAAGGAGAAACACTTGGACATGATAAAGGTACAAAATACTTTAAAACAAAACTATCTGGAATGGTACAAACTTCCCTGTATATACATATCCACATATATTTGCATATATAACAAAGTATGCAGGTATGCTAAGTGTTCTTCTTGTCAATAAAACAGGTTTTCTGTGACCAGTTTCTGTGACCCACACCTGCTTAGCTGTATAAGTGTATGAGAAGAATATTGCTGATTTCCTTACCATGAAGATTTTATTAGATTATCCTTCTACCTGGTTAACTCAGAATGAGCTATACAGGATGGAATTTCAGACAGTTGATTGGCTAATGGAAAAGCAGCGGTTTTAGAGTTAATGATTCTAGACATTTTCCTGATTATCATAGGAAACTAGTTTTTTTTTTTAATCTAGTGTTTTGATACAAACCTCTGATAAGTTGACCTTGATTTAACCTTATTCTGAATCTTAAGCGGATTTTCTTCATGAATATAAAAAGATTTGATTGGGATGTTCCAGAAGCATACTGATAAAATGCATTATTTTCTATATTATTTTCTCTAGAATTTCATAAAATGTCAAATATATTGCATGTGCTAAAAGCTAAGATGACTAGTTTGTCCATTTTTGTGTGACCGGTTCTAGTGGGACAGATGCTCCAGGAATTGCTCAAAGTTGAGCAGGTACTTTTGGGGGCGACAGAGGCAAGACTTACCCACTTTCTCTTTTGGACTGTGAATTTTCAAAGTAGGTTTTTGAGTTAACGAAAGTAGGCCCTTTAAAAGCTGACGATATATAAGAGCTTAATTTTTTCTTGCCCCGATGCTCACCACTTTTTTGGGGTTGCAGGATATTTTATAGAGAATATTCACTTAGGAAACTTCTTGTTTACAGTGTGATATCCTTCCTCTCATCAGCGCCCCTGACCTGGGACTGTGAAGAGATAAGAGCATTTGCTATTTCTCATCTCCGCTGAGTCATGGAGCAAATACTTACTGGGTAACCACTGTGTCTCAGCAACTAGGGTGCAGTGGTCGGCAAGAGACAAGGTCCCTGGCCTATATTCTAGAGAGAGACAGATCGTAAATATGTGTTCAAATATCATGTAGTGATGAGTGCTTTGAAAATAATATAAGATGTGCCAGAGTGACTGGGAGGCTCCTTCTGTTGAGTGGTCAGAAACAGCCTCTCTGAGATGACATTTAAACTGGGACTTGAATGGCAAGAAGGGAGGGGCATGGTAGGCAGAAGGAACAGCTGTTCAGTGGCCTAAGGCGGGGACAAATATGAAGTCTTCTAGAATTGAAAAAAAGACTAGTGGTGCTAATAGTAGTGAGAAGGAGGGTGACAAAGTGACTGGTAGGCAGGGTCTGTATTACAGAGTGCCCAGCAGCCTATGGTAGGCTGGGTATATGGGAATCTATTGAAAGTTGAAGCTAAGAAGTGATGGGACCTGACTGAGGAGCTGGATTTTGGGAGTGGGGAGTCAGGTTAAGCTTGAACAGGTGAAGCTTCATATGCGCAGTGGACATCCAGGTGGAGATGTTAGGCTAGTAGTTGGGCTCCTGAGAGGTTAGAGTCACATTTGGGAGTCCCTAGGTTTTTAGAGTCATGAGACTTTAAGGTTTTTAAGGTCATTTAGGGAGAAATAGACTATAAATGCAGAGAAGAGGGGCAGGGCTGCCATGTACATCTTTGCCCACCGTGTAATTCGGGCCTCTGGAGTTAGGCACAGCTGTGTGTAGTGGTGCTGAATAGGAGCTCCAGGTCCTATTTACTGCATAACCCCTGGGGTTGGCTTGGCTTCTCTGTGACAAATTACATGGTTACTTAAAGCCATGTTTACATTCAGTTACTAGAACAGAGTTTAAAAACAAACTCTAGTTTAACCACCTGTGTATTATTTCAGTTACTACAGTTTCAGAGTATGTCAGATTTAAGATTTTATTTCAAGATGAAAATGATTCCATAGTCTAAACTGTGGTGCCTCACTTATCTAGATGTTAGAAATGTGTAGGTAGCAACTTCAGTTATCAAAAATATAGACAAAACTTCTTGAAGAAGAACTAAAGTCTCTTGAGCAGCACAAAATTGATATCTTAAAGTTCACTCACAGCATTCAGGACTTTTCTCGTAGAATCTGTCATCCTTAAGACCTGTTTGTTTTTATTTCTAAGAAGAAATCCCGGGACTTCCCTGGTGGCGCAGTGGTTAAGACTCTGCGCTCCCAATGCAGGGGACCCGGGTTCGATCCCTGCTCAGGGAACTAGATCGTACATGCATGCCGCAACTGAGACCCAGTGCAACCAAATAAATAAAAAAGAAGAAGAATAAGAAAAAGAAATCCAAACTAATTTGTGATTAGATACATTGGCCCCTGAGAGATTAGGACAGCCTGTTAGATGCAATTGTAGAGCAGCCTGACTGGAGATAGTTGTGGCTTGGCAGGAAGGCATGTCCAAGGAATGATCTGTGGGCTTCTAGGAGATAGAATAGTTGGTCCCTATAATCCAACATAGTTCTGTTAACAACCAAAAAACCAACTCATGTCTGACCTCTTTATTTGTGATAAAACTAGTATATTTAGAATTCAGAAAGATATACAGAAAAATTGATATATTTGTGGATTAAATGAAAAAATCATGGTTAAATTGAAAGATAGTTTAGTTGGTTAAGCCTTAAGCAGAGAGAACTGATTTTTGAATTATATCAACTTAGAAGGAAGTCTCTAGGTATGTTCCAGGGCTTACAATATTGATACCAGTAACTGGGATGAAGCTATGGAGGGCTAGGGCATGCTCACCAGGTTCACAGATGATTTAAGCACAGGAGGAAAAGCAAGCATGTTGTATGCAAGAGTGAGGAATCAAAGAGATCTTGATGAATTGGCACATGTTCCTGTTAATCATGGCTGTATAACAAGCCACCTCAAAATTTAGTGACTTAAGACAACTCTGGGAATTCCCTGGCAGTTCAGTGGTTAGGACTCCGTGCTTTCACTGCCAAGGGTGTGGGTTCAATCCCTTTTTGGGGAACTAAGAATCCCACAAGTCATGTAATGCAGCCCCCCCCCCCCCCGCAAAAAAGGCAACTCTACTCATAAACCTGTGGTGAGGACAGGGCTTGGCAGGGACAGCTCAGCTCTGCATCACTTAGTCTCAGCTGGAGAGGCTCAAAGGCTGGAGGCTGAAGTTATCTGAAATCTCAGCCATGTGTCTGGTGGTTGGTGTTGGCAATGGCTTGGGCTTGGCTGGTGGTAGAACACCTACATCTGGACTTTACATGTTGTTGCTTGCCTTCCTCACAGGGTAGAGTTTGGGTTCCCAGGGCAGGCATCCAGAGGAAGATAGGGAGGGAGGGAGGGGCAAAAGCAGTATCACCTTTTATGACTAAGCTCAGAAGTCAGAGAGTATTACTTTTGCTGTATTCTACTGATTTGAAGTGAAGAGAAGGCCAGCCTGCATTTAAAGGGAAGAGAGATTAGATTATCCCATTTGATGGGAGGAGTGTCAACTAAATTTGCACACGTTTTAAAACATGAGAGTCTATTTTCCAGACAAAAATTACTTCTCTTCCTCCTACATATAAAATGCACCTATCCCTCCCAAGGCCTTCGCAAATCTCATTTATTATGACATTGGACTCAGACTTAAGGTCCAAGAGCCCATCAGGGCAGACTCTTTGGGTATTGTTCTTCAAGTGCAATCCCTTGAATATAGTTCCTCTTGATCTGAAGACCTGTGAATTAAGAGGGTAAGAAATATATATCCACATACCCCACCACCATTCAGCATATAGTGATGGGACACACATGGGATAGGATAATTGGTATAAAGAGTTGCATTTAGAATGAGGGAAAACAGGAGGCACATAGCAATCACTAGTCCATAACAGTTCTGAAATCTAGCTAGGCACATGTAGCCATTTCTTTGATTAGAGCTTGGTCTTACTTCTTGTGACAGTTGGCTCTGCCCTCTGGGCTTTTGGTTCTGTTCTCTGAGTTTTCCTTCTCTTTCTATAAAAGTAATGTATGTTTGCAGCTGAGTAGTATTTTCAGTCTGCTTTTTGCCTGATGAAGATTGGGGTCCAAAGACCTCTTTTCAGTGTGTAGGATCTCTGTCCTTTCAACTCTAGCTGATATAATTCCTTTTAAAAAATTAGTTATTTATTATTTTGGGCTGTGTCAGGTCTTAGTTGCGGCACTCAGGATCTTTTGTTGTGGCACACAGGCTTCTCTCTAGTTGTGGCATGCGGGCTCAGTAGTTGTGGCGTGTGGGCTCTGTCATTGTGGCGTGTGGGCTCTGTCATTGTGGCGTGCGGGCTCAGTAGTTGCAGTGTGCGGGCTTAGTTGCCCCGCAGCATGTGGGATCTTAGCTCCCCGACCAGAGATCGAACCCGCATCTCTGCATTGGAAGGCAGATTCTTAACCACTGGACCACCAGGGAAGTCCCCTGATAGAATTTCTTCAAAGAACTTTGTGTATTTCTTGTGAATCAACTTATAATCAGCTTTATTAGACAAAGGCAACACTGACAAATCGCTTTGAAATAAGCTCTTCTATACCTTAGATTCCTTGTAAAACTTTTGGGCAACAATGCCCTTAAGATTCTTAGAGGACCTTTTTTTAGTTTATGAGGCATCATATTAAATCTTTTGAAGACTTAATAAAGTTTTACAGTTACATTCATAATTTCCTGGCAGCACTCTGGATTCAGTCTTTGCCCAGGAGCCATTTCTTAATTGTAGCATCATTTGCCTTCTGATCAGTCTAGGGGTGAGAGAATTTTATTTCAAACCTAGTAAGTCCTGGATCCTGTATATTTCACAGTTTGTTTTCAGCTTATCTCTTTCCTTTTAGATTTCATTGTCGGGGCAAAAGAAGTCAATCAGCAGTTTCCCCAGTCCACCTGGAAATCTTATCTGGATCGTCTAGTTCATTAGGTGCATCTTTTATTTTCCATGTTGCTCCAGGCAACAGGATTGCTAAACTTTCTGCCTGAAGAGTCAGGTCTTCTTTCTTCCTGCTTCCAACAGCTTTCTCTTTGCTTTCCTTTAGGCCCCCTTGAAGGCCCTGCGCCTTCCACTAACAGTCTCCTTAAGGTCCTTCCTGCTGCCTTATTCTCAAGACACACAGTGGAGAGTGAAGGGGAGTAGGGCCAGATCATATACGGCCTTACAGACCATCGTAAGGACTTTGGATTTTAGTTGAGCAAGGAGGGAAACCACTGGAGGATGTTGAGAAGGAGAATAAACTGATCTGATCTACATTTTAAAGCATTCCTTTAAATGCAGAGAAGAAGGGATACCATTAATGGAGTTGTTTAAGAAATCCAGGTGAATGGTGATGACTGCTTGGACCTGGGAGTGGTAAGAATTTGACAGATCCTATTTATATTTTTAACATAAGCCAACAGGATTTGCAGATTGATAGAAGAGATAGACGATAAAGAGGCATTGACTGGAGCCAGTGGAAGAGTTTTGTACCATTTACTGAGATGGCGAAGACTGAAGGAGAGCAGGTTTTTCTGGGAGGGAGTAGAATCATCATTTCCTCTTTGAACATGGAAACTTTAAGATTCTAATAGGCGTCTTAGTGCAGATGTCAAGTAGGCAGTTGGCTTCAGGGGACAATTCTGCTCTGGTCATGTATTTGGGAGTGGTCATGTATAGATGTCATTTAAAGCCAGGAGCCTGGTTGTAAGATGTGAGCCCAGGGCAATCCAGCCTTTCCTGGTTAGGAGACAGTGAACAATCAGCAAAGGAGATTGTGAAGATGTGGCCAAAAAGTTAGGAGGAAAGCACAGAGGGAGTGGTGTACTACAGACCACATGACAAAGGTATTTCAAGACAGCGGGCGAAGACTCTTCACCTGTCGTTAGATTTAACAACTGTTGGAGTCATTGTAGTAGGAACTAGAGTGGGTTCTAAAATGGACTGAAGAGGGGGTGAGAGGCCTTAGCCCTTGGATAAGAAATTATGATCAAATTTGGGAAAAATAAATAATGAAGACTAGAGAACAGTTCACATAGCAGATTTATTCCACTTGAGTGAAGGCATAGTGAGAGAGTGGAGATGGTATGTATTTTGGATACAGGCATATTTGAGTTTGAATCTCTGCTTCCCAGTTGGCCCATTGTGGAACTTCGGGCCATCATTCTATCTCCATCTATAAAATGGGGATAAAAGTACTTTTCTTAAAAGGTTGTCAAAAGAATGATGTGAAAAAATAATATGTAAAACATCTAGTACAATGCCTGGCACAAAGTAGGTGTGCTAGACATGTAAAATACCATTGTTTTCATTTTTGTTTTTTTCAAACTACAAATTAGAGTTTTCCATGACCCTTATTTTCTTCTCTGGGTATTATTGGTGTGCTAGAGCAAATAATGATGTTAACCCATAACTGAGACTGTCTAGTCCACCCCACTACACTTTTAGTCTTCCTTTTGGCTTGGTTGTGTACTTGGCCAGTGGTATTAGGATTAGAGGAAAGGGTGCTGACCCATTGTCAGGAGACTTGAATGATTCCCTGACTCATTGGCAATATGACCTTGAACACATCACTAGGCCTTTCAGAGACTTAAATACCCCATCTGTAAATAGGGACTCATAATCTAAGCTCTATACTCTGTTTTTCTAAAGTCTTCTCTAACCTGAAACTACTCCCCAAATTACCACCGTACATGAAATTCCCAACATTCCCTATATGGCATTTTATAATTTAGAAAATGATTTCATATTCATCGACTCATAACAAGCCCTATCAACTAATTTATCTGCCCAGTACTGTGATGTGAGGAAAAATTAAACTTCCGTTCTACTTGAACCTTTTCAATTGAACCAATTAAACGAGATAACAAATCCAGAAATGGGCTTAGAATAGTTCCAGACATATAGTGAGGCCAATAAAGGCAAGCTACAGTTGTTAAATCTCAAAGTAAATTCTAAGTTTTTTGATTAATGGGCCATGTCTCATATCTCGCCATCTCTTTGCATCTGTGCACATCCCAAAGTAGATAGGACATTGCTGGGTATAGAAGGGATGCACCCAATAAATCAATACTGACCCCCCCCCAAAAAAAAAAGAGGGGGTGAGAGGAAGTAAACTATAGAATTTTTCCCCCAGAGATTTGATTTAAAGTACAGAAGTAAAGTGGGCAGATATAGGGATCAAAAAGGTGTGTGTGTGTGTGTTTTAATATGGGAGAAATAAAAGCATGTATTCAGCCAGGAATGATTCTATGGAAAGGGAAACTTTGATGGTGCAGGGAAGAGAGCGGAAAATTGCTGGAACCAAGCTCCTGAATAGATGGGAAGGGATGGGCTTAAGTGGAGCGTGGCCATTCATCCACAGTAAAAAGGCAGAGAGAAGACAGGACACCAGCACAGATGCAGGCAGGTTGGTAGATGCTGTGAGAATGCATACATGTTCTCTCCTCATGGCTTCAGTTTTCTAAGTGAAATAAGCAAGATCATCAGCTGAGAGCGAGAAAGGGGGAGGACAAAGTGTGAAGGAGTTATCCAGGCAGGTGAAAGAATAAAATATGGTAGGATTCTGGGTGGTACCAAGGGTTCCCTTGGGTTACTGATAATGACTTTAAAGTGAGCCCATCTGTGATTGTACAGTTTGAGTCTCCAGTCATGGTCAGCCTCTCAGGTTCTGGCATGGAGAAGGCAGAGAGTTGGCAGGTGTTTTTTTCAGTGGATATCATGGAGGGAAGATCGTTCAAGGGAACTGACGACAACTGCGAGTGAACGAAGATAATGGATTGTGAGCAAAGTGAGGACATGGGTTGGGGCAGGGAGGAGAGACGGTGAAAAGATAGTAGGATCTCTGACTTGTGTATCCTGGTGGAATCAGAATATCAGCAGGGGTGAGCTAGGAAAAGAGGAGTTGGTAGTGAGTTGAATGTACAAATCTTGAAATTGAGATTGTGCATTCCTGTTAGGACAATATTCTTGAGAATGGCTTGGTTTGAATGTAAGATGGAAGGAGCTTCAGTTCCTTGGACCTGCTGTTCTGTATTTTGGGGCAAGTTGTTTAATCAGTGGTTCAGTTTCCTCATTTGTCAAGTGGTAATTATAGTAGTTCCTAATTCATAGAGTTACTAAGAGGACTAAATGAGTGAATGAATGTAGTCTTCAACAGTGCCTGGCACATGGTAAGCATTTAATAAGCATCAGCTGTTACTGTTGTTACTTCTCTAGGTCTTAGGTGGTGCCAGGGTCCATGTGAAAGAACTGAGGAATAGTCCCTGGGGCCAGTGACACTTCTTGAGGAGCCAGATGGTCCAACAGTAATTAATTGGAATCCACTTTTGTTGAAAAAATGGGGCCCAGTTACCACCCCCCCACACATACACTTCCCTCAGTGATGGCCTAATGGCAAGCCCTGGTTTCTGTCCCTGCTGTGAGTTAGCTCTGTGACGGTGGTTTTACCTGAGGTCCTAAGGCTTCTGTGATTGATACCGAGGAGCAAATTAAAACCACGTCCTGTGAATGTTGCTTAGAGGGCCTGAGATGTGTCTATACAGGGGCATTGGAAAATGGGTGTGGACAAAGCACAAATAGCTATCACCCCAGTCCTGGATTTCTGGGAACCTATGTGCAAATTATGTCAAGTCCTAGAACTCCCCAGGAATGAGCCGTAGTATCCTTTTTTGAGATCTTTTTGGCTCCATTGTCACTTATAGATTGTCAACTTTTCATACTCCCTTAGATCAAGAAGTTATTTTGTTATATTGATGAAGACTGTGTGCTTTTAAAGTCTTTTTTTTTTGATCTACAGGAAACATTATTAAATATCATTGTGGTATTCTTAAATTCTCCAAAGGTGAGTCAGAATTTTACTCAGTGTTAAATAAGATGCAGCAAAGCTCTTTTTATTGGATGCTGTCCATGCTTTATGTAAGATGTTTTAGGGCTTATTCCACTATTAGAGCTCTAGGAGACTCCAAAAGAACAGTTGACAAATGGAAGGTTGGACCCTGAATTTAATACATATCTTTTGAAGATTAGGATATCGGTTTAGTGGACAGCGTTAGAGTTTTAAATTCTAATTTTGAGACTGTTGCCTAGGAAATTGATGAAATCGAGACATGATCAGCCAAGGTGGATAAAAGATGCTCGGGGCATTTAGCCAAGACTGTCAGAGAGTAAGAAGGAACTTGTGCCCACCTGTCATTTCTCTTCGGGTTGCATAAATCCCATTATTAAGATTGACAGGACTGGGCTTCCCTGGTGGCACAGTGGTTGAGAATCCGCCTGCCGATGCAGGGGACACGGGTTCGTGCCCCGGTCTGGGAAGATCCCACATGCCGCAGAGCGGCTAGGCCCGTGAGCCATGGCTGCTGAGCCTGTGCGTCCAGAGCCTGTGCTCCACAACGGGAGAGGCCACATCAGTGAGAGGCCCGCGTACCGCAAAAAAACAAACAAACCAACAAACAAAAAGATTGACAGGACTGAAGAGGTAAGGCCACCTAACTACTGGACTCCTGCACCCTGGCAAAGAGTCATTGCCAAGGAGGGCTTGTCATCTTGACTCCTTAGTGACTGGGTATTGGGGTTACAGTTTGTTAACATTCTCCTGTGTTAGGAATCCCACTGTAGAAATCAGGATGTGAGAGCAGGGTCTGTTTTGGTTAATTGTCACCTTATCTTCCTGCAAAATTGGATCTAATTCAGCTTGTGAGGATATACAGCACTATAGGATATAAGTTTGAAATAGGAGAGAGGAGATGGGGGACAGGAAGGGGGCAAGATGGAAAGATTTTCCTAGAGACTGAACAGCTTGAATGTTGAGAGATGATGAGAGAGATGGGGCTGTCTCTCCTTGTGACTGTCTAGGTAGCAAGCGCAGTTCAGGAAAGCTGTTCTGTAGCCCAGCACCACAGTGACCACTGCTCAGCTGTCTGCTTCTCTCTTTCCCCCAACCCAGGACAGATGGGAAGACTGAATGGGACATTGCTTCTGGAAGTCCTTCAGGTCTTCTTTTTCTGGAAGTCCTTCAGGAACATCGATTTCTTAGCTGCATAGTTACTAGTTATTGGGTAGCACTGATTTCAGGAAGTCCTCAGCTATAAAGGACTTGGAGTATTATATTCTATGTTGTTACTTAAAAATGGATCCATTAGCTTTAAGAGCAGTGGAGCTGTTAGATATCATTCTTATAAAAACTTAGGGCTGTGTTCTCCATTTCTACTTTGGGAAAGTTTTTTTTATTTGCAAGCATGCTGTTCAAAGGTTTTCTCTTCAATGATGCCTTCCTGTACTTACCCTGAAGAGCTCATTTTCTTTTTACATCATCTTTTTATCTCATATGTATTCATCTTATACACATGATCATCTCACCACATTATATTTCAACTCTGTGTCTATGTGTCTGGTAAACTGTGGGTGCCCCATGGTTAGGGAAAAATTTCAGTCATTTGTGTTTTGCTACACTCCTCAAGACAAGATCTGACATGACATATAAAGAATATATGGGGCTTCCCTGGTGGCGCAGTGGTTGAGAGTCCGCCTGCCGATGCAGGGGATGTGGGTTTGTGCCCCGGTCTGGGAAGATCCCACATGCCGCGGAGCGGCTGGGCCCGTGAGCCATGGCCGCTGAGCCTGCGCGTCCGGAGCCTGTGCTCCGCAACGGGAGAGGCCACAACAGTGAGAGGCCCACGTACCGCAAAAAAAAAAAAAAAAAAAAAAAAAAGAATATATGTAGTGGGTATTCCACAAATGTTAAGTGAATGAATGGTATCACAGTTTTAGAGCCTACATCCATTCTGGATATAGGTGAATATTCTGATCGTAGACCCTAAAACTGAAACTGGGATACTGTGTTCATTGGCAAATTCTGTGCCCTTTTTTCTCACTGGTGATGGAGCAGCTGCCTGATGTGTTTCATGGTGATCACACATGTGCTGTGTTTGATTGCTTGTTGATAATGTGTGGTGACAAGTGCCATCATGGGATGGCTGCTTTGGTTCCAAGGTCATTTCTTTCCTTTGGTTGAGCATAAGTGGGTTTTACATTTTAAATGCTAGCTTATGGAACCTGGTGGCTCGTGTTTTATTATGTACGTTCTGGGGCATTTATCATTGTCTGACCTCTGTAACCCGTGGTTTTCATTTAGATCAAATGCAATGTGTGCGTGGCAAGCGCTGGATTGATATTTAGCGTATCTAATGTGCAGTGAGCAGCCTCTGGCTGAGTCTTGACTCTTCCTTTTTGGCTGCAAAATTGTAATTTCTAACTCGTCTCAGAAACTTCATTATACTTTTTCACCTCACAAATCTGATTGCTCTCAAGGAAAGATTTATTTTAAAAGTGTACAGACTATCATTAGGTGAAAAATTTTAAGAGATTAACCAGTCTTTCCCATTACATTTAGTTTAAAATTTCCTTCTTGTTTTCTTTACCTGGCTTTTTAATGACTGAAAATCATTCTGGAAGGGAAAACAAACAGACAATGATTTGGTTTGAGGAAAATGTTTGCAAAGTTTGTTTTGGGGTAGATGATGATGTTAAAAGGAGACTCTCTTGCAATTTCTGTCTTTTACTAGTTTCAAGATGAGATTAGACAGAGGAGGAAGACCAGAGACCTCTTCCCTCCCCTCCTTTCTTGCCCCAAGCACTTAGTGCAGTGTAGGGCCTAAAATTAAGGCCTAGTATTATGTGTGCCTTGACATCTGGAGAAAACTGGGAAGGCCTCTCATGGCCCAACTCCAAGTCTCCTCTCAAAGGTGCTCTTGTGGGTAGGGTCTCCTCCCCAGATAACCCTCCAGGACCCCAGCCAGCTGACATCTTGATTTTGGCCTTGTGAAACCTAGAGCAAAGAAACCAACTCATCTGCAGACCTTGGAGTTAATAAATGGGTGGTGTTGTAAGCCTCTACATTTGTGATAACTTGTTATGGCAGCAATAGAAACCTGATGCAAGTGTTTATGGTTGAGTGTGTTTTCCTTGGTTTTATCTTACTTGAAAAATCCAGGGATAGTCAAACCCTTTTGTTTAACATGAATTGCAAGAAACAGTCCACCCACCTAATGTTTCCATTTTGTGGGAAGCAGCCATAGCTTTATATACCTAGAGGAAAGGGTCTGCTCTGTGTCCAACACACAGCTGAGCATTTGCATTGATTTTACTTGATTTGGATGAATCAGTGTTTCCCTGGGAGCCATTTGTTTTAACACCAATGCCATATCTTTAGCCATTGTGGGCTTCAAAAGCAGTTCACTGATTATGGCCTCTTCTTCAAATATATCTTTTTTACTTTAAAAGTGAGTGTTTCTAGACCTTCAAAAATTGAGACATGATAAGGAGCGGAATAATGAACATTGTGTCATAAGTTGCTACCCATTTATATTGGTTACCTTTTGAAAAAGTTGGAAAATCTGAAACTGCTCTAGGAGTGGCAAATAGTGAAGATTATGTGTACATGAATAGAGTTAAGTATTGTAATAAAATCTTACAATAAAATGATTAATACATTCATTTAGGATGAATGATTTTTATATATAATTAGGAATAAAAGGTAAGGGGATTATATAAAATATTATAATTACTATTTATAAGTACTGCTACTGTTATATAGCAGAGCAAGCATTTCTGCCCTTAGTGGAGGGGCAGGGAAAGGGAAGCTGGGCAGGAAGGTTCTCTTAGACTCCTTTTGTGGCTTGTGATTCTTGACCCAGTGTGGTAAGGAGAGTGTGAATGATTTCACCAGGGCAAACACAAGAGTGCTAGGAATGAAGTGGCTCAAGGTGGACCAGCTCCTACTTCCCTGCTATGAGAATTGCTCCTTCTTCATCCGGGAACATGAGAAAATGGAAACTGGTTAGCTCAGCCCTTGGAATCTCCAGCATTTGGCCAGAACAGCAGGGTAAAGGTTCCACCTTGCCCACCACCCCCGACTTTCCAGGCAGTGGAATCCCTTCGACTGTGTGCTTCTATGGGAGCCCCGGGTGTCCCCTCTGTACTTGGTTTGCTTCTCTCCTGCTCTTCCTCCACATGAAGATGAGGCAGAAGGCTTGTTTCTTTTTCTTTCAGTGACTTTATTTCACAAAGGTGAGATTTAAAGGAAGGCCTCTCCACAGAGCCCCCAATTCTCCCATCATTGTTTAAAATTCTCTTCGTCAAAAATTAATTTGAATTAATAAGCAAGTACCTTAGACTGGCTAATGGCACTTATTAAGAATGACCATCACACCTTAATAATAATCATCACTAGCATGTGTTGCATGCTTAGTGTGAGCCAGGGGCTATTCTGAAGACTTTGCATAACTTAATTGATTTAATACTCCTAGCAAGCCTACGAAGAAGGTTCAGAGAGAGAGGTCCAGTAACTGTTTCCAAGTTACATGGTGATAATGAGGGGAGAGCCAGGACAGAATCCAGACCAGTCTGCTGTGGGACTCGAACCCTCAGTCACTGTGCTGAGCCACCTCTCCTGGATTACTTAATGAGGATTTGATTTGATTTGGTTGCTTCCTTACATCTAGCAGCAATACCTGTAAGGGATGGGACTGGACATGAAAAGAGTAAAGACATTTTAGGAGTAGACATGTCTGTAGGGGAATTGTTATAGGGACTCTGGAAAGAGATTGGGGGGCATTCTCTGCAGCCGTTGTTTTCCCACCAGAGGCGGTAAGAAGCTCACTCACTAGCATCTTGATGTTACTGATCTTATAACCAGTACGAGAATTCAACTAAGAACCCAGCATGGGTTCTCTCCTGTTTCTCTTCTCTGCTTCTCTCCAAACACTGACATTTTTCTTTTCTTTTAATGTTCTAGCAGCAGAAAACTCTTATGTGAGTTTATGTGTATATATCATAAATGAAATGTTTTACTTATTATTTAAATGCTATTTTAAAAAATAACACTTTCCAAATACTCTTGAAGTGAAGGCCAATGAAAAGCAACTAATTTCTGTAATTACCCTTTTCTTCCTCACACAGTATTGGCTGGATCCTGCGAAAACCCTAGCTGAACACAAAGAACTGATCAACAGTAGGTATTTGATTTTAACTTTGTTAAAATTTGAAAATAATATAATGTCCATGATTAGATGGGTGCAGAAATAGACTTTAATACTACGTAGGTGAATATTATCACTTGAGTGCCAGAATATGGAGATGGGTGTTTGTACATTGCCAGGTCTCTGCAAACTCTGTGCAAACTCTGATTAGATTTGTGTAGATAAAGACTCTGAGTGGATCTGAGTATTGAATTTGGCTTTTGTGTGCACCTGGCCTGGACTTTTGTCTGTGACTTTTCCATTGTCTTTAAAATTTCACCTTCAGACAGAAAAGGCAGAGAGGCACTGGTTTGAAAAAGAGGTGGACATTCGACCTTTTAAAGTGCTTGGGTTTCTTGGGTTAAGGAGCGGTTTTGCCCTTCACATTATTCAGTTGGCTGAGTCGGTAATTAAGGAGTGCCCTCGTAACCTGAAAGATTGCTATGGCTTCAGAAAGGACCCATCTGTTTTGGTTTTAATTTTATCAATATGAATCTTACTAGGTGACTCAGAGTCTAATTAAGGTTATATTCATTAATGTTAATTTCCATAACCCAAGTTTTTATTTATAAATGTGCATGTGCACACACACTTGCAGCCCTTAAGTATGCAGAAGAGTAGTTATTTTAAAATCATCTTTATTAAAATTATGGTAAAATATAAGTATATAACATAAGGTGTACCACTTTGACCAATTCAGCAACGTTAAGTACATTCACATGGTTATGCAACCATTACCACTGTCCATCTCCAAAATGTCTTCCATCTTCCCAAACTGAAACTGTATCATTAAACCATTTTGCTTTAATGTACAAATTATTGCTAATAAGATCTAGTGGATTCTTCTGGCCTTTCTTACCCCCATTCTGAGTCTGTACTTTCCATGTGTATTGGCTCACTCCCTGTGGTAAAATGGGTCACATGATGCTTTCCGGACCCCAAGAGCAGGAACTGAGCTGTTCCTCAGAAAGGAACTGGGAGCTAAGAACTGCAGAATGAACGGTCAGGAACTCAGTGAGTACTGTTTCTCTGAACATCAGCATCATTTTTGTTTCTGTCTGTGGCCTGGCTCTCTTTAAGCCTCCTCAGTTTCCAAGTTACAGCTCTAGCCACAGGCAGAAGTGCACTGGCTGTCTCTGAATTGCAGTTCCGAATTCTAGGGCTGGTGTCGGACCAGCCCAGTTTGAGTCAGTAGCTCACTTCAGTCCTATCAGCTACGTCTAGGCTTTTTGCAAGGTCAGCGCAAACATAGCCGCTAGGGGGCCAGCATTCTGGATGGGAGTGGGCAACAGGTTTCAAAGATGGGACTGGAGGCTTATGAGATGAGAAAGAACCCTCAAAATATATACCTTAGACATCATCAAGTTCTGCCTACTCAGCCTACACAGCAGTAAATCCTAATCAGAAACAGCTTATGACCTGCCATGGATGAGAAGCTGCTTGACAGCAGAGGGATGACTGAAGTCCTGACCTTCTGACTTCTAATACCACATGCTTCTTGAGTGAGCAAACTGCCCACTAAAGGGTGAGGGGAAGCAGGAGTTTCATGTGATTAGATGTGAATGCAGATAACTTCCAAGAGGTATCCTCGTGTGAATGGTAGGCACTCCAGTTTAACAAGTCTGATCCCTTGGGATCTAGAAATCTGCGCTTTTCCAAAAGATTCAGGTATAATAATAAATACGGTAAATATCTGTCTTGTCCATTTGAACCACTTACTTTAAAAATACCAGTTCAACTAGAAAAATGGTACAGATGAACTGGTTTGCAGGGCAGAGAGACACAGATGTAGAGAACAAATGTATGGACACCAAGCGGGGAAAGCGGCGGGGGGTGAGGGTGGTGGTGTGATGAATTGGGCGATTGGGATTGACATGTATACACTGATGTGTATAAAATGGATGACTAATAAGAACCTGCTGTATAAAATAAATAAATAAATAAATAAAAATACCAGTCCAAAAATTTCAAGAATTGTTATTTTAAAGCAAACGCAAAGGTTTTTTTTTAAGAAAAAAGTTGAGGTTTCTACCCAAATGATGAAGAAAAATAGAAATTATTTTATTTAAGGTGTATTATTCAAGTGTTCCTAAGAGCATTTGAAGTATCTATTTCATTACATGGCATGAAATATTATGTTTAATATCTATAATCTGTAATGCAATTACTTTCTCATCCTAAATAAATGTCATCCTATTAAAAATTTGACATACAGGAAGAATAAAACACTGATATTACAATAGAAGAAAAGTTATATAAGTGAATAATGCATAATTTTTTATCTCATAAGATAGTTTGATAATTAATGAGGGGGAATGGCTCTCACATCTGCAGCAGATAAGTCAGAAGGAATATCTGTAAAAATGACAGAATATTTGCTAGTCACCAGGATTCTCATAGGTGCATTATGATTTAGTTATCCTGAGCTAATGGGAGACTATTATCATTAAAGGCTTGAAATTAGTCTTCACAAAAGGTAGATTAGAGGATTCCCAGTTTCTGGCTTCTATTTTGCTAAAGTAAAACAATATTAACTTACTTTACATAAGGATTTCTTAAAGGTAGACTCTGTGGAAAGACATAGATCAAGATGATAATCTAGGAATTTACTTCATCAGCGCCTGATATTTATAGTCAGTCTTAGGCTAGGAAGCCAAAAAATACCTGGGTAGACATATCCTTCCTCCAAAATCTCCATTTCTTTAGCCTTTGATTGATCTATAAAACAGTGATGTGTAAATGAAGTATTTGCTTGCTCTAAAGGTGTTATAATTTTTTCCCTGAGAGCCTGTATGGAATAGTGGCCAGCAGGCACTGAACTCTAAGTACTAGCAGACGTGGTTCTCATCATTGGGATCTTGGGCGAGTTGCTTTACCTCCTTGGAGCTTTTCCTGCCTTGCATATGTTACCAGATGCTTGTTGGGAATCAGATGTTTAGGAAACATTTTTGCACATTATCACATACAGTCGAATAGTAATTTATATATTTGGACACCAGACACTTTGTATGTAAGTGGGAAAGGGAGGGCTGATTTGGGCCAAAAGTCCTTAAAGAGAATTAGTCCAAACAATGTTTTTAATTATATATTTTTCAAACTTCTGCTTCTTAACTGCTCATCACTAAATACATTTCAACTATCTAGGCTGGGTCAGTAGGGTGCAATCTGTCATGTTCCAGAGAATAAAAGCAACTCTGGAGTCTGGACAAGGCCTTCCTCCCTTTGTGCACCATCTCAGCAGCATCTGTGCTCCTTCTGCCCCCAGATGCCAACCCTGGTGTCCTGCAGGTGCAGGTGGACCCATCTGCTCAGTAACACAGAGCTTGATTGGCACAGATCAGCAGCGGGTGGACTTCCTGGCTTTTCTAAATATTTAAGAGTCAGTGACTCCTTGACATCTGTGTTCAGGGGTAGAGGTCTGTTTGTCAGAAATAAAATAAGGAAACATAGAACTCGGACATATGGAATCAACTCTAACGATAAATTGTAACAAAGTTTCTTTTAAAATTTAGTTTCTAAAGAAGCTCCAGCCTAAGGAGTGCCTTACACAGGAAGGCGTAGCTTAGGGGAGCAGGGCCAGGCCCTAGTGTTGCTTGTCTTCTGTGTGTCAGGAACAGGGGTTTTATACACATAGCTTGTGTGTCATAATAATAATAAATAATAACATAGTTCTTATATTATAAGTTCATTATGGCTTTGTTATCTGTTGTTCTATGTAACTTCCTCTCCCCAGCTTCTAAATTTGTGACTTTATTTACTTAGTTAAAAATGAAAATAAACTGTATGTCTGTTATACAGTATCAGAGACTTGGGATAACAGTGTGTGGATGGAAGTATTTTTACACAGGTGCCTGTTTCATATCTTTTTTATTTGTGTGGGAGAGCTTTTGTTGGAGAAAAAAATTAGAAACTGTGACTACCGATTGGTGCACCAGGTAACAAATCCATTTTAAAACAAGATTTAACATAAGATCTAGTTACCACATTGCTCAGAAGTATGCAGTTTTGGAAACAGTGCAGGTTATATTTGTACCTTCTGAAATAGAAATATTTCTAGTGAAAATATAATGTGGCTGGCAAACGAAGGGGCTTGTGTCCTATTGCACAGTATGAGTGTTTAATTATATTTTATATTTTCCCAGGTACAATTCCAGATTTTGTTTCATATATATTTGGTATTTGTGCATGTAGTTCTTCTGTGTGTGGTAAATGACTGAGATGAGAAATGTGTTCTTAAATATGTAAGAACATATTTTTAGATTCAGAAAAGTTTAAGAATGAAACAAATATTGCTCCTAATCCTACCACATAGCCTCACTGATAATTTTGTTTTTAAATGATAAGAGATATACATGGTAAGAAAGTTCTGACTTATCACTTTTGCTAAAAGTAGAATTTAAATGTTCTTACCGAAAGGAAAAGTTAGTATGTGAGGGGATGGATGTGTTAATTAACTTGCTGGGGAGAAATGCTTTCACAATGTATACTTTTAAATATCTTATAATTTAATTTGTCAATTATACCTCAATAAAGCTGGGCAAAAAAAAGTTTACAGCCCCTCTTCCCAAAGTTTGCCACTCTTGGTAATTTCTTATGCATTCTTCTGTTGGGGTGTGGGCCCATATTTTAACAGATAACTTTCTTTTACACACAAAAGGAGTCATATTTCTGCAGTCAGAAATAGAGCTTGGTGATCTTTTCCCATCAGTACATAAAGTTCCCCTCTGCCCATTTAAACGGTTGAATGGTACCCTGTGTATATCCTGTGGTTGACTTAAATGGTCCACCTGCTGCTGAGCATTTAAATTTTTTCCACCATTTTGCAGATTTTGGGGGGTACTTTTTGCAGTACTTAGTGGTAGGAGGGTGGTTTTTAAAACTATTCATTTTGTTTATCAGTAATCTTTCTTCATTATGGAAAAATACATATGTTGTAGAAAATGTGAAAAATGGAAAAATTAGAAATAAATAAAACTTGTGCTTATCTCACTAACCAGAGATGAGAAGAACTGGCAATATTCTAATGTATTTGGTCCTGTCTTTTTTCTTGTGTTTATGAGCACATAGACCCATACTACATAGATAACTACATAGTTGAAGCCTTACTATTGCCCAATTCTGAACCCTTGTTTTTTCATTTTGCGTTTTCTGTCTTTAGAAATTCTTGATGAGTGTAATTTTTTAAACAACTTTGTTGAGGTATCTTTGACATAAAAAATTTGTGTATATTTAAGGTGTACAACTTGATGTTTTGACAGATGTATACATTGTGAAAAGAGCACCACATCAAGCTAAATAATTTACCTATCACCTCAGCATAGTTACTGGGGTGGGCGTGGGGTGAGAAGATTTAAATTAAGATCGATCCTCTTAGCCAATTTCAAGTATGTAATACAGTAGTATTATACAATAGTTAACTATTGTCCCCAAACTCTACATTAAATCACCAGAACTCATTCATCTTGCATAACTGACACTTTTTACTGTTTGACTGACAGCTTCCCATGTCTCCCTCCTCCTGGCCCTGGGCAGCCACCATTCTACTTTCTGCACTTAGGCATGTGACTGTTTTAGATTACACATATAAGTGAGATCAGGCAGTATTTATTTTTTTGTGTCTGGCTTGTTGCACGTAGCTTAATGTTCTCCAGGTTCATCCATGTTGTCACAAATGGGAGGATTTCCTTCTTTTCATGGCTGAATAATATTACATTGTGTATGTATATCCCATTTCTTTGTGCACATTCATCTACTGATAGGTTGTTTCCATGTCTTGGCTTTTGTAAATAATGTTGCAGTGAAAATGGGGGTGCATACATCTCTTGGAGATCCTGATTTCATTTCCTTTGGATAAATACCCAGTAGTGGGATTGTTGGCTCATATGGTAGCTCTGTTTTTAACTTTCTGAGGAACTTCCATACTGTTTTCCCTAATGGTTTGATCAATTTCCATCCCACCAACAGTGCACAAGTCTTCCCCTTTCTCCACATCCTCACCAACACTTTTGTCTTTTTGACAGTAGCCCTTCTTGTAGGTGTGAGGTTGGCATCTCACTGTGGTTTTGATTTGCATTTTCCTGATGATTAGCCATGTTGAATATCTTTTCATGTATCTTTTGGCCATTTGAATGTCTTCTTTGGAAAAAATGTTTATTTAGGTTCCATTATTTTAATTGGGTTGTTTGTTTTTTGCTATTGAGTTGTATAAGTTCCTCATATATTTTGGATATTAACCCCTTATCCAGTATATGGTTTGCAAATATTTTTGGTGAGTGTAATTTTTAGTAGTTGTGTAATGTTACACTACTATTTTGACTAATTTATAATGTGAAATTTAATTTCTATTTCTTATTTTTAGCTGGACCTCCATATACTTTGTATTTTGGTATTAAATTCTATGCCGAAGATCCATGTAAGCTTAAAGAAGAAATAACCAGGTATAGTACTGACTTTGCTTTTGATCAGTACATGTATGACATATACAAAAGGCTTTATTTAAAACAAATTGGGGTCAAATATTTGGATGGGTGTCTGCAGGCATTTTGTAATGGGACTCCTGTGAGAGTTAAATTTAAACTAGCATTGCATGAGGCAGTTCAGTGTCTGACGATAGATGTGTTTGAACAATGGAGTGGACCTGGGTGACATGGTAATAGATTCTGCATCTGCTGTGATGGGATATTTCTGTATTGTTACTGTGAAGGATGCATTCAGTCTTTGTAGTTCTGTAAATGTAGCCATCTGAACTGCGTAAATGGAGGATATATATTTTTTAAAATTTATTTTATAGAAGTACAGTTGACTTACAATGTTTTGTTAGTTTCTGCTGTATAGCAAAGTGATTCAGTTATACATATACATATATATTCTTTTTCATATTCTTTTCCCATGGTTTGTTACAGGATATTGAATATAGTTACCTGTGCTATACAGTAGGACCTTGTTGTTTATCCATTCTATATATAATAGTTTGCATCTGCTAATTCCAAACTCCCAATCCCTCCCTCCCCCACCCCACCTCCCCCTTGGCAACCACAAGTCTGTTCTCTATGTCTGTGAGTCTGTTTCTGTTTCATGGATAAATTCATTCATGTAGGGACAGTATTTTGATGCTGAGCTTGCATACGTAATTATAAACTTGAAGAGCCACTCACTTCTCTTTAATTGTCATAGCTTAAATATCAGCTGTCCAGGGATTTCATTCATCTCTATGGAAAATGAAAAGATAATTGCTTTTAGTATTAAGGGAGAGAAAAAACCCAGTGTTTTTTAATGCATTACTTTACCTTTGTCATCAAATATCTTATTTCAGTTAAGACAGAATTTCTGATTGGTATTGATTATATTGTTAAAGCAGCCCACACCAGCATTTGAAAATGGCTTATAAAGAGCAGACAATAGCATTATGTTTTCACTTATTCCACTAGTGACCTGCCTGCATTTGATAGCAAAAACAGAAGCGTTTTCCCTAACTGAACTCTAAATGGTCAGTTTTCCGAGTGAACCCATCATTGGCTTGAGTAAAGCCTAATGCATTGCTCAGAAAATTGGAAATCATCTCCTTGATAACTAAGACAGTCTATGGTCTTGTTGCTATTCTATCCTTTCATCTTTTTCCTTAGACTTTCTTTTGTCTTGATTCTGCACTGCACACAGAAGAGTGAGAAGAGGGTCAGCTAATCAGACCTTTTATCTTCCGCTCTGAAGTGCTGTAATTAGGCCTCATTTGTAGAACTGTGCTGACATCTGCTTTGCCTCTCCCATCACCACGTTGTTAGCAAGCACTTGCAAAGGCAGGGCTGCCTCTCCAGGGTTTCTCCGAGCACACCTCTATGGGAGAAGGGGCACTGTGCTGGGGAGAGGTTGAGGCGAGGGGTCATGTTTACATTAGAATTTCATGAAGAGTCTTTGCATTCAAGAGGGATTTCTGAGTTGAGGGCTTATGGGGAAACTGAGTCCAAGTGGTATAAATGCACATTTATATCTGTAACTCATTAGGGAATTACAGGGCACAACATTTTATGAAAATACAAGGAAAGTTCTTCGTTTTCATGTTATCAGTAACCTCTCTGTGCTCAATTTCCTCACCTGTAATATTGGAGATGTACCTGTCTCATAAGGTTTTTGTAAGCATTAAATGGAATAATGTTTGTAAAGCTCTTATAAATTGGTTGTTTCGGCTCATAGTTAAGTGCTTGATAAATGCTAGCACTTACTATTTCGTTCTCTCTTTGCTCTGGTGGTTCAGTGAGTTACGTCTTCTTTTTTTTGGCTGCGTTGGTTCTTCGTTGCTGCGCACGGGCTTTCTCTAGTTGTGGCAAGCGGGGGCTATTCTTCATTGCAGCGCACGGGCTTCTCATTGTGGTGGCTTCTCTTGTTGCAGAACGTGGGCTCTAGGTACGTGGGCTTCAGTAGTTGCAGCACTCGGGCTCAGTAGTTGCGACACGCGGGCCCTAGAGTGCAGGCTCAGTAGTTGTGGCACATGGGCTTTGCTGCTCCGCGGCATGTGGGATCTTCCCGGACCAGAGATCGAACCCGTGTCACCTGCACTGGCAGGCGGATTCTTAACCACTGCGCCACCAGGGAAGTCCCCCAGTGAGTTACATCTTAAATGAGAGATGCCAAAAGATACTTGATTTAGTGTTAAGAAGGGGGGAAAAGAGCAGTGTTTTATAATGCATTACTTCACATCTGTTTACCAAATACTGATGATGAAGGGAAATTTCCCTTTAGAATCTACTAACAGCTCATTAGCAGAATATATGGATTTGTGTGTAATCTACGACCCCACAATATATTGAATACAACCTTTTTTTCCTCAAGTTTTAGACCATTTCATGTAAAGAACCAGATGATATTGTTGGCTTAGTTAGTGGCCATGATCTATAATAATTTGTTTTTATTGTACAAAACATAGAGTCGAATTTAAGTAAGTTAAATGAGCATTTAATGTGATATTATTGTATACTGACTCTTAGTATATCCTAGAGATAAAATCATTGATTTGCATGAATATACTAACTTAAATAGTTAGGCATAATGGACCTTAAAAAGGGAAGGGAGTCAATTACATGAGATAATTTTGGCAAAAGCGAAAACTGAAACCAAAAGACAGAATCCCCCAAAATAAGCTACTAAAGGAAAAGCATACTTAGGCCAGCATTTTCAAGTCGAACATTTATCTTGCTTCAGTTCGTTGGAAAATTGTTCCAACCTACTCTGTACTGGCTCTTAGGTTGTTTGTAATTTTTTCCCTTCACTTTCTCTCTTCTATTTCTTTTTTCTTTTTTATGAAATTTAATTTAAAAAATTGAAGTATAGTTGACTTACAGTGTTTCAGGTGTACAGCAAAGTGATTCATTATACATACACATATATATTCTTTTTCAGATTCTGTTCTCTCATAGGTTATTACAAGATATTGAATATAGTTCCCTGTGTTATACAGTAGGTTCTTATTCCATCTATTTTATACATAGTTTGTAATTTTTTGTTATGAAAAATAAAGCTACAGTAAACATGCTTTTTTTCCCTGAATTTTATTTTATTATTTTATTTATTTTTTCTTTATTGGAGTATAATTGCTTCACAATACTGTGCTAGTTTCTATTGCACAACAAAGTGAATCAGCCATATGTATACACATGTCCCCATATCCCTGCCCTCTTGAGCCTCCCTCCCATCCTCCCTATCCCACCCCTCTAGGTCATCACAAATAAACATGCTTTTTAAAAAAATAATTATTTTTATTGTGGTGATTCCATCTAAGAAGAGTTAAAGGATAAAATATAGTACAGAGTCAAGCACAGCTCCCCCTTTTTTTTTTTTTTTTTTGGCTGCGTGCTTGTGGGATTTTAGTTCCCCAGCCAGGGATCAAACCTGCGCCCCCTGCATTGGAAGCACAGAGTCTTAACCACTGGACCACCACCAGGGAAGCCCCTAAACATGCTTTTACTTATTCTTCCATGTATAGTTTTTTTTGAAAGTCACACACAATTTCATACATACGGTTACAGACCTCTTTCACCATCTAACCCATTTGTTTTACTCCCGCCCTTGTGGATGACTACCCAGCTTGTTTCCTTTTTAAAATTATATGTGATGCTGCATTGAATCTTCTCATGTAGATAAATTATCATGCTAGATGATGTATTCCAGAAGGACATTGTATCTTGGGGGAAAATTTTTTAGATGAATGGGATACATTAAAAAATAAGGCTCCAGGGCTTCCCTGGTGGCGCAGTGGTTGGGAGTCCGCCTGCCGATGCAGGGGACACGGGTTCGTGCCCCGGTCAGGGAGGATCCCGCATGGCGTGGAGCGGCTGGGCCCGTGAGCCATGGCCGCTGAGCCTGCGCGTCCGGAGCCTGTGCTCCGCAACGGGAGAGGCCACAACAGTGAGAGGCCGGCGTATGGCAAAAAAAAAAAAAAATTAAAAAAAAAAATAAGGCTCCAGACTATGAAAAATATAAGTTAATAGAATTGCTTCAACTGGGAGTACCTGCTATGTGCTCTAAAATGTTTTCTGAATAGATGAAGTTGGGGGACTCTGAGGTCATATATCCTACCCTCCATTTTTATAAAAAGTTCCTGAGATGTTAGCCAGCTTCTTTCTTCTTAAACATTTTAAAGAGAGGAAACCTTGCTGCTTCACAAAGCAGTTGGAAGTTCAATAAGAAATAAAAGATCTCTGGAACTTCTGTCATCAGCACTAGGTTTTCTTTCTAGGTTTATGCCTAGAAATAAGTCTAATCTCTTTTCTCTTTATCAGTTTTTTAAATAATTTGTGTCCTCATGACATCTGTTAAACTTATTTTCAATTCTGATTCAAAATATTATGACAGCCTTCCATGTATTATGTGTCATTCATAGCTATCTTCTGCAGATTCGATAAGCATAATGCACATATTCGTTAAGAAGGCAGCCTTTGGAGGCAGACAGGCTGGGTTTTGCAGCCTTGCTCTGCCACTCACTGGTTGTGTTGTCTTGAGAAGATTACATAACCTTTTAAAGTCTCAGTTTTCTCATCTGTAAAATGGCATTATAGTATTTCTTCAAAAAGATGATGGGGGACTTCCCAGGTGGTACAGTGGTTAACAATTCACCAGCCAATGCAGGGGACATGGGTTTGAGCCCTGGTCCGGGAATATCCCACATGCCTCAGAGCAACTAAGCCCATGCGCCACAACTACTGAGCCTGTGCTCTAGAGCCCGTGAGGCACAACTACTGAAGTCCGCGCGCCTAGAGCCCATGCTCCGCAACAAGAGAAGGCACCTCGATGAGAAGCCCGCACACCACAACGAAGAGTAGCCCCTGCTCGCCGCAACTAGTGAAAGCCTGCACACAGCAACGAAGACCCAACGCAGCCATAAATAAATAAATAAATAAATAAATGAAAGATGATGAGAGGAATATATAAGATAATACATGCAAAATACTTACCATAATGCAAAAATGAAGTGTTCAGTAGATGGTGGGGGTAGTTAAAATAGAAATAATGATTATCTTATATTTTCAAATTACTGACTAAAAAATTAGGGAGGAAAAGACCAACTTGGAGCCCTGAGGATAGGTCTTCCAGGTGAAAGTCAATCCATTAATCAGAATATCCTACTACTGCCCTCTAGCCTGCATTTCTTGAATTTGTACATAAAGACAGAATTCACTCACCCACTCACCCTCCTTTCAATACTGTGTGGAGCACTGTTGTCCAGTGCACTGAGGACAAGGAGATTCTACAGTGACCAAAAGAGAGCTATGGTTTCAGTCCCCCAGAGAGAGAAGACGGAGAGTGAGTGGGTCTGAGTGAGTGAGTCTGCCTGTATCTTTGCTGACAACCCTATGTGTGATGACACTGAAAGTTTAACTCTTTCTAAAAAGAGAATAATGTTAGTTCCAAATGACTTGTTCATGATGAATACATTTTAGCTTCTGAAAACAGGTGTTTGTTTTTTAATATTTTATTGTACTTTGTTGGGGATTGACATTAAACTCGTCACTTATTTATTATTATTATACTGGGTAATCCATATCCTTCTCTTTGTTAAGGTTAGTGTGTTTTAGCTTCTTTATGAGCTGAGTGACCTTCAGTCACACATTCTCTTCCAGTGTCCCTGTCTCCTTCTCTAAGTGAAGTTAATGGGTCTCAACACATCAGAGTTGAGCTGTGGGTCACATTTCAGGATGGATTCAAAAGACATTGTGACCTTAAAAGGACTATATAAATACAAGGTGATACTGCTACTCTTTGCTCCTGTATGTTTATCATCAGTTGTAAACTGCAAAAATGTTATTCCCAATCTTTGTCATTTTCTCTTGAGAGTCAGTGGGTGCTTTCTCTCCTGCTTTTCTTTTTCTTAAGTCATACATGCTATTTTCCCCACAGTGTTCAGTACTATGTTATTATTTAAACATTTCCTTCTGTCCTGCACATTAAGTTTCATCCAGAATGATTAGGCTCCTGTCACAGGCTGCATCCCTCTCTGTTGGAGGCAGAAAACCGACCTGCCTTTCCTGTAGGCAGGTGCTTTCCTCTCAGATGTCTCAGTGTCACATTTTGCTGGCACCAGAAATCAAACTTCTACTTGTCCTCATATCTTTCAGTTTCCTCACCAGGGTCTCAACGAAGGCTGCTGTGAGCCTTCCTGGCTGTCTTGGGCCCCAGAAGTCTCAAGAGAACCTCCTGTTTGGGCTCTGGAAAGAACAGCATTGCTTCTTCTTTTTTTTTTTTTTTTTACATCTTTATTGGAGTATAATTGCTTTACAATAGTGTGTTAGTTTCTGCTTTATAACAAAGTGAATCAGTTATACATATACATATGTTCCCATATCTCTTCCCTCTTGCGTCTCCCTCCCTCCCTCCCTCCCACCCTCCCTATCCCACCCCTCCAGGCGGTCACAAAGCACCAAGCTGATCTCCCTGTGCTATGCGGCTGCTTCCCACTAGCTATCTACCTTACATTTGGTAGTGTATATATGTCCATGCCTCTCTCTCGCTTTGTCACAGCTTACCCTCCCCCTCTCCATATCCTCAAGTCCATTCTCTAGTAGGTCTGTGTCTTTATTCCTGTCTTACCCCTAGGTTCTTCATGACATTTTTTTTTCTTAAATTCCATATATATGTATTAGCATACGGTATTTGTCTTTCTCTTTCTGACTTACTTCACTCTGTATGACAGACTCTAGGTCTATCCACCTCATTACAAATAGCTCAATTTTGTTTCTCTTTATGGCTGAGTAATATTCCATTGTATATATATGCCACATCTTCTTTATCCATTCATCCGATGATGAACACTTAGGTTGTTTCCATCTCCGGGCTATTGTAAATAGAGCTGCAGTGAACATTTTGGTACATGACTCTTTTTGAATTATGGTTTTCTCAGGGTATATGCCCAGTAGTGGGAGCATCTCTTCTTTAAGCAAATCTCCTTTGCCTGTTCTTCTCATCTCTGACACTTGCTAAATTGTCTGTGGTCCTTAGCAGCTTGTACATCCTGGGTGTTAATTCAGCTCTATTCTCTGAACATCACATAAACACAAAATGGTGAGGCCAGTATTTCAGGTCCTTCTCTTGTGTTGTACTGGTTGTACTGTTGTGATGAGGGAGGATGGGGTGCAAGATGGAGGGCTTCTCCCCCAGGGCTCATAATCTAGTTTGGGCCACAGTGCATGTACACCAGTATGGTAATTTACATACAAAGACAGCCAGTAATGCGGCCTCTGCTTTGTACCGGAGTGTGTTCTGGAAAGCTTCCTTATTAAGAGGATCATGTTAAATCAACATTTTCTTTTCCCCAATGTGGGTACAACGTAACTAGGGTTACAATATAGTTTATTGTTCAAACCCTAACACTTGGGAGAATGATGAAGAGAGTTATTAATAATGGGGAATGTGTAACAGACTTAAGTTAGAACTGTCTTAGGCAAACTGGGATTTATCGAGTTAAAACCAGAGATAAACAAGGACTCACACATGCAATCATAGCCTTAATCAGAATGATGTAGAAGGAAAGACTTAGGAGCTCTAAATCTGTAATTTAAATAAAAAATTGTAGTCTAGGTCCCATAAATGGACAAAATAAGTTATATATAGTTAAAAACAAGCCCTGAGATAAGATAAAATGTTCAGCATATAAAAATATGATTTTACTGTATCATAGATTTGTCTTATACAAAACTAATATGCTTACTGTGATAAAAATTAATAAAATTATTAGTTAAAAATAGTTTACTTGTCTTCTTTGATTTTAGTGGATTATTTTTTTTAATGGAATGACTTAAAGATCTCTAGTATCTTTAAAAGGCAGGCTACCCACGGAAGTTTGAACAGATGTCCTTTTTTTTCTTCATGAATTTCTCAGAGACAACTAAGAATGTTCATTTTTTTCCATTTTCATCTCTCTATCTGTTCATTCATATATCTGTCATCAAGTCAACAGCTATTTACTGAGCAGTTACTGTGTGCTAAACCCTAGGTACTGGGAATACAGTCACCAGTGAGGTCTGGTTCCTTTTTCTTTGTACAGGCTTGTCTTTCTCTGTTTCAGCTCTGTCTTTGTAAAAGCAAGGAGAAATCATCTCCTTGGTTCTCTTTCCCTTTCTCTCTGAAGGAAAGTCTTATGGGATTAGGTCCCTCAGTTTCTTTATTTGGCAAAAGATTTTACTATTCAGTCAAATGTTATGAAAGTCTTAATGGAGCAAGACAGATATGCCTCTGTGACTTACTTACTCAAAAAAATACACTTTAGGAAAAGAGATTCCAAGTTAACAATAGAGGAAGGGAGTGAATCTAAACACAAGTTTCCAGCAAGCAGTAGTAATTCTGGGGAAATGTCTCTATATTTTTGCATTTCAGTTCTGTTAATGTCACTTTACTCTGCTTTTCTCCTCTTCAAGAGGAACCCAGATGATTATAACAAAGTGGATTTGATATCTAAGATGAGCATTCAGGGAACAGAAAGTAGTTAGTAGGGCTGGGAAAGTGAACGCAACTTAAGGAGTGGGGTTAGCCATTGGTAATGGCAAGAGATTTGGCTCAAGAAATAAGCAAGTCTTGTAAGCTATCTTAGGGATCTTGAACTTAGTCCTGAAGGCAAAGGGAAGTGTCTTAAGTTTTGTTTGTTTTTAAATCCAGGGAGTGACATTATCCTAGTTACCTCTTGGAAGGGTCATTTGCAAGAGAGATAAGTATGACTAGTGGCAAGGGTAGTGAAGGTTTTAGAAACCCAGTGGTTAGTGACCTGGACTAGGAGATGGAAGAAAGTGTATGGACTCCAAAAAACAGGTTTAGTGATTGAACGTGGGTGCCAGGGGTTACACGTTGTCCTGGGTTTCCCTTGCTTATGTGTCTGGAGAACCGTGGTGACATTTACTAAATGAGTAGTGGGGAAACACAAGGTGTTAGGCAGATTTTCACTTAAGCCTGTGGGTACAAAGTTGATTATCAGTCTTCTAGAAATAATCAGAGTAGCATCTAAAATTCACTAAGAACTTTGGTTGTGAGCCTTGGGTGAAGAAAAACTTAACCACAGCTGATTTTTATAATTAATTTCCTATGCTTTTTTCCTGCCATTCCCAATGACAGCAAGCGTCACCTTGCAAAGAAAGAGAAATCACAAAAGACAGCCTGGTGTCTGTGTGTGTGTGTGTGTGTGTGTGTGTGTGAGTGAGTGAGAGAGAGAGAGAGAGAGAGAGAGAGAGAGAGAGAGAGAATGAGAATAAGTGATGATGGCTGAGGATGGCATGGATGGTTCATTGTATTTGTTCATAAACCTCTTTCACCCACTGGCAGAAAGGCTGAATGGGAGGGGTAGGGGGAAAGCTAGCTAAGGTTGCATAACTTCCTGATTAAGAGAGTGCTAGGGTCACATTGCCTGGGTTCCAGTTCTAGCTATGCTACTTAACTAGTTGCGAGATCGTGGACAAATTTTTTCATCTCTTTGTGTCTGTTAGCTTCTTCATCTGCAAAAGAGATAATAATAGTGCTAACCTCATTTTAAAGTCTTAAATAAGTTATTGTCTGTAAAATACTTGGAATGAGTTACTATATTTACAATGTTTAGAACAGTGGGTAGCACTGTTATTTATTTATTTATTCATTCATTCATTCATTCATTCGTTCATTTATTTATTTATGGCGGCTGTGTTGGGTCCTTGTTACTGTGCGAGGGCTTTCTCTAGTAGTGGTGAGTGGAGGCTACTCTTCGTTGCTGTGTGCGGGCTTCTCATCGCGGTGACTTCTCTTGTTGCAGAGCACGGGCTCTAGGTGCGCGGGCTTCAGTAGTTGTAGCACGCAGGCTTCAGTAGTTGTGGCACGCAGGCTCAGTAGTTGTGGCACACAGGCTTATTTGCTTCATGGCATGTGGGATCCTCCCGGACCAGGGCTCAAACCCACGTCCCCTGCATTGGCAGGCGGATTCTTAACCACTGCACCACCAGGGAAGCTGGTAGCACTATTATTATACAAGGTTTTCTTCTAGCAGATGGAATGAGCAAAGCCGCAGATAATGGGCAGCATCTTAATAAGTGGGAGGATTGATGGAATTACATTATAATGACCTTTCTGTCCTGTATCCATGATTTTAGACCCTGATAACACATAGCATATTGTCTGGGTCCTTGTAATTTGTTCATCCCAGTGAGAACATGTTGTAGTGTTAGTGGCAGTGGCAGTGATGAGAATCGTGAGACTAGCTTGTATGAAATCTCCACGTCAGCCTGATGAGGTGTAGATACTTCATGGTCTCACTTTTACCCTTGAAGAGCCTGGCTGTTATGTGAAGCAGCTGCCCAAGGCCAAGAGCTCGTGAGTCCTGGAGCTGGGATGCAATCCAGCTGGTTTAACTTGAGAGCCTCCACTCTTTAGCCACTATCCTGATTGCCTCTGCAGTGTGTATAAATAGTCCCTGTTCACGCAACGGCCCCCTCACAAAAGAGCAGAAAATGGCTTTATTTTCGTTAAAGGTGATGGGTTTCAGGGTCTGAAACTACAGGTCAGGGTAGTGGAAGATATCATTAATCTCTCTTTTCCGTTTCTCTTTTAGATACCAGTTTTTCTTGCAGGTGAAGCAAGATGTCCTTCAGGGCCGGCTGCCCTGCCCCGTCAACACTGCTGCTCAGCTGGGAGCGTATGCCATCCAGTGTAGGTTCCACTTAAGCAAATTTGCTTCAGAGCTCTTGAGAAGAATGTTTGAATTTTTCTTTTTAAGCAAGTTTATAAAGTTCTTCTTATCAAATGACATTTTGCTAAAAAGGAATTGAATTTAGTCAGAATTCAAGTTTTAATCAGTGTGCCTTCAGAAGGGGTAAAAGTGAAGCCAGTTACATATCCCTTGTAGTAGGTTACATGGAGTTTTAGTCACAGGAGTAGCACTGATTCTTGATTCCATGGAAGGTCTGAAAATTTGTTCTATTCTACATTCCTCCTGAGTTGATTGATCCCTCTGAGCCACTCTGCCTCAGAGATCCCACTGCTTCCAAGCGGCTGTTGTGATGACCCCACGTGGGCAGGTGCCATTGCCAGTTTAGAGTGTGGCCCACAGTCTGCACCCATTGTCCATCAGCTCTTGCCATCAATATGGTGGCCATGGGGGCAGCTCCAGGTTGCACTGTCATTTTGGAGGCTAAAGCTGAGGCTGTTTCCACTTATATTTACTGAGCCCCTTCTAAGAATCAAGCAGGGTATGGGGGTGATGAGACAGCATGTTCCTTGCCTGTGTGATTCTTGCAGACCAGAAATAGTTTAGAAAAAATATTCTAGAAAAAATGTTGTGTAAATGAACTGGGGAACTGGTTGGGTTTGGAAGGTGGATTAATGTAGGGAGAATTTTTATAAGCATAACATAGTGAGCTCTCTGGTTTCATTTAGTTTCTTTGTGTAAACTGTAATGGGGTTATGTGCAGCATTGTATTATATTTCCATGACCATTATGTGGGGCAAATACGTTTTGAACCACATGATTTATCTCTTGGTGTCATTGTCTGAGAGAGGATATGGTTGTTTTTCACCTCAAGCATTTCCATTATATGTACTTTAAATTCTGTTCACAACCTTTTACTTCATATAAACTGGTAAGAATAACTTAAATGAAAATGATAATCATAGTCTTGCAGAAAGCAAAAGTTTTATCTTTTTAAGATAAGATTTTGTTTATACTATCTTTATATTCTCATCAGAGTTGTTTTAAACTAAAATTAGTTATTATCTTATATAAATTTATTAATAAAGCATTTGAAGAAAATGTTTAAGCATGAGAAGAAAACTTTTATTCCTGTATTTTTAGGAATATTTTCCTAAAATGGAAAAAAATTAGTTTCTTTCTTTTTAGCGGAACTTGGAGATTATGATCCATATAAGCATACTGCGGGGTATGTGTCAGAGTACCGGTTTGTTCCTGATCAGAAGGAAGAACTTGAAGAAGCTATAGAAAGGATTCATAAAACTCTAATGTAAGAATCACATTTTATTAACAATAATCAACATGTTGTACATTAGAGCCCCAGAACTTCATCTTGAAACTAGAAGTTTATATTTTTTGACCAACATCTCTCCATTTCCTGCACCGCCCCATTCCCTACCCACCCAGGCCCTGGTAACCACCGTTCTAGTCTGTGTTTTTATGAGCTTGGCTTTTTTAGATTCCACATACAGGTGGTATTATACAAGAATTTGTCTTTATCTGTCTTACTTCACTTAGCATTATGCCCTCAAGGTCTATCCATACACTTGAAAGTTGCTAAGAGAGTAGATCTCAAATGTTATCACAACAAAAAAGAAATGGTCATTATGTAACGAGATGGAGGTGTTAGCTATGCTATAGTGGTGATCATTTTGCAGTATATAAGTGTATCAAATCAACATGTTGTACACCTTTAACTTATATAATGTTATATGTCAATTATATCTCAATAAAGCTGGAAGAAAAAGAATCCCACTTTACGTCACATCGCCCATCAACCATCATTTTATGCTATTGTCAGGCTTAAGAAAAGTTTCTTAACAAATTCTTCATCTGTGCCTTGAACATTTTTTCTTTTCAAAGTTTTTTTTTTTTTTACTGCTTATAACACTAAAATGCACATAGGAAACCCAAACAGTTTAAAAAGTATAAAGGAGAAAAAAAAGTGAAGAAGAGAGAGTAAATCCCAGTACCTAAAGTCAACATATTTTTAGTTAATGGCCTTTCAGACCTCTCTCTATGCATGATTTCCCATAGAGAAAATTTATTTTATATAGATTTATGTATGTATGATTTTACAATGAAATCATTCTGTACATACTGTATTTTGCAATCTTCTATTTTTTTCAGTCACCAGTACCTTGTGAAATTTATTTTTTTAAACTATAAATATATGTTATTACCACAAAAGCCTTAATGTATTCTGGATTTGCTCTGTCTTAAGTATGTAAGTTCTTCACAGTTACAAGCAAAGCCCTGTTCAGTCTCTAGCAATGAATCTGGAGATCATGATGCCATTGTGGAGCCTCAAGGGGTATTATGTTAACACCACATGTGCTTCTGAGAAATAAACACACTCCACTAGTAGGATTTTTAATTAATGGCCTGCAGCATTGAAGTTATAATTTAATTATAGTTATTTTGGTTAAATCCTCTATACTGATTAACTTTGCTTTATTGCCTCTTATGTAACATTCCCCTTTGAATTTGCTTGGTTTCTTTCAGATGTATTACAGTTAAGGTGAAAAAAAGTGTAGAATTAATCTGGTCAACAAAAAATGTTTGCCTAAAGGATCTGTTTCAGTGAGTAGCACCAGAAGTCAGTTGCTGAATTGCAATCAGAGAAACTAGGCTTTCCACCTTGTATTAACATGCCCCAGAATGCTCTCCAGCCTGGTTCTAGAGTCCTTCGTTTTAAGGTTTCACTGAAGTGGGTGCTAAGAGAGTACCTGTTATAACATTATGAAGGGCACCGTCTTTGGCACATTCTGAGAATACTGATTCTGCTAGGAGTTTCCAAGTACACTTATGTTTTGAAATTATCAGGGAGCTTTGATAAAGGACCTTATCTGTTTTATGACATGGCGTTGACAGCGTGACTCTTATTTCTAAAAGACTAAAGCTTGATCAAGGTTTGGTAGCTTTCTTGTATCTAATTTGTGGTAAACATTCTTCTTTATAGATTTCAAAAGTATTATATTGCTGGGCTTTCCAGAGTACCATGGCTGAAACATGGGATTGCATCGAAGCAGGATTTCTTAATTTTTAAAAATTTGTGACTCCTTTTGTTAACCATTAAAAATCTCTCTCTCTCTCTCTCTCTCTCTCTCATACACACACACACACACACACACGCGGGCGTGTGCGCACACACACACACAGAGTTCCAGTCATCCATGGAGATTCCTGGCAGATGCTTACCCTCTTTAGGAATGAATGCTATTTTCTGTATATTGTCACCAATGAAGATTTTGGGAAGATTTTTATACTTTGTATTAAGAAAGTGACAAGTACTTTGACATTTCTAAAGAACTACACATGTGCTCAGGAGATGCTGATGAGCCCCGGTTGGGTGGTGAGGGCCCCATTCTCTTTTTCCCTCCAACACTGCTCTCCTTCGTTTGCCTCCCGGTGGAGAGCTGCCGGTACACAGAGACGTTTTACTGTCTGTAAAGGGTATGCTTTTTAATTTGAGTGCTTATATGCTCAGTAATCTCTTTGGGGGTTTCTGAAACTGAGACTTTTAATATATGTGGGGCTACTGGGATCAGCTATAATGAGCAAAACTAGATTTGGTAAATGAAATTAACTTACAAGTATCACCTCAAGAGTATTAAAATTTTGTCACCACGAAGGCAAGAGTCTTCTTGAAATACAAAGGCTTATGTTTGCATTAGCACAAAGGATTATTTATTTTTCCAGTGAATACAGTGAAAATGGCTTCTGTTCCCTGTGAGCGTAGTAGCTATCAGTAAAGTAAGGCTCTTTGTTTTTATGCTGGGCGTAGGGGTCAGGCTCCTTCTGAAGCGGAGCTGAATTACTTGAGGACTGCTAAATCCCTGGAGATGTACGGTGTTGACCTCCATCCTGTCTATGTGAGTAACATTTAATTAACACAAAGTATTTTAAGCTGATGACATTTTCTTAAAAAGTCACTGGAACTCCCAAAGGAAAGCAGCAGTCCTGTTGTTTAGCGAGCAGATGATACTTCTTCATCTGTGTTTTTGAACACAAAGAATCTCTTGCGTGGATTAAAGCCTAATGAGTTTTGCATAAAGGTCTGTGATTATATTTCCATGTGTAGAAAAACAATTAACTGGGCTTGAAAACACAACCTGGATAACAGCTCCAGAGGGCTTAGCTAAACATCAAAGCAGTTTTAAATTGGTCTATAATTGATTATATTAGACAGAAAACAGGAGGATTTTCCAAAAAATAGATTTTATGGCTGAAAAACATTCATAAAATCACCTGCCTGCTAAAGTAGACTTTAGGCAACAGTATATGTGTAACTGTTGGTGGTTCTATGTTGGATATGCAGGTTCTGTCAATATTAGGGTTGCTGCCTACTGTAGTTATTGCCACTGCATAAATAGGAGAATTTTTGCAGTTTTTCTTCAGTGGCTGATGAAAACTTACGGAATATGATCAGTGAGCACTTACACTGAATCTGTACTGAGTGTTCAGGATCCAGGTCTTCAACTTTGAGCCACTTCTCTAAGGTTACCAACTGGTTATTCTACACCAGTGAGATTGGAATGTCATTGTCTTTGATTTTATGAGAGTTTAGTTACCAATAGACAAATCTGATTATTTGAGAAAATGAACCAGGTGTCTTATTCTTTACACGAAGTGAATTGCTAAAGATTATACGTAGATTGAATGTTTGTCATTTGGATTATGGAACTCAGTTGGGTTTTTTTTGGAACTCAATTTTTAAGAAACCCTGATAAGACTTACTGTAATGCAAACAGCTCATTGATGTTTTCATTTTGTAATATGTCTTTTGCTCATCAGAGTTTGCTAAAACAAATCATCTCATATTATTTGTAAAGAATTAGAAGCATCCCTGGTTATACTGTTAATATGGCAATAAAAGTTACATATTTGGGAGAAGTAGTAGCTCCCTGATAAATTACAGTCTCATCTCATTAAACCATTAAATGCTCCATACTACTGTCCTTTAAAAATACTTCTAAAACTTTGTGGAGTAATTTTTTTTTTCTTCTAGCCACATTAATCTTGTTAGGTTTTCAGTTTTTAAAAAAATATATTTTATAGGAAATGTATAAAGAGAGAGTCTTCTGCAAAATGCCTCTGCATTTGTATAATGTTTATTCTAATTCAAAAATATTTTTTTTGTGGGAGGTGGAAATTTATGGCAAACGAACCAAATTCGTTAGAATCTTCCATACATTCCTTTAAAATCGAATTTTTAGAACTGAAAGTGGGCAACAGCTGATATTTTTTGAAAATATATTAGCTATCTCATGTTCCTTGGGAATTTGACTTTGAGGCTGTTATTTGACCTTAGGGTAGAAAAAAGATGGATACAAACACAATTCTCTGTGTGTTCTTGGTATCCACTCTGTTTGTGACCTTTTCATTTCAGAATCCCATTTTCTTTTTTTCTTTTTCTTTTTTTTTTTTTTTGCGGTACGCGGGCCTCTCACTGTTGTGGCCTCTCCCGTTGCAGAGCACAGGCTCCGGATGCGCAGGCTTAGTGGCCATGGCTCACGGGCCCAGCTGCTCCGCGGCATGTGGGATCTTCCCAGACCAGGGCACGAACCCGTGTCCCCTGCATCGGCAGGCGGACTCTCAATCACTGCGCCACCAGGGAAGCCCAGAATCCCATTTTCTTAATTGGGATTTGTTATTGCCCAGAAATGAAGGGTTTCCAGTCTTTACCTACCAGAAGAGATCGTATTTAAAAATTTTTGAGCAGCCTTAAGGTCACAAATGGAAATAGGAAGCAGCATGCTGGAGACCTCAGAAAATCCATGTGTATGTCTTCAGGTGGCTGCCTGAGGTTTCTGGGGAGGGCGGTGGTGAACCAGGACTCATGATTGTCCTGATCAGAGAGTAAGATCAAGACGAGTCTTTGGAAGGGGCCCTTGAGAGCAGCCAGTGGTTGTCAGTTCTTGGCTGCACAGGAGAATCACCGGGAGCATTTATGTGTTTTTGATACCTGGGCCCCTTCATTATAGATTCTCATTTAACCGGTTTTGATGGTACCCAGGCATCAGCATTTTAAGCTGCATGAGGGATTCCAGTTAATGTGCAACCAGGGTTGAACACCACTGTAGAAGCAACACAGGGTGAATCAGTCAGTGGCTGGATTGGTAGGTAGTCCAGGTTCTCTTAATGAACTGAGGTGACCAGTTAGAAAGCACTAAGAAAAATTTTCTTTAAAACTTTGAAAAAAATGAGCAGCACATTAGCTACCATGATAGCTTAGCTAGCTTTCTAAGCTGATGTCTTTCAAAAACCAGATCTAGTATTTATGCAACAGATTATGTGTGTATGGCTAGTTACAGTTTGAGAAAGAGTTTTTACATGAACAAATTTATGGTTATAAACATATGTTTGTTTTTGTAGGGAGAAAACAAATCTGAGTATTTCTTAGGATTAACTCCGGTTGGTGTTGTTGTCTACAAGAATAAAAAACAAGTGGGGAAGTATTTCTGGTAAGTTTAACTTGAGGGCAGAGTTGGTATTAAAGTTGTATGCTGTATGTATTTGGCTTATGGGACTTGTATGTCATTGAAAGAGTTGGGGAAATGCAAACAGGTACATTTCCAGTGGTTGACAAGTAAGTGAGTGAAATTGGGTATAAGTTTTCTCCCAGTGCATATCAGTGTATCTTTTCTCTGTAAATTTCAGGTATTTTGATTCTGGACTCTCTTGTCCATGGAAGCTGTGTGTAGTAGGATTTCCTACCCATTCTAGGATAGTCTGTGGGCCCAGGACTCCTCTGAGTTCTAACTCTAAATGGGGAAGGATCTGAGAGAGATAGGGGAGCCCATAGCACTACACTATGTCTGGGAAGGCAGCACCACCAGGGCCTGGGGACTCCAAGCTTGTCTGCATTTACTGGAGAAGCCCAGGAGAGTGAGAATGGAGTTTTGTTCAAGAAGGTGTCCAGAATGAAGGATGTACATACAGGGAACTCTCTACAATTACAGTATCAGTCTATAAACCAGTCTTTTTCTACTGAATACTTCCCACTATCTGTTTTGCTTTTCAGGCCTCGGATTACAAAGGTTCACTTCAAGGAGACACAATTTGAACTCAGAGTACTGGGAAAAGATGTAAGTTTGTGTTTAGTGCTTAGCTTCCCTGAGATGGGGAGTCTTGTCTACTCATTGATAACTTAGAAGACACGGTGAAGTAAAACCGCCATGTTTTCTTCAGCTGCAGCCACATGGAAGAAGGTTAATTGACTCATGTGAACAATTTGTCAAGGAAGGGAAGGGGAAATGAGTAGAAATGAATGAGTAGGTAATGGAGAAATGTCACTTCAGTTTTATCAAAGGAAAAAACCTAACCTTTCTAGGGCACAGGAGAGAATAGGATGTGATTATCATTATTAGTGTAATTCGATCTTCAGTATGGTCTATGAAGGTAAGATTCATGTAATCAGAAGGGTGCAGCCTGCATGCAGGATAAAATGTATCCTAATTTTGTCCCGAAGTCAATTGAACAACAACCCGTAGGGAGTCACACTTCTGTTCTTTCCCTAGTTGAGCGTCGTAGATAAACCAGATGGGAAATTCTGGATGCTTTCAAGGGAGAGTGTAAGCCAAGGGTGCAGAAATGCTGACGGTCACTCTGCAGGTTGCCAGTGACCTCCAGGACTGTTTGGGTAACGGGTACAGTGTTTGTCAGAGCCGCAGGGTGCTGTCGTGCATTGACAGGTAGCTTTTAGGAAACTGGGCAAAAGAAGACAGGATGTGAAAGCTTCCTTTTAATCTCCCTGTGAAACTAATGCTCCCTTGAAGTGCTGTTCCTATAATTCATGTTTATGGGATACGCGGATGAAAATATGACGTAGGAGAGTTCATCCTTCTGTCTCCTTGATGCTAACTTTATGCTGAAAAAAAACTTAAGTGAATAGTGTTGAATTGACTTTCTAATAAGATACTTGTAAAAAGAAGTAAACAAAATCTGCTGATGCAGCCACAAGCTGGGATACAGGAAGCAAAGTGGCTGCAACCACAGTTGGAACCTGGTATCTGGCTTAGTGCCCCACATGTAGCAGGTGCTCAGTAAACACTCGTGGCCTGATCAGTGAACTGATGTACTGGGATGGTGGGCTGCCAAATCAGAAAACCTGATACCACTATTGGTTCTTCTTCTAGAAAAAATACAGTGATCCCTCCCAGAACTGTGTGATATGCTGCCAATTATTGATGAAACTAAAATTGGATTTTTGACATGAGTTTTAACTTGTAAGGAGCAGAAATTCCTGGTTTTTAAAAGAACGCATAGTCTAAAAAGCTTGTAGTAGTTCTCAACAGTCTAGTCTGAAGAAAGTCCAGTTTTCTTCAACCTTAAAAGATGTACTGATAAAAGATTGAATTAAAATTATCCAAAAGTATTATAGAATAGCTCATTAGATAGTAGTGTTACACAGTTTTCTTCCTATCCTGCTGCTGGTTTCATGTGACTTGATAATGCAGGGAGTAAGGTCTGTTTAATACTTGGAAATAACATTTCAAGTTTTTAATAAGAATGTGATAATGGGAATTCCCTGGCAGTCTAGTGGTTAGGACTCTGCTCTCTCACTGCTGAGGGCCTGGGTTCAATCCCTGATCAGGGAACTAAGATTAAGATCCCACAAGCTGCACAACCAAAAAAAAAAAAAAAAAGGTGATAATAAAATGATAAGGCTTTTCATGAAAACAAAATAAACAAAGGGATTATATCAATCTAAAAAGTTTTGGTACAGCAAGGGAAACTATCAACAAAACAAAAAGGTATTCAGGAATTCTGAATAAGTCTAAAATTATTTTTAGACTAAAATTAGTTTAAGTCTAAAAATATTTAAGTCTAAAATTATTTAAGTCTAAAATTATTTTAGACTTAAATTATTTTTAAGTCTAAAATTATTTTTAACTTAAAATTAAATCAATCAGTAGCCAAATTCCAACTCCTGTGCTCCAAAAGAAAATACTAATAATAATGTCATCATTGCCACTGTAAAACTTGTACATATTACATTAGATTCTCCTCCCAAAGAATTCATTATTTGTTGGGGGGTTGGTAAAAATGGATAAAGGGGGTCAAAAGGTACAAACTTTCAGTGATAAAATAAATTGTATATTTGAAAGTTGCTAAGAGAGTAGATCTTAAAAAGTTCTCATCACAAGAAGGAAAACTTTTCTGTAACTATGTAAGGTGACAGAGCTTGACTTATTGTGGTGACCATTTTGCATTGTATACAAATATCAAATCATTATGTTGTATACCTGAAACTAATATAAGATTATATGTCAGTTATACCTCAATGAAAATATAAAAAAGAAAAAGAAAAAGACTTTTCATGGAAGCATTACTATTATTCAAAGTCATTTTTCCATTTAGACCTAAGTTATTTTTGTGAATGAGGCCCTTTGGTGAACTCCTTGTACATTATTATTACAGTGCCTTAAAATGTCTTCTGCATCCTTGGGATAAATATTTGGTAAAGTTGCAGCTAACTCGAACTTTCAGCTTCTTACATTTCTTTATTATTAAGTGAAAACAACAACAAACTTGATGTCAGCATGTGATTTTTTTTTAAAAAATGGCAGTCTCCACAGGGTGGCCTGGTTTCCTACACACACAGCTCAGTCCCTTTGCTGTAGCATCTCTGAGAAGGCACGGATGTTTGTTTGTGTGCAGCCTGAGGCACTGTGTGCTCCTGGCAGTGGTCTCTAGTAAGGTGCCAAAGCAGGTCACATATAACTCAGGCTTGAATCAAAGGAATTTTAAAATTTATTTTATTTTTTTATTTTTAAAAAAAATTTATTTATTTAATTTATTTATTTTTGGCTGCATTGGGTCTTCGTTGCTGTGCGCAGGCTTTCTCTAGTTGCGGCGAGCGGGGGCTACTCTTCGTTGCGGTGCATGGGCTTCTCATTGCGGTGGTTTTTCTTGTTGTGGAGCATGGGCTCTTGGTACGCGGGCTCAGTAGTTGTGGCGCACAGGCTCAGTAGTTGTGGCGCACGGGCTTAGTTGCTCTGCGGTACGTGGGATCTTCCCGGGCCAGGGATCGAACCTGTGTCCCCTGCATTGGGAGGCAGATTCTTAACCACTGCGCCACCAGGGAAGCCCTAAAATTTATTTTATTAAATAACACACTAATTTAACCAAAGCATTCCATTTTCTCAGAATTCTGGCTTTGCAGACCCTTTCTTCTTTCTCCACCAGGGTATCTTTGTGAGGTGGTGATATACATAATGGTAGAATTAAGTTGATTATTATGGAGGCCTAACTGTAATCATAGATTAAATAAAAAAGGCCCCTGAAACCCATTACCTGGAACAATAATCACAGTCAGCTTGAAAAAGGATTGAAATCCTTATTCTACTGGTTTTCCAGTCGGCTGGTCCAGTTAGAGAGACTTAACTCTTTATGTTAGGAGCTGTTAGGGCCAAATTCAGAGATTCAGTTCCCAAAAGAACAGCAATGTCCTACAGATAAAAGATTTTCCTGGTGTCACACTATGCCACTAACACTGTCCAATTCCACATTTTAATATTTACCATGTCCAACAAAACACATTGACATATCTTATTAGATAGTAATAATGTCTAACATCTGTTTATATATTGCTTTGCATCCATAAATAACAATCTCATCTTTTTTCTTTTCAATATCCCCACCAATATTTTCTTTTTTTCTTTCTTTTATAAATTTATTTATTTATTTATATTTTTGGCTGCATTGGGTCTTCGTTGCTGTGCACGGGCTTTCTCTAGAGGCGGTGAGTGGGGGCTACTCTTTGTTGCAGTGTGCGGGCTTCTCATTGTGGTGGCTTCTCTTGTTGCAGAGCACAGGCTCTAGGCACACAGGCTTCAGTAGTTGTGGCACATGAGCTCAGTGGTTGTGGCACATGGGCTTAGTTGCTCCGCGGCATGTGGGATCTTCCCAGACAAGGCTTGAACCCATGTCCCCTGCATTGGCAGGCCGATTCTTAACCACTGCACCACCAGGGAAGTCCCAGGAGCCCCATTTTTAACATGATGAGTCTGAGGTGTCTGTTAGACTTCTGAGTGGGGACATTTAATAAGTGGGCTCTGTGAGTCTGGAGTTCAGGACCAATGTCTTTGCAGAATATTCAAATTTGAGAATCATTGACATATCCCTGGATTCAAAGCTATGACACTGGGGCTTCCCTGGTGGCGCAGTAATTGAGAGTCTGCCTGCCGATGCAGGGGACGCGGGTTCGTGCCCCGGTCCGGGAAGATCCCACATGCCGCGGAGCGGCTGGGCCCGTGAGCCATGGCCGCTGAGCCTGTGCGTCCGGAGCCTGTGCTCCACAACGGGAGAGGCCACAACAGTGAGAGGCCCACATACCGCAAAAAAAAAAAAAAGCTATGACACTGTATGAGGTCACTAGGAGAACGAGTGTAGATGAGAAGAGAAGAGGAAGAACCAGAAAAGCAGGCTGAGAAGGAACAATCAGGGAGGTAGAAGGAATCCTAAATTGTCCTCACCTTTGCCAAGTGGAATTCATGTATTAAGTAAGGTTCATATGATGTTGACATGTCAACTTAGGTAAGGACTGAGAATCAACCTTTGGAATGTAGGAGGTCATTGATAAGACCAGTTTCCGTAGATTGAAGAGTGAGTTTTAGCAACTCCACTCTTAGCTCTTTGTACCCTAGAGAATCACAAGGGACATGGATATTCCTTGCAACACTTACGTGAAAGTAAAAAAGAAATAAAATAACAGAGACGTTCATTCATAGGAGAATGGACACCTAAATTCATGCATGTTAAGAAAAACAGAAGAAGTAATAGGAGGAGTGGAATTGGAAATGATGAGTGTGGACAGCTCTTCTGAGGAGTTTTGACACAAAGACGAACAAATAGGGAGATACCTGGGTGGGGGGATGTGGGGCAAGAGGAGGTTGTTTTGTTTTGTTTTGTAAGTTGGAAGAAATAATAGCACACCCTGATGAGAATGATCCAATACATGGTGAAAACTTGATGTAGGAGAGAGAAATGCTGGAATGATATTTGCTGAGTAGAGGATAGGAGATGCCAGCTATTGTATAAATGGAGGCATATACATGGTTTTAGAGAGCAGCCAGGGTAGTTCATCTCTGGTTTGCAGGCAGGAAGAAGGAGTGTGGGAATGTAGACTGGGGAAAGTGGTTGTTCTCTTTTCACCATTCTGCTTTTTATTTTGAGGGAACTAGGTAGCACGGTCTGCAGTTGAGACTGAGGTTGGGGAGGATGTGTTGGGGTCTGAAGGAAGAGGAAGCTATTAAATAGTAATTTGGGAGAGAAAATGGACATGGGACGTGTGGTTTGATGATGTCCTATGATAGTTCCATGGTGTGAAGTGTCATAATTTCAAGTAAGCCCACTCATGGTGTGCTTTTCTCCAGCCACATTCAGTGGCACTGGGGCCGGCACAGAGCAAGTGGGGAGTTGGTTTTGTTAAGAAAGCAATACAAAGAAAGAGAAGGGCAAGGGAACCCAGTGGGGCAGGGGAGTGATTATAGTGATTTGCCATGGAGTTGAAACTGGATAAGGAGGTGACTGAGGACAGTGAAAGAGCGGTCGAGTCTGTGGGTGGAGGTCCTGGTTTAGTTGAAAGATTGTTGGGGGTAGAGTATTGGAGGGAGTTAGCTGGAGAGGGAGGTGGTGATCAGAAAGTTGGGTGCTAGGCATTGAGATTAGGGAGGAGCTTCAGTTACTGTAAAGGGAAAGTCCTAGGGCAGTGGTTCTCCTGGGGGCAATGGCCTCTCATCCCCTGCTCCCCAGCCCTGGGGATATTTGGCAACATCTAGAGATATTGTTGGTTGTCACAGCGCTGGGTTGGGCAGGGATGGTGCTGGCTTCTAGAGGGTAGAGTTTGGCTGTGCCGCTAAACTTTTCCCGGAGTGCTGGGTGTTGGTACAGGAAGGCCCTCCTCCCCCAACAAGTGTCAGTAGTGCTGAAGCTAAGGAACCCTACTCTGGAGTTAGGAGCATGGGGGTGAAGGGTGGAGAGAGGGGGCAAGACAACCTTGTTGGAGAAGAGAAGTTCAGGATACTGAGATGTCTGGGAGTGGGAGGGATCTTTTTTTATATATTAAAATTTCCAGTGCAAGAGTAGTATTGGAGAGAGTGACAGAGACTGTAGTAGCATCAGCCTGTGAGGGAGATGACTTAAGGGCGACAGCCACCATAGAGAGCACAGGTGATATATATTATCTGATGAGATTCAAACCTGGGAGTTCTATGGGGAGGGAGAGAGAATGGTCTGAAAGTGGCAATGGGGAGCAAGGAGGATCCTCCCCCAGTTGCAGGCCCAGTGATATGAGAAGAGGCGGGGCAGAAGGCACAGCACGACATCAGCACTGCGGTGCACACTGTCCTCAGGGGAGAGCCTGGGTTGGCTGGCTCAAGAGGGTGAAGGCAGCACCCTCTCTGTTTAAGAGAACAGATTGGAGCTGGGGGATTTTGCTGTTGTTGGTAGGCTATGAATTCCAGAGGGCACCAAGGAAGTGTTTCAGGATTTGGATAGCAGTGGAGGAGGGGGACAGACAAGGGGATATGCTGAGCATTATTTGGGGGTGACTGACATAAACAGGTATAGGGGACATAGTGAGACGGCGTCCAGCGTCAAGGCAGATGAAGGCGAAGAGGCTATGAAATTCGAAAGGGAGTGAGGGTTGGTTTTCCACGTCTGCTGTCCGCCCTAATGATGAGGGTAGAAGGCCGGAGGGAAGTGAGATGGTCCCAGTGCACTAGCGCAGTCCTACCTTTCTTGGGAGAGGATTTCTCTGATCTGTGTGCGTGTGCTGGGTCTTGACGCTGACTGATGGACTGGAGGACTGCTGGAGGGACTGGGTGGTACATCAAGCCTAGGGCCTCACCCACTGTGATCAGATTTACCTTTCAGAAAGAGTACTCTGGCTGCAGGGTGAACGTGGAGGTGAGAACAGAGACAGACAAGTTAGGAGACGGAAGACTGATCAAGGGGAGATGACGAGGGGGTAGTCACCACAAGGAAGGAGGCAAGTGGACAGATTTGAGGGGCATTTAGGAGGTAAAATTGCTTCTGATTGGTAGCAGATTGAATTTTTTTTTGCAAAATAGGGAGAAATTCAGGATCATACCTGAATTTCTTGGTTTCATTAACAGGAAAAGAATGCAGTCCCCAGAGTAGGCCTGGAAGTTGGCATGTACTAAGCACATTTGTTGAATAAGTGGAAAAAAAATAATGCTGTGATTACATTTACGTGTGATGCATCATGGAACTAACCTCAGCCAAACCTACCCAGCGTGACGGGTTGTAGAACCAAAAGATTTCTGACAGCTCTGGCCACGAGTAATTAGATCCACTTGGCCGAACTCTCAGCCTGCATTGAGAAGAGGAAGTCATGGTGGCCAGGAGTTGTCACTGTTTGTCAACAAGCCCAAGAGGTCTTGCTTACGTAAGCTAGTGGTTCCTTTCACGTTTTTAATAGAACTACAGATTTTTTTTTTTTTTTTCGATACGCAGGCCTCTCACTGTTGTGGCCTCTCCCATTGCAGAGCACAGGCTCCGGATGCGCAGGCCCAGTGGCCATGGCTCACGGGCCCAGCCGCTCTGCGGCACGTGGGATCCTCTCGGACTGGGGCACGAACCCATGTCCCCTGCATCGGCAGGCGGACTCTCAACCACTGCGCCACCAGGGAAGCCCATGAACTACAGATTTTTAAAATTTGTTTTTATTTGAAAATAATTCCAAATTTACCAAAAGTTGCAAAGATTAAAATATCACAAACAACAAGTTCCCCTTATGTTACTCACATTCACTTGTTAACATTTTACTCCATTTCCTTTTTTACTTATCTCTCTACACACACACACACTTCCTTCTGAACAATTTAACAGTAAGTTTCACGTGTCACGTGTCTCTAAATACTTCAGTGTGTGTTTCCTAAGAATAGAGATGTTCTCTAATGTGACCATAGACCACAGTACAGTTATCAACTTAATTTATGTTGGTAGAATACTTCTTTTTTTTTAATTTTTGAATTTTATTGTATTTATTTTTTTATACAGCAGGTTCTTATTAGTTATCCATTTAATACATATTAGTGTATATATGTCAATCCCAATCTCCCAATTCATCACACCACCACCCCTCCCCCCTCCACTTTCCCCCCTTAGTGTCCGTACATTTGTTCTCTACATCTGTGTCTCTATTTCTGCCCTGCAGACCGGTTCATCTGTACCATTTTTCTAGGTTTCACGTATATGCACTAATATACGATATTTGTTTTTCTCTTTCTGACTTATTTAACTCTGTATGACAGTCTCTAGATCCACCCACGTCTCTACGAATGACCCAATTTCGTTCCTTTTTATGGCTGAGTAATATTCCATTGTATATATGTACCACAACTTCTTTATCCATTCATCTGTCGGTGGACATTTAGGTTGCTTCCATGACCTGGCTATTGTAAATACTGCTGCGATGAACATTGGGGTACATGTGTCTTTTTGAATTATGGTTTTCTCTGGGTATATGCCCAGTAGTGGGATAGCTGGGTCATATGGTAATTCTATTTTTAGTTTTCCAAGGAACCTCCATACTGTTTCCATAGTGGCTGTATCAACTTACATTCCCACCAACAGTGCAAGAGGGTTCCCTTTTCTCCACACCCTCTCCAGCATTTGTTGTTTGTAGATTTTCTGACGATGCCCATTCTAAGCGGTGTGAGGTGATACCTCATTGTAGTTTTGATTTGCATTTCTCTAATAATTAGTGACGTTGAGCAGCTTTTCATGTGCTTCTTGGCCATCTGTATGTCTTCTTTGGAGAAATGTCTATTTAGGTCTTCTGCCCATTTTTGGATTGGGTTGTTTGTTTATTTAATATTGAGCTGCAGGAGCTGTTTATATATTTTGGAGATTAATCCTTTGTCCATTGATTCATTGGCAAATATTTTTTCCCATTCTGAGGGCTGTCTTTTCTTTTTCATTTCTAATTTATTGATTTTAGTCCTCTCCCACTTTTTCTTTTTTTTTTTTTTTTTTTTTTTTTGCGGTATGCGGGCCTCTCACTGTTGTGGCCTCCCCCGTTGCGGAGCACAGGCTCCGGATGCGCAGGCTCCGGACGCGCAGGCTCAGCGGCCATGGCTCACGGGCCCAGCCGCTCGGCGGCATATGGGATCCTCCCAGACCGGGGCACGAACCCGTATCCCCTGCATCGGCAGGCGGACTCTCAACCACTTGCGCCACCAGGGAGGCCCCCACTTTTTCTTGATGAGTCTGGCTAATGATTTATCCATTTTGTTTATCTTCTCCAAGAACCAGCTTTTAGTTTTATTGATCTTTGCTATTGTTTTCTTTGTTTCTATTTCATTTATTTCTGCTCTGATCTTTATGATTTCTTTCCTTCTGCTAACTTTGGGTTTTGTTGGTTCTTCTTTCTCTAGTTCCTTTAGGTGTGAGGTTAGATTGTTTATTTGAGATTTTTCTTGTTTCTTGAGGTAGGCTTGTATAGCTATAAACTTCCCTCTTAGAACTGCTTTTGCTGCATCCCATAGGTTTTGGATCGTCATGTTTTCATTTTCATTTGTCTCTAGGTATTTATTGATTTCCTCTTTGATTTCTTCAGTGATCTCTTGGTTATTTAGTAGTGTATTGTTTAGCCTCCATGTGTTTGTGTTTTTTATGTTTTTTTCCCTGTAATTCATTTCTAATCTCATAGCGTTGTGGTCAGAAAAGATGCTTGATATGATTACAGTTTTCTTAAATTTACTAAGGCTTGATTTATGAACCAGGATGTGATGTATCCTGGAGAATGTCCCATGCACACTTGAGAAGAAAGTGTAATCTGCTGTTTTTGGACAGAATGTCTTATAAATATCAATTAAACCTATCTGGTCTATTGTGTCATTTAAAGCTTCTGTTTCCTTATTTATTTTCATTTTGGATGATCTGTCCATTGGTGTAAGTGAGGTGTTAAATTTCCCTACTATTATTGTGTTACTGTCAATTTCCTCTTTTATAGCTGTTAGCAGTTGCCTTATGTATTGAGGTGCTCCTGTGTTGGGTGCATATATATTTATAATTGTTATGTGTTCTTCTTGGATTGATCCCTTGATCATTATGTAGTGTCCTTCCTTGTCTCTTGTTTTGTGGATCCTTTTCTTCAATTGTGTTTCCCACTTAGAGAAGTTCCTTTAGCATTTGTTGTAGAGCTGTTTTGGTGGTGCTGAATTCTCTTAGCTTTTGCTTGTCAGTAAAAGTTTTGATTTCTCCATTGAATCTGAATGAGATCCTTGCCGGGTAGAGTAATCTTGGTTGTAGGTTCTGCCCTTTCATCCCTTTAAGTATATCATGCCACTCCCTTTGGCTTGTAGAGTTTCTGCTGAGAAATCAGCTGTTCACCTTATGGGAATTCTCTTGTATGTTATTTGTCGTTTTTCCCTTGCTGCTTTCAATACTTTCTCTTTGTCTTTAATTTTTGCCAATTTGATTACTATGTGTCTCAGAGTGTTTCTCCTTGGGTTTATCCTGTATGGGACTCTCTGTGCTTCCTGGTCTTGGTTGGCTATCTCCTTTTCCATGTTAGGGAAGTTTTCGACTATAATGTCTTCAAATATTTTCTCGAGTCCTTTCTCTCTTCTCCTTCTGGGACCCCTACAATTGGAATGTTGTTGCGTTTAATGTTATCCCAGAGGCTTCTTAGGCCGTCTTCATTTCTTTTCATTTTTTTTTCTTTATTCTGTTCCACAGCAGTGAATTCCACCATTCTGTCTTCCAGGTCACTTATCTGTTCTTCTGCCTCAGTTATTCTGCTATTGATTCCTTGTAGTGTAGTTTTCATTTCATTTATTGTATTGTTCATCTGTTTGTTTGTTCTTTAATTCTTCTAGGTCTTTGTTAAACATTTCTTGCATCTTCTCAATCTTTGCCTCCATTCTTTTCCCGAGGTCTTGGATCATCACTATCATTATTCTGAATTATTTTTCTGGAAGGTTGCCTATCTCCACGTCATTTAGTTGTTTTTCTGGAGTTTTATGTTGTTCCTTATCTGGTATGTAGCCCTCTGCATTTTCATCTTGTCTGTCTTTCTGTGAATGTGGTTTTTTTTCCATAGGCTGCGGGATTGTAGTTCTTCTTGCTTCTGCTGTCTGCCCTCTCGGTAGAATACTTGTATCATCTACTTTCTATATTCCAATTTTGTTGGCTGACCTAATAAGTTCTTTATAGTATTTTCGTGCTCCAATGTAGAATCAACTTAGCTTCCTTTAATCTGGAACATTTTAGAGAATTTGTTTTTGACATTGAGATTTTTGAAGACTACAATTCTACTCCAGTTTTTGAAAATACAGTTGACCCTAGAACAAGGAGTTTGAGCTGCGTGGGTCCACCTATAGCTAGATTTTTTTCACTGGATAGGTAGTACAGTTACTTCCTGATCTGTGGTTAGTTGAACATGCTGAGGCAGAGCCTTGGATCCAGAGGGTTGACTGTAAAGTTATACCAGATCCTTGACCGTGTGGGGATTGGTGCTCCTAACCCCCTGTTGCTCAAGGGTCAACTGTGGAAAGCTGCTCAGTTTATATTTGTCTGTTTCACTGTGATTGAGTGAGGTTCTGCATTCTCCGCTGGAAAGCAGCACAGGTGAAGTTGTGTCTCTCCCAGGGTGTCACATCTGGAGGCGCATGGTAACCACTGCCAGCCTCCCATCGGTTATGTTAAGTGTGATCACCCAGTCGTGGTTGTCCCAATTTTCCACTCGATAATTACTGGGTTTTTATTTTTTTCCTTTGCAACTAATAAGCGATCTGTGGAGAGATAATGTAATTCAGTGCAAATGCCCTGCTCTTCAATATTTACCTTAGGTCTAGCATCCATTGAGGACTCTTGCCTGATTTGATGTTTTACTATGATGCTTGCAAAATGCTGATATTCTAGCTGTCTTGCTGCCTACACATGTGTCAGTCAGCCCTTGTCACTCCGCTGTAGGTGAGAGCCTCACCTTCTCCGCTTTTTATTTGTTATTGGCATGGACTGACTCCTATTTTTTCACTGGTTTGTAATACATTACTGTACCTAACTATTCTCGTATTGAGGTTGTCCTAGATTTGGCCAGCGGGAGCCCTTTGGGACTCTTGTGCCCTTTTGACCTGCCCTTACTATTGTTTTGGTCACTTTCTTCCTTTTTTGGTATAGCTCGATATTTCAGGTGCATCTTGTACTTACCCTGCATCCACTCTGTTATCAGCCATTTCTCCAAAGAGCCCTGGTTCCTTTTAGTGGGGAAGTGTCAAGATCTGGGTATTAGGTGTGGTCATTGCTACTGGGGTGACTTTGCTTCTCGGCCTTTCTAGTGGACAAAGCTAGGGAATACAAGCATGAATATACACATGTGTACAAATATAAATACATATGTTCACACATGTGCATAGGAACATGCTTCTGCACATTTTAGAAATCATAAGTTCATGCCATACCTCCAGTTTCCATCCATCCCCACAGGGCTTGCTCTTCCTTCCCTCATTTCATTTTTTAAAAAAATTATTATTGTATTTAATTGAACATTTCCACTTTTTTTTAATGATTGCTTTTATTTATTTATTTATTATTTATTTATTTATTTTTGGCTGGGCTGGGTCTTTGCTGATGTGCGCAGGCTTTCTCTAGTTGTGGCAAGCGGGGGCTACTCTTCGTTGCGGTGCGCAGGCTTCTCATTGCAGTGGCTTCTCTTGTTGTGGAGCACGGGCTCTAGGACTGTGGGCTTCAGTAGTTGCAGCACATGGGTGCAGTGGTTGTGGCTCGCGGGCTCTAGAGCACAGGCTCAGTAGTTGTGGCGCATGGGCTTAGCTGCTCTGCAGTATGTGGGATCTTCCCAGACCAGGGCTCAAACCCGTGTCCCCTGCATTGGCAGGCATATTCTTAACCACTGCACCACCAGGGAAATCCCCCTCTCATTTAATTTTTGTACCGGTTTCCTTTGGCCTGGGAGAACCATGGCTCCCAGTAACAGTAACACATTTACTTGTGTGCTCAGTCCTAAACTGCGTCTCAAATAGTTTCAGAATTGCTTTGGCCAAACCACTGAAATTGACAATTTTTTTGTGTGATTCTTTCACTCATGTATATCACCTTGCCAAGACAGTATAGAGTATAATACCATGTTCAAAATGTACTTGGGTTGGCCTTTCCTTCCCTCCTTCCCTATTCCTGTGTCTCTGGGGTTCATTTGAGATCTACTTAGGTTTAACTGTTTCAGTTTGCTTTCAGTTATAGGCCCCCCCTTCATATCCTCTTTTCTTTGATTTTAATTTTTGAAGATGTAGAAGATTAGCATGCTTCCAAAAGGCAAAAACTCTGCAAGAAGGCACACTCAGAAGTATTGCTAACTCCCATATTCCTTCAGTTCTGTTCCCTTACCATTTTTTGTAGGTAACCAACTTCAGTGTTTTATGGTTTATCCTCCTCCTTGTATTTCTATTTATAAAGATAAGCATATTAAAATTTTTTTCTTTCTTACATAAAATATAGCATACTCTATGTGGTCTTTGCACTTTTTCTTTCATTTAGTGGTATCTCCTAGAAATCTCTCTATATCAGTTCATTGGGAGATTTCTTGTTCTCTTGTACATCTGCATAGTACTCCACTGAGTGTCTGTAAAGTAGTTTATTCAACCAATCTCTTATGCTGGGACGTTTAGGTAGTTCTTGATAGTTTGCAATTAAAAATTTTCCTTCAATCAATAACTTGGGGCATATGTATTTTTATATTGTTGGAGGGCTGCCTTCGGGGTAAATTCCCAGGACCAGGAATGCTGGAAGCGTGAGTGTATGTGTAGATATGTTAGATATTGCCTTATTCCCCCATCCCAACCTTCACCCGCAGTTTCTGTGCCATTGTACATTTCACCTACAGTGTTTGAGTGTACCTGGAACTATAGGTGTTATATTTTCCCCTAAGTGTTCACAAGTGTGACTCTGTTAGTAACATTTGTCCTGATTCCATATGACAGTGTGGTTTGGAGTCTTTCAGATTAAGTGATGGATTACTAGACTAGTGGTCAGATAGCATGGTGTAAGTCCAGATCTCCCACTTCTCTTAACTTTGGACAATTTCCTGAATGACATTTAGCCTACATTTCCTTATCTAATAAGTGAGGATGATAAAATCTGTCTTACAAGGTTGTTGTGAGGTTGAATGAACCCAGTCCAAAGTTGGACTTGTAACAGGCACCTGGTACACGTCTCTGAGTCAAAAGTGTCTTGCCCTCATGCACTTAGAGCTCTTGAAGTTTTGCACAGGAAAGGGCTCAGGCAGCACCTTGTTCTTGACTAGTCTTCGCTGGTGAATAGCTCTTGCCAAGGCAACAAGGGGAGTTCAGGTCTTCCAGGCCCATGGAGTTTCCTTTGCTTCATTTGCTAGTATGTTTCTCCATAATTAAGTGAGCCATTTGTTTGGAAGGAATGTCTAAATTCTGGTATGAAATATTTCTATGTTAAGAGTATCAATAGGTCTTACCAGATATGCCTTCATTTTAACAAGCTTAAGTAACATTTGTTGTTAAAATTTTTTAAACATTTGTAAGACTGGCAATAAAGATTAGTTACCATTAAAAAATGAAATCTGCAAATATAAGAGAGAAATGCTGGCATTTTAGGAAATCCTACAGTTTCTTTAAAGAAAAGATGAGGAAAAGATAGAGTAAAAACAACAATAACAAAGGTAAGCCATCTGGAATCCTGGGTTTGCATCTGTGCATTTTTTCAAATAGGAAGCAGAATAAGCTCAATGAAATAGTTTTCAGAGTTTACTGAAACATGATATAAATATTCTCTAATGTTTTGGCTCCTATTTTCTCCTTTTGAATTCTTGGGAGGAAAGGGAAAAAGGGGGGATGCACAGCACAATCTAATACATCCTTTCCAATTCTATAATTTATGTTTCTATGAACTATAAAGAGTTATAAACAATTATTCATCAAGCAATTAATTTATTCATCTGTAAAAGAGGTAAAAAGGTTTTTCATCTTTAGTGTATAGTTTGAAATATAACCCACATAGCTGACATAAGAGTTCTGGAATATTTTTGCTGTTTTTGTTCTTTTATTGTAGAATACAACATATATGTAGGAATGGAAATTAATGTTATTCTTCCAGTGCTCTGTTGAAATGCACAGTGATTTTTAATTCAAACCATATTATGTGCATTTCGGAAAGAATTTAAAAAATAACTGGTGTGTGTGTAGGGATGTTTATATTTTCTAAACCAGAGTAGTTGAAATAAAGTTTTTGCTCATATAGATCAGGGAAACACCAGCTACCTTACCAGCTCTTGGAGAGTCACAGTACCTATTAGCTCAAGAAAAGGTCTGAGTGTTTAACCCAGTGTTTCTCAAACTTTTCTGACCATAGAACTCTTTTTATGCCAATATCATAAGACATTAATGTTGTAAGAAACATTTTTAGGGAGCATTCTGTAAAGAAAAAACTTGAAAGAACAAGATAATATTTTACTCAAGTGTTTTAAAATTCCCCTCTAACTTCCCTTTCCAAATAATAACAAGATTGATAATTTTTTGGTTGCAGGGGTTACTCTGAACTCTTTATCTGGCTTTGCACTCGGGATGAGAAAGCAGAAAATACGGGGAAAGTGATTAAAACAAACATCATGCCCATACACAAACGTAGTTAAATTTTTACAACTGCAATCATTCAGGCTTACCATTTATAAAGACAGAATTTCTCTAATACTTAAAATTTTGTGATATATCTGTGGATTTCTTTTTCGTTCAAGAATAAATTTTTTTTTCTCTTCCACCATTTGCCTTCCTTTGCTTTATCAGTAATTAAGTTCTTTCAATCATTTGCTATTAGCCCCCTGATTTTTATTTCATCTAGTGTCTAAAGTAAGCTAACAATTACCAAGTACATAGAAATCTTATAGAGATTGAATATTTGAAAAAAGATCCCATAAAACTGTAGGCTTGTAATCTTTGCACTTCTTTTTAGCCACTCCTCTGCCTTTATGGATCATTGATAAGAAAACTCTCTGTTGTAGGCCTTTGCAACATTTATGTAATGATTGCATCTTACTATTGTTAGAAGTACTAATCTCTTTACTCTTAAGTATTTGACCTTTGCAATGTACCTTAGGTTACTTCTATTGACCGTGGAGGTGGGATGAATATATAATGACAGGATTGAGAAAATGTTTGTCCTTGTAATTCTAGGGAAGCTGGGGAAGGCAGATTGTCCAGTTGTGGCTGCTTCCCAAGACGGAAGCAGAGGGACCAGCTAGAGTAGGGACTCTGTGTGGCAAGCCCATTGGGCGTGGGAGAGGCAGTGAAGCTAGAGCCCAGGGAGAGTTAGCTGCTGTGCATCTTGTAGTGTGAGCCCCTCCATGGCCCTGTCAGTAAACTTAAGACACTTCAGAGAAGCCAGGCTAAAGTAGATTGATTTCTTCAAGGCTGCAAAGAGAAACATAGCCAGCAAAGATGGGAAAAGAGTGAGAAGAACAGAGGGAGTTAGGTTGGGAATTCGTCCATATAATCTAGGTCCTGAATTCTTACAAATGATGGAATTGGGACTTTGAGCCCAGTTTACCTAGAGATCCACAGTGTGATGAAGCCCCACGTGATATCTGAGTTAGAGGTGACTTAAGCTTGATCTCTTTATAAAAGAAAGAGAAATAGATTCAGACCATAGCTTTGCTTCTGGCATAAAATGACCAAAACTATGAAGGTGTTTGAGGAATTTTGCCAAAAGCAAGCATTGGTTGCTTGGATAAAGTATTTTAGTGATAGGTTGAAATGAACTTCTGAAGCTAAGCAGCTACTTGTCTTTGTGTGAACAAATGGAAAGGTGCTAATTGTCCATGTCCCTTTAGAAGAAGTTTAGTAGGTAGCAGAGTTTCAAAAAGAAAAAACATTGGGCTTCCCTGGTGGCGCAGTGGTTGAGAGTCCGCCTGCCAATGCAGGGGACGTGATTCCGTGCCCCGGTCCGGGAGGATCCCACATGCCGCAGAGCGGCTGGGCCCGTGAGCCATGGCCGCTGAGCCTGTGCGTCCGGAGCCTGTGCTCCGCAATGGGAGAGGCCACAACAGTGAGAGGCCCGCGTACCGCAAAAAAAAAAAAAAAAAAAAAAGAAAGACATTTGAATGCCGCATCAGTTACATTTATGCCAGCAGTTATTGTATGTGGCAAAAACACACAGAATTTATTCCGAATACCTGGCTCTTTTTTTATTTATGTTAACTTGCCTTTTAGTATTTGGATAATTCTGCTAACAATGGGACAAAAACCTGGCAGCTGGTGTTAAAGCCCTGTATGAATGGGGGAATGAGTTTATATTTGTCATTTCCACAGGGCAGAAGTAATTAAAGAGCCTGTGGGAGGCTCTTTTGTTCCTTAAATATATTTGTATCCACAGAAACTTGAGAAAACCCAATTCTGGTTGGACCTTAAATACCTTTTATCCTTTCATTAGGTGATGGTAGTTTTAAAAAATATATTAAAAGTTAGATTTCCTGTAACCAGGTCTCTATTTAAAAGCAAAAGAATACAGATGTTTCTGTGATGAATAAAGTGAAAACCAGTCCTAGAAAAGTATAAGGAGATTTACTTTGTTTTCAAGTTTGAACATTTTTTTGTTTCTCCTCCACTTTTGGAAATCTGGATGATATATGTAATTAAATCACTTTGTGAAAATTTGATTTAGTATGTCAATTCCACCTTATTTGTGGATGCTCTTGCTAAAATGTGAAGGTGTCTGTGTCACAGAATAGTCATTAGTAGCCACCATTTCTTGTCAGTGACAATGCCCAGTACGTTAGTCCTAACACACTTTTGTGTTTCAGTTGTTGACAGGGAGATGGGTGCATATACCGAGGAAGGTGGTAGATTGGGGAGCGGAAGAGCAGCCTGTCCTGTACTGGCTTCTTCTTTTGGTTTTTTTTGGTGAGGCTTGCTGGATGTTAGTTCCCCTACCAGGGATCGAACCCATTCCCCTACAGTGGAAGCCTGGAGTCTTAACCACTGGATCGCCAGGGAAGTCCCATGTACTGGCTTTATCTTATTTATCCTGATACACAACCAGAAGCAAAATTGTCTTAAAATTAATGACCTGTGTATTATATATTCGGATAATCCAGTGACTTTAAAACACCGGCATGTTATATGACAAACTCTTAATAGTGGTTGCCTCTGAGGAGGGGAATTGGGGACAGTGGTAGGAGGGAGATTGAGTTAGAATTGTGTTATCCACTTTGGTAACTTTTGGTGTTTGTACCATGTGTATATATTTAAAAAGTAAAAGTAAAAGAAGACAAATTCCCCTCTAAGCGTTCCCATTTCCTGACAGGAGGCTTGGTTTCTCACCCTGCCTCCAAGGATGTTCTGTGATTTCCTCTGCACCCCCTCCTCCTCACCTCCCCCCTAGTTTCTTTTGCTTTTGAGACAAACACTTTCTGAATTGATCACTTTTTCTTCATCACCTCTAATTCTGTAATCCTTACCCCTTTCATGAAAGCCACTGAAGATTTGTCCCCATAAAATTCAGTGACCTCTTTTCAAGCCCTGCGACCTTTCTGGGTCACTTGAGACTTGCACTCTCCTCCAGCCTCTCTGACACCATTGCCTTGAGGTCCCTTCTGACACCATTGCCTTGAGGTCCCTTTTGACACCATTGCCTTGAGGTCCCTTTTGACCTCTCTCACTTCACCTTCACAAGCATCTTCACTGTGATTCCACCCTTATCCACTCTGTGCTCTCTCCCTGAGCAATCTGTTTTAGATTCTCAGGTGAAATTATCTGTGCCAGCAGATACGACCTCTCTCCTCAGCTCTACCCTTGCATGTTTACTGGCCCATTAGGCGTGTTGAGTTCCTAGTTCCATGGGCATCTCAGAATCAAAATAGCCTGAGCTTAATGTCCATTCCCCCCCTCATCCAATTCCCCAATTTTTTTCCACTTGCTGTATTTTACTACTTAGCAGTACCCAACTTAGAAACCTGGGACTTGCCCTAAGTTCCTTCCTCCACCTCACAAGGTTTTGGAATTATAAAGCCTTGCTGTAACATGCATATATTGGCTCAGTTTCCATCACACCCTTTCATTTTGCAAATAAGCTCCTAAATTAGACAGCCTCATTCTAGGTGGACTTGGGAGAAATTTCATGCATATAAATGTTCTGTCCTTGTTAAAAGTGTGTGTATAGGAGGAGGAATTGTTTCAGTTATTCTTCTGCATTGACAACTTTGTGTTTATGAATCCATGGAAACCTTATTCCAGGGGCACTTCTGCATTTGTGACTTGAGTTTGGTTTTTATTTGAGACTAAGTTAACAATTATATAACTTCACAGAGCTTGTGGTTTATTATTATTTTAATATGGATACTGAATTTTGCTTGTTTTCCTATTCAGTCACTTTAAAAAATAGTATCTTTTCCTGCACAGTTAAAATTACCTCTAATATTGCCTTTGTTTCTTATGTATTAAAACAGATAAGTACCTGCGAGATTAAAATGATAGTTAAAATTAATTGTATACCTAATATATGGAACTTCACATCTGTCATGTCATTTAATTTATTTCCCCCAATAACTTGATGCAGAATGGAGAAACTCAGTCCTGAGACATTATTTAACTTTCCCAGATTACACTGCTGTGGTGGTCACACCTCCCAGAGACCCCTCTTGAGATTCTTTAGTTTAAGTGTGGCCTGTACATCCCTGAAAAACATACAGTTAAAAACTGGGTTTATGGGTGTCTTCTTTTTTTTGGGAGTTGATTTTCACACGGTCAGTATTTTTCCTGTTTTGGTGCCCATTGATGACAGAAGAGTTTGCAGTGCTTCAGGGCCATCACTCTGATTATCCATGGTCATGGGGTGATGTAGAAGAAGATAATAAAGGTGATGGCACTAAGATTTACATGGAACTTATATTTTTATCAAGAGATAATTATTTTTTTAATGTGTTAACAATAATTTCTCTGCTTACTTGGATTTTTGGTACCTAGAAGGGTGGCTGTCATCTGAAGAATGTTGTGGTCTGTAATTTATATTCTCTCTCTTTTTCTCTCTCAGTGCAATGAAACCTCATTCTTTTTTGAAGCTCGAAGTAAAACTGCTTGCAAGCATCTTTGGAAGTGTAGTGTAGAACATCATACATTTTTTAGGTATGTTAATGTGAAACCTTTGTTCATTGTCCTAATAAATGAAAATTGCATTTGTTTTTGTTTTTTTAATTTTTTTGATGTGCATTTGTTTTTGTAACAAGAATTCTATCATGCCTACAAGAAGAAATTTACAGTGTTTCTCTTTTATTAGCATTTTTACATGCACACACACATATATAGATATTTTCTTTGCTCATGCTACAAGAAAGGGTCAAGGACAATTGCTTTTGACATTTATGTAATAAAAGTGCAGCTTTGGTATTGGTGGAAATTAAGTGTTCTACTGTGGACATACTAAATTTGAAATGACTGTTAGCTTGGAGGTATGGAATGGGTGGCTGGGTATACAAGGCATACAGGATAGACCAACGTTGGTCATATAAATTTCGTAGGTATTAAGGCAAAGGGGATTGGATGAGGTCACCTGTGGAAAAAGTGAAGAGAGAGGAGCAGAAAGCCAGGGACTGAGCTGTGGGACCCTCCCAGCATTTAGAGGACAGGAAGAGCCAGCTGGGGAGTATGAGCAGAAGTAAGCAGTAGGGTATGGGAAAATGGAATATGAGAAAGAAAAATGCCTTAGTGAATAAGGAGCTAGCAGCTGCATTGCATGCTCCTGGGAGGTCACGTAAGATGAGGGTAGAGAATTGACCATTGGGTTGTGGGGATACTGTTTGTGTCACATCCTTATGGTGTAAAGATAAAACTCAATTTTATCAGATAATACTTGAAACTCTATTTTTGGTTTTTAAATTTAAAGCTAGATTAACTCTTCCCCTTATTCTTGTTTGATTTGCATGGAACGGTTTCCCCAAATAGCATGATGCTAGAGAAGTAGCCTTATAAAATGACCCATGTCCGTTGTGGAGTTTCTATTAAGAGAGGGATAGAGCCCAAAAGGTCTGAGGCAGTGCCTCTCGTCTAGTGGGGCTGGGCCTAGGAACTGCATGTAGAGGTGTGTGTGGAAGGTACCCTGGAATGGAAAGTACAAAGAAGAGCGAGCCGCACCATCGGATGCGATCAACTGCCCTGAGAACCTTGGCTTGGGTAAATCAATGTAGTGACAAAAGTTCCCAAGATAATTTAGTAGAGAAATTAAATTGATTCACAATGAAAGCTTCCTTGTGTGGGCAGTGATGTATCTGATAGTCTTCAGGAAGTATGAGTGTTTTGACATGATACAGATATAAAGTACTAGAATGTCAAGTATTAGCTTAAAAATAATCAATTATTATTCCTGCTGATATGTAGAATGAATAAAATATTTTGACTGTGTTAAGCAGTGTTGCACTGTTACATATTTCTACACAGCTTTTGCTCAAGTGTTGCATAAGTATAGTTGTGAGTCTCTATCTAATTTTCTTTTAAAAATTCATTAGAATGCCAGAAAATGAATCAAATTCATTGTCAAGAAAACTCAGCAAGTTTGGATCCCTGAGTTATAAGCACCGGTACAGGTAAATGGCATTTTTTTCCCTCTGGGGTATGTGTGGGGTGTGTATGAATAAATATTTAATGCAGCTGTCCACATACATGCATGCACATTAAAGTTTGTGATCTAATTTTTTCCTTATTTTTCCACAGTGCCAATGAATTTGATAAGCAATAACAGTCTATTAAACTGTCTTGACAAAAATGATTTCTAGGTTTAATTATTTAAATTCTACATTAGCTAGATTAAGCTTAGGGTTTTTAGAATGTAGTAGAGCTTATTATCTTCAGAAATTCATTTTGATCCAATTATCACTTATCTTTAATTATGTTGTGATTATGAAACAAAGTAGATATTCTGAATAGTAGTTTTTTGGTATTCTTGGGACATTCAGTTATTCCCCTATTGTAACACAATGTATTCTTTATATCAGTGGTCCCCAACCTTTTTGGCACCAAGGACCAGTTTCGTGGCAGACGGTTTTTCCATGGATGGGGAGGGGTTGGGTGGTGATGGTTTCGGGATGATTCAAGCACATTACATTTATTGTGCACTTTATTTCTATTATTACATTGTAATATATAATGAAATAATTATACAACTCACCATAATGCTGACAGGAGGTGGAGCTCAGGCGGTAATGCAAGCAATGGGGAGTGGCTGTAAATACAGATGCAGCTTTGCTCTCTCACCCACCACTCACCTCCTGCAGTGTCGCTCGGTTCCTAAACAGGCCACGGGGGTTGGGGACCCCTGCTTTATATTATGGATCAAATCAAATGTTTTCTGTAGCATAGCGCCTACATATAGTAATGCTAGCAAGTATATCTTAACTTTACAGAGCAGTTACTAAGTGCCATGTATTGTGCTAAATGTATTCCATTTATTGCTTCATTTAATCATTGCAGTCTTATTAATGTTATCCTCATTAATATGTGAGGAAACTAAGGCTCAGAGATGACAAGTCACTTCTCAGGGAAACCCAGCTAGGAAGCAGTAAAGTGGGGTCCAATCCCTGGCAGTCGAACTCCAGAGCCCTTTCCTTTAACCATTAGTCAGACTGTTAGCATGTTGCAGGAAAAACCTGATTGTCCAGCAGTCAGGCAGGTGCCTGGGTCTTTTTGAAAATGGGAGCCTTCTGTGTTTTGAAAAAGAATTTGTTTTGTTTCAGTTCGTTCTGTTAAGTGGAGAGCCTGTGATGTGGAAAGCAGGGTGTTAGGTACCCAGGGGTACAAAGAATTAGATCTCACCATCTCTGCCTTCAGAGAGCTACAGTATTATTCAGGCAGTAAGGCGGTCCCAGGCCCTATAAAACTCAAGCAGGGTGCAGAAATGGCACTCGGCAGGTGGGACAGTGTTCTGTCAGTTCCACTGGAGACATCACCAAATGAAATGCTTACTTAGGAGACTTAAAAAAGAATCCAGGTGAAGTGTTTGCAAGATAATGATATGCCAGATTCTAATTCCTCTCTTTGATGAACCACTTTTTTTGTCTTGCTTGCAGCCAGAGATAATCAATAAAGGAGTGATAAATATTAAATGTTCAGTGCATTAATCTTTACATATTATTCACTTGGATATTTGCTCATTAGCTGACTTAAAATAACACTTAAGTATTATTGTGTTATAGATGTTCTTGATATTTGTAGGAAAGTATTCATTGAAATCTAAAAATTTAAACTTCAGGTTATCAAAGTTCTTCCCTAGATAGTGATATAATTACAGGAATTTAAGGAAAGAGTATTTACTTTTATATTATATTGAGAAAAACAGCTCATAGTCAGTATTTGAGCTGTTCTTCCAGTTGGGGCATAACACATTTCAAGGGCTATAGAGTGAATGTGTAAATCTGTCTCTTTGTCACTGAAATGAAGCTGGTGAAAAAGCATCTGTCTTAATATTCTGTTAAAAATGTAATTATACTGTTTAATGTATGCTATAGTTGGTTTCTACAAATTTACCCATACCTGATTTCTCAAATTTATTGAAATGCAAATGCTGTGGTTACTGGGAATTATTATTAGAAACTTATTGGATTTTGCATATTGAGTATCATTTCTTCCACAAAAGTAATTAAAGATAACCTTTGCAAATTGGAAGCTCTGCTAAATCTGTTCAGTTTTGTGGCTGGTGTTAACTGCTTGGTAAGTCTTAATGAAATCCAAATCTCAGTGTCTGTATGTAGGAAGCACTAACATTACACCATCTCTGAAAGAAAGGTGTTTCATCCCACTGCCCAGAGCCAGGCTTACGCAGAGATGGGTCTCTGACTGCTGGGTGGTCGCCAGCACATGGACTGTTAATTGTCAAAAGAGTAATAACAACCAAACTTTAATAAACATCATATGCCTGTTCCTTTATTTTGAGACATTCTGGAGATATCTTGGAATGAAGGAAGAGCTCTGGAAACATAGGTAGCTCCTTCCTTTACCCTGTAGGCTTTTAGAGCATGGGGGATAACGAACAGCATTACCAGTGGCTGCAGTGTGTGAGTGTGGGTGTCTGTGTGTATAATTGTATATGTGTTTATAGTGGGATGTATGTAATAGAGAAAGACAGAATTCTAGTCTTTACTTTCTCTCTTGCATCTTAGGGCTTGCAGAATACCAAGGAGAGTCCAACAGAAAAACTAGTCATTACTTAAGGGGGGAAAATTAGATAATTTTAGTGAAATGTGACAGGCAATCCTTTCAAAATTTAAATTTTGGGGAAAAGACTGAGCTTAAATCTGACAGTTGACTTCTTTTGTTGCTTTATTATCAGTTACCAATAATCTGAAATAGAGATTGATTAAATCTTTGGTTAAATATTTCGTTACACACTGCTCTCTCTTTCTCTGAGCCCCTTAAAAACTAATCTTGCCTCTACCTTTTGTTAAGTTTGTAGGGGACTCCTGGTTTTGATGAATGAATGAGTTGTGTAGAAGTTATACCCTAGAAATGACACTTAGACCTAAGAACCACCCCTCAGGAACCCTGATGACCTTCTTGTAGAACTTAAATCACACGAGCTTTCCACATTTCTTGAACTATGGAAGAGAGACCAAGTTCTCCTGAGAACCTCCTTTGTGTCAGGTACTTTCACCTGTGTTACTTTATTAAATCCATTCAGTGACCCATCAAAGGAGGTATCATATGCTCATTTGTGTGGACAAGAAATATGAGCCCCCCCAGAAGTAAGGTAACTGAACTAAAGACCTTTAACCAGTAAGTGGCAAAGTTGGGATTTGAACCCAGGTGTCTTTCCTCTTGTTCTCTTCCCTCTACCCCACTGATGGCCGATTGTATCCTCACTTTGAAGCTGAAGGGCTGCTGGCAGTGCCTCCTCTCATCATAGGATGGGAGTATGTGTGCCACAGTGTGAGGGGCAGGGAAGTGGGCGATCCTGGGGACAATGCTCTGTCCTGTCACTATGGAGAGGCACCGGATGTGTAGGAGCTCTTACACCGACCCTGAAAATCTCTACAGTTATCAAGTGCTTTTTGCTACAAGAAAATACTAAGAATACTGTACAGGAGTATTTCTGCTAGGAAATAGTCTGAACAAGTATAAATAAGGAAAATGAGGCTCTAAGAGATTTAAAAAATAATCGGCTGGAGACCACACACTTATTGCAGAGCTGCGTTTTAACCTGGGCTTGTAGCTTTAAACCCAATGGCTCTGCACTCTGTCCCTTTTCCCAGGCTGCCAAGCTGTACCACACTGACCAGCTGGAGGGCAGAAAGCTTGTTCCGGACCCAGGTCCCGTACAGCCTGTGCCAGATCAGTTTATGTTTCCGGACTTCAGTTTTGTGAATCTTGTGATATGATTTTCCCATTTCTCATTTCTTCCTGAGAGAGAAACCATGAGGAAAAATTGAATAATAAAGTAAAATCTCATTATAAAATGCCTCAGTGGTCCACATATTATTGGGTTATGTTTTTAGGGCAAATATTTTTTCCTCTATGCAATGAAGTACATACTACCCAAGTCTTAGAGTAAGTTTGTTGTAAGTAGATGTTATCTTCATACTCCAAACCATTTCTTTTTTTTTTTTTTGCGGTACGCGGGCCTCTCACTGTTGTGGCCTCTCCCATTGCGGAGCACAGGCTCCGGACGCGCAGGCTCAGCGGCCATGGCTCACGGGTCTAGCCGCTCCACGTGGCATGTGGGATCTTCCCGGACCAGCGCACGAACCCGCGTCCCCTGCATCGGCAGGCGGACTCTCAACCACTGCGCCACCAGGGAAGCCCCAAACCATTTCTAATAGTGGAATTTTGTTCTCTGTATAGAATTTTTAAAAGATTTTCAGGGGAGAGATGTTGCTATTTGTGTTACCTTATGTACTACCTTTAAAACAAATAGTTAAAACTGTAGAAATATTCTCAAATTGATTATTTTAAAAAAATTATTTACTTGTATTTAGTAAATAATTATATAATATTTTTATGTGCCTGGCATTGTTCTAGAAAATGTATAAATATTAATACTTAACATTCATAATAAGCCTATGAAGTGGTCATTGGTATTATTCTTACTTTAGTAATGAGGAAATGGAGACACAGAGAGTTTGAGTAATGTTTCCCAAGGTCAGAGAGCTAGGATATGACATCGCTGAATTTGAACCCATTCTTCAGAACTTGTCTGTTAACAATACCTTAATATGTAAAAGAAAACAGCAAACTGAAAGCTGGTAAATGATAATTTTCTTATCAAATAACATTATTAGATTTTTATATATTTTCATTATATATAAGGAGAAAAAAAGTAGTTAAATTTCAAGTGAAAGAAAACCTCTCACAGTTTGCCCCCTACTCCCTCCCCTCCCCCTGCTTTCCATGAAGTCTTGAATATGAAGTACATACACTCATGGATGGAACCTGTCATTTTAATTCCTCATATCAAGTCATATCCTTCACCTGACTCAGGTGAAGTGGATGTAATCAATGGTTGATTGTGTCACAGAGTTCAGAGTGAAATCACACTCAGTGGTCCAATTGGGGAGGCTCTATGACTTGCCTTATAAGTACAGCACGGGGATGTGTTGATTCACGTAGAATCATTGCCTTCTGTAGTTTAGCCCAACACAATTTCTTTACTATTTAGTTGTAGAGCTGGAAGACCATCAGCATCCTCTATTTCTAGCCTATCATTCTACTTAAATCAAAACCTAACTTCTCCTTTAATAAATCCTTTCTTTCCTGGTTCTCCCTCTGAAAGATCTTCCTTGTGTTGGCTGAGGAAAAAAAGCGCAACATGAGAGCTGAGTTCAGTTTTATCTGGGGCTTACTGAGGACTAGAGGCTGAGAGAGAACCTCTCAGCTCTGAGGAACTGCTCCTAAGGGAATGCGTGCAGTCAAGCACACACCTCTGTAGAAGGTTGCTTCTAGTCACGAAGAGCAGATGTCTTCGTTAATGCTTTTAGCGCTTTTCTAAGTATGAGAAGGTGCAAGAAACTGGGTTCATAAAATTTTCTCCTGAAAACTCCTAACTATCTGAAGGCCTGTTCGGCCACTTTTTCCCAGCCTCATTCCTGATCTCTGTCCTGAGCTCCTTTCAGAGTGTATTGAAGGTCAGCAACTTTAGTGGCTAGTGACTTCATTCTTGTAGAACCAGATGGCGAGCGACATTCTTCAGTTGGCACTTCTGTCTCACCTAAATCTTTCCTATTAGAGTTTATTAGTTCCTTGGTTAACATTGCAGTGAGAATCAATTGAAAGCCCTATATACTTATAACCTGTGTGAATCTGTGTTTTTTCTTCTCTCCATACACTGCAGATATTCTCCATGAGCTGTGGTGTAATTTTGTGGCTGTGTGGTTTTACCTGTGTTACTCAAAATGTTGTTTTTTCAAGTGGCAGGACAGCATTGCAAATGAGTCGAGATCTTTCTATTCAACTTCCCCGGCCAGATCAGAATGTGGCAAGAAGTCGAAGCAAGACTTACCCTAAGAGAATAGCACCAACACAGCCAGGCGGTAAGTCACAGAGCCCCCAACTCCTCGTTGTAACCTTGTGTTTCCTTTTAGGCTCCTGGTGTAACATACACTTAAGTGGTGACTGTAGCCCTGGAGGTTTTTAATTGTTAACAGTAGAATTTTTAATTTGACACAGAAAATGTCCATGCAATCAGAAATTATTAATAAGCAGGCAGGTAAGCAAGTTGAATCACCATAGCCTGCTTAATGACTATACTTAATAACTCTTTTTTGAAGGGATTAAATAAAACCTCAACTGCGTAATTTCTTAGTTTGGTGTAGCTGAGATTGGAATTGAAACAAAGTCTTTGGCAAAAGTCTTAAAAAAATACCATTGACATAACAGTCTGTAAAGAATTTAGTTTTTTGTTATCGTTGGTCTTTTATTGTGAACTATAATAAAGTGCATAAAGTATACCTACTATATACCTGTGCACATACACATAAGTGTATGTGTGTTTATATACGTATATAAATATATACGCGGGCATGCACATGCACGCACACACACAATTTAACATAGCCTGCAGCCCCAGAAGTCCCTGCTGTTTGCTTGGTCACATCCTCACCTTCTCCTCCCTCCGCAACCAGTGAAAACCTCTGTCTACTATGTGGTAGTTATTTCTTTACTTTTCACTATAATTTTACTACTTATGTAGCCTTCTCTGAACAAAGTAGTTTGTTTTGCCTATTTTTAAAACATTATATAATTGAATCAAGGGGTGTGTTCCTTTGTGTCTTGCTTCTACCAGTGTTATACGTAATATATACTAAAGTGCATTCATTTTTCTTGCAGTGAGTTTTCTGTTGTATCACAGCTTCTTATTCATTCTACTATTGATGGACGTTTGGGTTATTCAGATTTTTTGTTTTTAATGCACACCACTTCTTTAATAAACCACCTCATCAGTCAGTTTTAATCCATGTTCAGTGTTCAGAGCTCACGGAATTTTACTCTAAAGTGATCTTACTGACTTTGGTTTGTGGCTTGCTTACAGATCAGCCTTGTCTAACACTCTCCACGGGCTTTTCACATATATTATTTCACTTGAGCCTCCCAGTAATCCTGTGAGGTAAGGCAAGGCAGACACTACGTTCCCATTTTACAGATGAGGAAGACGTGGTTCCAGTAGCTAGAAAGGGGTGGGGCTGGGATGAGAGGCCAGATCTCCTGGCTCTTTCTGCCATATTGTATGAAGAGAATGGAATTTTTAATAATAATAATTAACATCTGGGGGTGGTGGTGGGATGAATTGGGAGATTGTGATTGACATGAATACACTAATATGTATAAAATAGATAACTAATAAAAAAATAACATCTGAACATCGCATGACAGTTGGCAAAGCATTATGACAGCTGTTGTTTCATTTAACCCTCATGACAAGCCTATGAGGAACGTGTTTTGAGTTTGCTTCACCGCTGCTGGCTGTGAGAATGTCACCTGACTTACAGTTTCTAAAGTGAAATTAAATCTGATTGTAGGTCCCCTCCTGTCACTGGGCTGAGAGGAAATTAAATTCTTTCTGATGGTTCTACAGTGGCAAAAATAAGACATGATTTAATTTTGCATTGGGTTACCTGCCACATAAGTAATATTATCCCCATTTAGCTGATGAGGAAACTAAGATTATAAAGGTAATTTGGCCAAGATTACATAATAAGCAGGTGGCTTAGGACAGAAATTCCAGCTTTAATATCTTACCTTAATATTTTGTGATTATCTTTGAATATGATCAGTCTTAAATCCCATTTGGATCAAGTGCAATGTAGTATAATTGATAAGCAAACTTTCAGATACTTTGCTATTTCTTAAACACCAGGCCTCATGAAATTATTCTGAGACCAACCAAGAATATCAAAAGCATTCCTCGTGTCAAATCAATATTTCTTTCCACTTGAGATGCTGGAATCACACGTGCTTTTTACACAGACCTGCTCAGGTTGTTCCTTTTCCTCTCCTCATGTGCTCTTAGAAAAATATCTGCCTCTGTAACATTGTGTCTGTCTGTCTGTCTCTCCTTGGAAGCCGAAATTCCAGAAGCTGATCTATTTAGGGACAAGGGGTTTTGTTTTTGTTTCTCTCCTGGCTTCTGTAGATCCAGCCAAATGCAGTTTTCACAGAGTAGCCTGGAACTGTACTGAGCCCTCGCGTCTGTCTCCCCTCCCACTAGTGTTGTATTAAAACACACTCCCTCTAGGGTGGAGGCTGAGGAGATGGATAATGCACAGCCCAGAGTGCTCGAGGGCAGCCTCTCAGCATCAGGCTGAGAATCTTTTAAAAAATGCAGCACATGTTATGCTTTTACTATTATAAAAATACATCCTCGCTTTAGGAAATTGAGGAGCCTCAGAACTCCCCCTCCCCTGCAAAAAGAATATCTTTCATGTTCAGTTCCATTCTCTTAGCGCTAACAGTATTTTATATAGCCTTCTGGTCGTTTGCATATCTTTTCTGCAAAAAAGGTATAGCGGTGTTTTTATTTACTTTTTTATTTAATAACATATCATGAATATGATCTAACAAGTTTTAAGTGTTCTTATATAGCACCATTTGAATGTCCAAATAATTTTCTGCTGCATAGATGCATTGATGTGACATAATTTATTCAACCAGTCATTAGTTTTTGGATATTTAAGCTGTTTCAAAATTTGAAAAATATAAATGTAACTAAAGTGAATATTTTTGTAGTGATATCTCTAAGTATTCATGCTGATTTATTGTATGTATTTTAAACAATGGTATATTTTTATAATTTTTACTCAAAAAAGAGGATCATACAGTGCTTTGTTTAAAAACTGAGACTGCTGTGTGTACATTTCACTTTGATGTTGAATTACTTTTCAAGCCTGTGTTCCACAAAACTGTGATGTGTTCTGGGGACCCAGAGATGACCCTGCCCTTGACAGCATGACTGTCCTGGGTGGGGAAGGACCATTTAGCAATGCCTATGATGCAGAGTTATTTCAGTTGCTGTCATGCACATATGAAGAATGCTCAGGCTTCCCTGGTGGCACAGTGGTTGGGAGTCCGCCTGCCAATGCAGGGGACACGGGTTCGTGCCCTGGTCTGGGAAGATCCCACATGCCGTGGAGCGGCTAGGCCCATGAGCCATGGCCACTGAGCCTGTGCATCCGAAGCCTGTGCTCCGCAATGGGAGAGGCCACAACAGTGAGAGGCGCGCGTACCGCAAAAAACAAAACAACAACAACAAAAAGAATGCTCTGGGGGCAGGGATAATATTGTTCTATGTTTATTTGAATGTTACATATTCTTTTTTTTTGGTTGTGCTGAGTCTCAGTTGCGGTAGGTGGGCTCCTTAGTTGCGGCTCATGGGCTCCTTAGCTGTGGCATGCAAACGCTTAGTTGCAGCATGCATGTGGGATCTAGTTCCCCGACGAGGGGTCAAACCCATGCCCCCTGCATTGGGAGGTGGATTCTTAACCATTGTGCCACCAGGGAAGTCCCTGAATGTTACATATTCTTTTTCTTCTAATTCAAATGTACTCTGCTTTGAGCCTCAGTTGAACCCAGCTGGTAGAGAGACCCAGTCTCTAAGGTCATGGTGGGGCTCAGACTTGGAGTGGAACGATTGAAGAGGGCGCTCTTGTCTTCACCTACATCAGTCACTCTGTGCTCCTTATCCCACCCAGCAGGTCCCATGAAGCAGGGCAATTCTGTGTGAATCTGGGCCACTGTGAGTATGAGAGGGGAGGGGTTATTGGTAAGCCTGGGAGCCTCCAGTGCTTAGGGTCAAACCTGCCCCTTTAAGACTCTGCTGTGGTGGGTGGTGGAGGGGAGGATGCTGTGAGGGAGTGGCCTGTAGGTCCCTAGGTTGCTGTAGCCCTCAAGCCTCCATCTCCTTCCCCACCAAGCCTTTTCTGCCACTCCAGGCAGCTCCTCCAGCCCTGTCACTTCTGATTCCCACCCTCTCAGCTCCAGAGCAGCCTCCTTGCTCCAAAGCTCCCTGTTCCTGAGATTCGTTCATGGGTGGCTGGGCAGGAAAGGAACAATAGCTCGAAACAGTAGGTTTTTTTTTTTCTAATTATTTTTTATTGACCAAAGAGAAGCAAAAGTATTACCTTACTAAATATTCCTGCCACAATTACTTAAATTTTTATTAGAAAATGTTGACAATTAAAATGGTAGAAAGCTTATTTTAAAACATAGAAGAAGTTTATTTTATTAGATTGTACTGTGTTTGGCAAAAATGGAGTTGTGGTTGAAAAAGAAGATAGATTAAAAAAAAAAAACTCTAATGAGACCAGCTATGAATTTTCATAAATTGAATTCTGGTAGGCTCTCTAAAATAAAACTTTAGAGCTACAGTTCCAAGAGTCATTGGCATAAATTCTCACCTCTCATTTAACATTTATAGATACCAAAAAACAAGTTGTGATAGAAAGGAGACTTTAGCTTTTTGTTAGTTTATATCATTAATTTATACTACATGACTTGTAACTTTGGAAGACGTTATTTTATCTCTTCTGAAGTTAAAATAATTCAGTCAAAGTTGGTGACTACTGCCCTTAACCTGCATCTCAGTTCTCTGCAGCTTTAAAAAGCCAGTGTTTCCATTTCTCAGTCAGGAATAATAAATGCCCTGGTAGCTCAAAAGCCATTGTGTTTAGAATCCACTAAGATTAGACCTTGGCACCTCTATGAGGAAGTGCATTCCAGAGTCAGGAGCCCTGCACCCAGCCTGCCTTCTGCCCCCCCAGAGGAGTTCAGCGCCAGGGCAGGCAGCCAGAGCATTCCTCCAGATCTGCTCGGCAGAGGAGCTTGTGGGTAAAGCAGGAGGCGAGATGGCAGGAAGGAAAAGTGCATATTTTGTACAGCCCTTTCTCTGACAAGCTCTTGGCAGCTCAAGTAGGTGGGTTCCTGTCAGAAAAGAGTTTCTGCTGTAAGAAGACAGCAGTAAAGACAGAATGTAAAGTCAGTCAAGACAGAATGTTTAGCTATAATCCATAATTAGCTGTAAGAAAAGTAATGGGTGAGACCATTTACAGTGGATAAACAATGCTGTGATTGTCTGATGCAGCATTTTGAGTTCTTAAGCATATCGTACTGATGAACAGAGAAATAAATAGTTGCGGTGTAGTCTTCATACAACTGAAAAGCCGGTTCGGGTGACATTTTGGCATTCCTACTCTGAATCTGTGGAAGACGCTGCAGACACAGTGCCCGAGGGATCCTGAAAATGACTTGTGAGTGAGGATGGTTCGTGCCTGGTCTGGAAGCAGAGAGCTACTGCTCAGGCCAAGCCAGTGTTTCTGTGCAGGAGAGAGGACCCAGTGTTGCCAATCTTCCACTGTCTTAAGGGAAGCATGAAATTTAGATATTTATAGAAACTTTCCAGAATTTTAAGTTTTGGCAATTGATTTCATTTTGAAGAAAGTCTCTGTGTGCTAAATCAAACATTCCTAAGGGCCCAGTATGGCTTGAGGGCTGTCTCTTGAGAACTTCTGATTGACAGAGCTGGTATGAATGGCCGATCCACCTGTCCTGGGGTCTCTATGGGATTCTGCAGCATCCCCTGTGGAGGTCAGGTTCTACACTCCATGACTCCCAGTAGGAACACTTTGTAGTTGGTAGGTCGGTTGGCCAACTCTAGGGGTTGATGGTGCCACACCGGTCTGAACCCCCTAGCAAATGATTCACATGTGGATAGCTGACTGACATTTACTGGTGACCTGAGCTGGGTGTAGCCCAAAGCAGGAGAGACAGAGAAATGCTTTGACATAGCGAAGTACAGTTCCATCAATTTGATATAGTATAAAGCTCTGGGCTGCTGAGACATAGTAATGTCAAGAGAATAATAATCACTTATTGAGTGCTTGCTCTGGTTGGCACATTGTGTCAGACATGAGGTCAGCAGAAACCCGGCTTGGCTTGTGGCGATGAAAAATAGATTAAAAAAAAATTTTTTTTTAACACAGACAAAAGGCAAGCTATGTGAGTAGAGACTGGCATATCAGACTGAGCTACATCTGATAAATCTGGGTTCAACCTCAGTCATCCCTGTACTAACTGTGCAATGTGATGAAGTCACTTAACCAGGCTGAGCCTCAGTTTCTTTGTGGGTCCAGTGGGGGTATTACCTCCTGCCTCACGGGTTGTTGTCACGCGGGATGGTGTCTGCATTGGGCACAGCATCGTGTCAAGAACGTGGAGGGGCTTGGTACACTTCAGTTTCTTTCTCCTAAATCAAAAGGAGTCTTTCTATACATAGTGTGGACCAGCCTGTGAGTCCACCTGACAGCCTTTGAATTATGTTTACCATATAGCATCAACTTCACATACAAAGGATAATATAATTATATGAGGGAGGTGTGGCCTTTTGTGATTGATGGGTGGAGAGAGTCATTCAAGTGCAGAGAATGGGCTTTGGAAAGACATCAGTTACCCCTGATCTATTCTAGAAGATTGGGTATAAACAAGTATGAGGGAAGTGGGCAAGTCAAAGGGCCCCCTGTGTGTAGGTTTCTTCTTTCCTGCCTGCCTGAAGATCTCTGGGTGCACAAGGGCAGCTGTTGTCAGGCAGTATTGGGAGGCCAGAGTTGGGGATCGTCCTACTTACCCTGTTCCCACTTCCCAGAGGAATCATTTTTCTCGCCTTATTTTTACCCCCACTGCGCACTCACCACTCTCCAGGTGCTCTAGCACCACTGGGATAGTGTATATGGCTATGAATCGGGAATAACAAACACGTTACAGTGAATCCATAATAGTGATGAGATTGTATGCTGGTTTTAAAGTTCACAGTTAATCATTTCATCTTCTGTGTAAGGTGGTTTTCCCTATTTGAGGTAATCAGGTACTAGGCCTATCCAAGTCCACGTTTCATGTCAGGCAGGCAATGGAAACAGAAGACAAAGGGCTAAGCTGAAAGGGCTCGGGGAGGGAAGGAGAGTTGTTGAATGAGGAGTAAACAGAAGCTGGGGCTGTGGATCTGTGATTTCATAAGTCAAGTCGCAACCTCAATAAGCTGTTAGATCAGCAACCTCCCTTCTGCAATATGAGCAGGACTGTTGCTGTGTTTGTCATCACAGAGACTGGAAACTATGTAAATGTCCATTAGTAGGGAACTGGCCTAATAAAATAATAGATGTGTACCCCTAGGAAATACCATGTGTCTCTTAGAAGAAATCTGAGGGCAGGATTTGACGTTGTGTTGGTCCGATTCTATAGTCCCACCACGTCTGCCTTGAAAGGTCAGATCCCCTGAGGAGCTCCACAGGGCAGAGGAATGTTAATGACCAGCAGTCACTGAGCATCACTGCATGCCCGGTGCTGAACTAGGCACATGCAGATAGTATCTTCCTCATTCCTTTTAGAAGTGTGCTGTAACTCTCAGTGTAACAAGTGAGAAGACAGAGGCAAGGACTTGCCCAGGCCTCCAGAGCTGGAATATGATCCCAGGTCAATTAGAGTCTGCATTGTGGAGAGGAGAAACAAAAAAGAATGTGATAAATTTGTGTCAATATGGAATGATCTCCAAGAGATAGTATAAGGAAGAAAAAAAAAAAAAAGCCAGAGGTGGGGGCCAGCAGCATGTAATATGCTCCCATTACATAAAAATACAATCAAAAAAAGAAATCAGAAATCAGGAGTGGGAGAGAGATTTATTTTTACTCTGTATTCTTTAATAGCATTTGTGTTTTTACCATGTTGTACTTTAAAAAAGCCCTTCAGATACTTGTCATGAATGCCTTAAGTTCACAAGATGATTTCAAATGTCCATTCAAGTTTCCAGATGAGGACACTGATATTATGCTAGGAAGCGTACATCATAATTTGTGGAAAAAGTAATAGAACGATACGAGACAGATCATACAAATTCAAATGTTAGGATTTCTACTGTGCTGTTACAGATACAGCTCAAGTCTTCAAGGCAAAGGGCATAAGACATTTTCATATCTGTACATTTAAACGTAAGCCTTAAAGTGTAGGAGATTGCACTGTAGATCCTCAAGTCAGAGCATGCTTTGTTTCAAAGGAGGAAGACTCATGTAGGACCCACAGTCCTTGGATTAGATGACGTAGAGGACAATCACTTTGCGTTGTAGGCAAGGAAACTGAAGCCCAGAGAGGTGAAATGATTTGCAAGTGTAGCAAGTTCTGGAACCTGGAGGGTATCTGGATGAGAATCACTAGGCACTGTGAGGAATGTCTGGAAAAAGACAGTGATATAATAACTCTCACACCTATTGGGCGCTTGATGGGTATTGTGAAGTTTTTTGCATGTTTGTCCTCTCTAGGTCAGCTGAAGACAGGAAGGGAAGAAATTAGTAAAAATTGTCATACAAGGGAATTGGAGCAAGGCATTCTGACCAAGAGTTGTTATGTGGGTAGTTCTGGAGAGGATTTCTACAAAATTTAGGAGAGTGTTAACTTTGTTTTCGAAAGAGTGTGATTATGACTGCCCTCCTTCAAACCTGATACGTCAGAATTAGGTAATCAACTGAGGTGTGGTCCAAATCTGTGACCTCACTTTCTCTTCACCCTAAGAACTCCTGCAACTGATTATGTAAGCCTTTGCATTGAGAAGGCATGTGGTACAGTGGCAGGAAAATAAAAAAACAAAACATGTACCTGATTTGAGTAGACTTGAATTCCTGGTCTAACTCGGCTGTGACTTGTAACACATCATTCAACATGCTGAGCTTTCATCTCATTGTCCATAAAGTGAAGCAATTCTTTTGGTAAACCTGTGGGAAGGTGGGTGGTATCCTCATCTTACACATGAGGAAACAGTAGCTCAGAAACATTGAATACTTATTCAAAGTTACACAGATAGTAAGAGCAGCAGCAGGGTTTGAACCCAGGTCTTTGGAATATTAAGGCACATCCTTGGAAAGTAAATGGAAAACAAAAAAAGTGAAAGATGATTTGAAAATAAGTATACATTCTCTGGTTTTCCCACTATTGTGTGATTCCTTTACTTCACTAGATCTGCTTGTTTCAGCAGATATTCTTGAAGATAATGCATTTACAGAGGAGCAGCAAGTCAGTCTGATTTTATATCAAGTCATTTTTTAAAGAAATATTTAAGTTCTTTGGGACATTTTACCCATGAAAGAGGGGAAATGGCAGTAACCGTGTTAATTGCAAGGAGCATTAGGTTAGGTCACAGAGTCGGGTGTATGGTTTGTTCAAGGCTGTCTTCCTTTGTTGACACCCTTTTCTACTCTGCCTTGAAGCTGATGTTTATTTTCATTCTGTAAAAAATGTCTTAATATATGTCAGGCTGGTTAGATTTTCTCTAAAAAGTTAATGATTCCACTCTTTCTGGGAGTGTTTAGCATTCCATGCATAGCTATCAAAACTTAAAAAGCACGCAAGGCTAAAGGCATATTGTATATTCCAGTTAAATACCATAGCTTTAGTGAGTTACCATAAATGACACTTTTTATCCCCTTTACCTTCTCATTCAACAAGAACTTATTGAGTGCTTCTTTGGCATAAGACCTGTGATGTTGTAATTAATAATAAATAATCATTTGATGAAATTTGAACACTTCCTAACATCATACACAAAAATAAACTCAAAATGGATTAAAGACCTAAATGTAAGGCCAGACACTATAAAACTCTCAGAGGAAAACATAGGGAGAACACTGTATGACATAAATCACAGCAAGATCCTTTTTGACCCACCCACCTCCTAGAGAAATGGAAATAAAAACAAAAATAAACAAGTGGGACCTAATGAAACCTAAAAGCTTTTGCACAGCAAAGGAAACCATAAACAAGATGAAAAGACAACCCTCAGAATGGGAGAAAATATTTGCAAATGAAGCAACTGACAAAGGATTAATCTCCAAAATATACAAGCAGCTCATGCAGCTCAATATCAAAAAAACAAACAACCCGATCCCAAAATGGGCAGAAGACCTAAGTAGACATTTCTCCAAAGAAGATATACTAATTGCCAACAAACACATGAAAGGATGCTCAACATCACTAATCATTAGAGAAATGCAAATCAAAACTACAATGAGGTATCACCTCACACCAGTCAGAATGGCCATCATCAAAAAATCTACAAACAATAAATGCTGGAGAGGGTGTGGAGAAAAGGGAACCCTCATACACTGCTGGTGGGAATGTAAATTGATACAGCCACTATGGAGAACAGTATGGAGGTTCCTTAAAAACCTAAAAATAGAACTACCATATGACCCAGCAATCCCACTACTGGGCATATACCCTGAGAAAACCATAATTCAAAAAGAGACATGTACCACAATGCTCATTGCTGCACTATTTACAGTAGCCAGGGCGTGGAAACAACCTAAGTGTCCCTCAACAGATGAATGGAAAAAGAAGATGTGACACATATATACAATGGAATATTACTCAGCCATAAAAAGAAACGAAATTGAGTTATCTGTAATGAGGTGGATGGACCTAGAGTCTGTCATACAGAGTGAAGTAAGTCAGATAAACAAATACCGTATGCTAACCCATATATATGGAATCTAAAAAAAAAAGTGGTTCTGAAGAACCTATGGGCAGGACAGGAATAAAGACACAGACATAGAGAATGGACTTGAGGACACGGGCAGGGGGAAGGGTAAACTGGGACAAAGTGAGAGAGTGGCATTGACATCTATACACTACCAAATGTAAAGTAGATAGCTGGTGGAAAGCAGCCACATAGCACAGGGAGATCAGCTTGGTGCTTTGTGACCACCTAGAGGGGTGGGATAGGGAGGGTGGGAGGGAGATGCAAGAGAGAGGGGACATGGTGATATGTGTATATGTATAGCTGATTCACTTTGTTATACAGCAGCAACTAACACAACAATGTAAAGCAATTATACTCCAATGGGGACATTAAAAAATAATAATAAATAATCATTTGGCCTTCATCCCCATTTCTGGCACTGAGCTCCTAAAACACTTGGAATTTCCTAAGTGATAAGAACCCTAAAGGTGAAAGGAGCATCTTTTGTTATTCATAACAAGCCCCTTTTAAGCACACCTGAATTTATGGTAATGAGATGACTTCTGGAAAGCCCCAAACAAGGAGGGGGCGCTTGTTGCCAGGGAAACTAAACTTGAATAGAGGGTTGGAAACTTCAGTCCCATTCCTTGATTTCTGGGGAGGTGAGAAGCACTGGCGGTTGAATCAATCACCAATGGCCAGTAATTTCATCAGTCATGCCTATGTAATTGATTGCATCAATCATGCCTAGGATTCTTTTTTGTAATAAAAACCTAGAAAGGATGGGGTTCTGAGGGGTTGGTGAACACGTAGATCTAGATGTGGAAAGAGTGGCGTGCTTACAGCATGGAAGTTCTATGCCCCTTTCCATGTACCTTGCTCTGTGCATCTCTTCATCTGGCTGTTTCTGAGTTACATCCTTTTATATATAATAAACCAGCAATCTAGTAAGTAACTGATTGTCTGAGTTCCGTTAGCTGATTTAACAAATGAATTGAATCTTAGGAGGGGTTCTTGGGAACCTCTGATCTATAGCCTGTTGGTCAGAAGCACAGGTGGCAACCTGGACTTGTAACAGGTATCTAAAGTGAGGGCAGTCTTGTGGGGCTGAGCCTTTAACCTGTGGGATCTGACACTACCAGGTAGATAGTGTCAGGATAGAGCTGAATTGCAGGATACCCAGTCAGTGTCTGCTGAGAATTGAAGAATTACTTGATGGTGCTGGAAAAAACACCCAGTGCAGACCCTATTCCATGGAGCATGGGAAATGAATAAAACTTGGCCCCTGATCTAGAGGAATTTCATCATATAGAAAGAATACAGCAGTTATTTAGCACTTGCCAAATGCCAAGCACTGTCTAAACGCTTTCTAGAAATTAACTAATGTAATCCTCATATCCAATATATAAGGAGCTGGTGATATCCCCATTCTACAGATGAGAAAACTGAGACCCAAAGAGGTTTAATAACTTGTCCAAGATCACACAGTGGGTAAATTGGCAGAGCTGAGAAACATATTTGGGTTTGTATGACTTGTATGGTTAACCACTTTGTCAGACTGAAGAGGTAGAAACTGAAATATGGGCACACGTGTCAGGTATCATGGATTGGAGCACGGAAAGAGTTGTAGGTGTCCAGGAGGATAGTTTGCTTATGGCTAAATGTGTAATCCATGATGCTGTTGTGAAGGAAGTGGATTTTGAAGGACGGGTGGATTAGGAAAGAAGATTTCGAACTGAGTGTGCAGCCCCTGGTGGGGAGGAGATACAGGAGGGCTTCCAAAGGGTTATGTGGGCCCAGGCAGTTTTGATCGAATCAATTTCCAGATTCCCTTTCCTCAAAGCAGTCTGCCTGTGATAGTAGGCTTGCCCCTTCCCAATGGACATTTTCCCATTTTCTAAAAGAAAGGCAGACGTTTTTCCCATTCAGAATCTGTTATACTGCTTTGTCTTTAAATGTTAAACCTCCTGGGTTGGTGTTGGGAAAGTAAAATGACCTTAATTGTCAAGTGACACATCCTTGCATGTCATTTTCTCATTTTGGCTTTCAGCAAAATTGGTGGAGAACCCAACTGATTTGCCACCTGATAGAAAATTCAAAATAATTTTAGATAATGTATCACTACTTGTAGAGTTATAGGTCTACATGTAACTCTTAGAAGTTCTTTGGGACACTGGTGATATCTTTATAACAGAATACTTAACAGAATAATATAAATCTCTACGTAATGCGAACAGGGTTTCTCAGCATTGAAAATCTATCCAAATAAAAATAAGGCAGAATTGTTGCTAAACTGTTTCATTTTAGCACAAAATATTCTTGAATGGGTAGATCCATGTAATCACTGGGAAAAAAAAAAACTACCCTGGGGCCTCCCTGGTGGCGCAGTGGTTGAGAGTCCGCCTGCCGATGCAGGGGATACGGGTTCGTGCCCCGGTCTGGGAGGATCCCATATGCCGCGGAGCGGCTGGGCCCGTGAGCCATGGCCGCTGGGCCTGCGCGTCCGGAGCCTGTGCTCCGCAACGGGAGAGGCCACAACAGTGAGAGGCCCACATAACGCAAAAAGGAAAAAAAAAAAAAAAAAAAAAACTACCCTGTTTGTCTCACTAAGAATTACTTTTCAATAAAAACTTACTTTTTATATTTAATAATTATTTATCATCATTCATATGGTATGCTAATAATATGCTATTAATAATTGTAATGATAACTTGGTTCAGAAAAAATTTTTACCATGTAGAGCTTTATGGTCATGGGAAATAAAACTTTTACTTTATTTCTATTTTTTTTTGTCACAAGTAAGATAGAGTGATGAATAAAAACTTTCAAGTATAAAACATATTACTTTGGGATACATTTTTGCAGAGGAGATGGAATTGAATTGCAACTACAAGAGAAACATGCTATGAAATTTCCAAATGCTAAACTCATTTCATGTATTTTTAAAATTAATGACTGGATATCAAATTTCTATGGTATTTTATTACACTGGTTATATTCAAGAAAGTCATGAAACAGTTACATTTAATTAATTGATTCTTTTTCAGTTTTTTTTTTTTTTTTTTTGCGGTATGTGGGCCTCTCACTGTTGTGGCCTCTCCCGTTGCAGAGCACAGGCTTCGGACGCGCAGGCTCAGCGGCCATGGCTCATGGGCCCAGCCGCTCCGCAGCACGTGGGATCTTCCCGGACTGGGGCCCGAACCCCTGTCCCCTGCAGCAGCAGGCGGACTCTCAACCATTGCACCACCAGGGAAGCCCATTTTTTTTCAGTTTTAATATTTTTATTGAACTATAGTTGATTTACAATGTTGTGTTAATTTCTGCTATACAGCAAGGTGATTCAGTTATACATATATATATATATAAATATATATTATTTTTTATATTCTTTTCCATTATGTTTTTTTATAGGATATTATATGTAGTTCTCTGTGCTGTACAGTAGGACCTTGCTATTTATCCCTCTTATATATAAAGCTTACACCTGCTAACCAACCTCCCACTCCATACTTCCCCCAGCTACTTCCCCCTTGGCAACCACCAGACTGTTCTCTATGAACATAGAGATTGGAAACAGTTACATTTTAAAATGTCAATATTTACTGTATGCTGCAAATGGCATCCTTTGGTACTATTTAAACTTCTTTTTTAAAAAAATTATTTTATTTTATTTTATTTTATTTTTTGCGGTATGCGGGCCTCTCACTGTTGTGGCCTCTCCCGTTGTGGAGCACTGGCTCCGGACGCGCAGGCTCAGCGGCCATGGCTCACAGGCCCAGCCGCTCCGCGGCATGTGGGATCTTCCCAGACCGGGGCACAAACCCTTGTCCCCTGCATCGGCAGGAGGACCCTCAACCACTGTGCCACCAGGGAAGCCCTATTTAAACATTTGATGCAAAATGTTAGATATCATCTTACAAACATGCACTGAGGTACATCATTTTTCAAATTCTTTTAGTGAGTACTTGTGTAAAAAGCTTAAAGAACCCTGAGTTAAAGCCTCCTAGATATGAACTCAAATATGGAAACAGAAAAAACCAAAAATGTTCTCAATTTTGCCTGAGTCAAATAAGTCTTTTTAAAGTGATCTTTACACACAATTATACGTATTTTGTATTTGTATATACTTTATATGCTACTGTAATTACATCAAATAAAACCTCTAGAGCAGTGGCCTAGCGCACTCCTCTGGAACAGAACCAACTTTAGGTCAGGTGTGGAACTGTCCACCTGCCCTAGACCAAGTGAGCATAAATGGGGGGCTTGAGAAGAGATGGCTGGAGAAGGTTTGTGGTATGTTGCTCAAAATTGTGTCGCTGATGGGGGTTGGAGGTGGTAGGCTGGGGGGAGTGCAAAAGAGTACCGGGATAGGATGTGAGCATTTATTCTGTTTTCTTCCCTCAAACTGTGTCCTCCTATCACAGGAAGAAAAAACTTGATATCTAAGAGATTTGCCACACTTCCTGCTTCCAGCCAACCATTCACAGAGAGGTGTTGGCATTGGGCCTAGGAGGGCTGAAAGGAAAGACGGGCTCCCCTCTGCTGTTAGTGCATCTGGCAGCCCCTCAAGCATATGCAGGTGTAGATCACAAGTTTCTTCAGTTGGTACAGCCCTTTCGTTCTACTCTGAGGGCCTGAGGGAGTAAACAGATGCTGAGAAGGGCCTTTCTTGGTTTTGAACCTGGCCTTCTGACCTGAAAGGAAGTGTGTTTGTGACCACCTCTCAGTGTGTGTGCCTCTGTAGCTCAGGCAGAGGATGAAGTGCCTTCATCTCATGCTCCCAAGTTGACCGTTTGGTCATGAGGAAAGCAAAGGGATCCAGGAGAGTGCTGCGTCAGGGAAGAAGAAATTGGAAGCAGACCAACCAGGGAAGGGATCTTTCGTGCATAGACATATTTTCCTAGCATCTTTCTCATCTGCACCCACTCTTTATAATCTGCCCTACAGCTTTCTAGTAGAATGCGTTGTTTGATCTTGCAGTTGACATGTAGCAAAATCAGTGTCTTAAAAGTCTGTATGTTTATGGTAAAGAAGTAACTGTGTTTAAATATCACCCTTGGGACTTTTGAATACAGAAACGGAGAAGCAGGGGTCTGGCTGCCTCTTTGGGATGAATGGGCTGATGTCAGGCATTTGAACTTTAAAAAATTAGCCACTGGACACTGAAACACTTTTATTTTCCAAATCGCGTGTTTTGAAATTTAATTGTGTTTTACGTAATTTAATGAGTGTCAGTTCTGCCAAATATAAAACCTTCATGATGATAGGAAAAAAAATGAATATATGTGAGGTTTCCTTGGTCATTTTACTGTTTGACTGTAATTCATGGTGTTAGAAAAATATGTTTTATTTTTGCTAAGTTGCTCTACCATCTGCCTTTTTTTTTTCATAGTAACCCAGTCTAAAGTTGGTGAAACCAAGGCAAAGTGATTTTGTACTATCAGTGTGAAAACGAGAGCTAAAATGTATTTCCAGTTATTAGCTCATTCTTAATTCATGAATATCACATTTCTTCTGATAAGTCATTCTGGGTCAGATAATATGAAATCAGATTGTGTTTACTGAAACCTAATAATCTGTTGTGTTGGGAATAGTTAAAATCTGTCCTGATTATTTGTATCAAGGATCAGATACAGTTTTTTAAAAACATAGATCAGAAAAGAAAATGAAAATAAGTGAGATGAAATTTAACCTAAAGGTTTACAAGTGTATCATATTTGAGAGTTTTAAAAATGAAATCATGTATATGTTACAATGCAGCTTAACTTATTGGCTATTTGTTCTTCTCCCCATTTAACAGAAGAAGGCATTCTTTATTTTTTCTTTTAATGTCACACGTTCATCCTCCATACCTACTCTGTAAATTCAAAGCAATGGCAACATTTAAATAGTATCAATCATTTAACTAAGGTTGACAGGTGTAAAACTGAGCTATGAACTTTGTGAAACTCATAATACTATTTAAATGCAAGGTGTTTTTGTAATTGAACATCCATATGGATTCAGCACCACATCTTGAAATCTTGACATCACCCGTTGACTTTTAAGAATTGCCCCCAGACCAAGTAGCTAAACAGATCCTGGGAAAGTTGATTCTGTTTCAGACAGCCACTCTTCTTGAACCAAAGGCGAGGGTCACTTACGATGAGGGCGCTCAATCGTGAACAGAGCCAAACCACACAATAGTTTGGTCGTGGTCCAGTGCACACAGGCTGGACTCATTTGCATATAGGGTGTTAAAAAATTAACAGACAAGACCATGGAGCTATGGACACTGGCACTGCACTGCTGCCTAACTGGTAGGGAATTATGTGCGCTCGTATTAAGCTGTAGTGTCTAACAGTCCAGAGACAAAAATGATCACAGGTCATGAGCTAGATTTGGCTCCTTAATAAACTGTAGCAGTCTCCTGATAAACTTATTCTTCCACATGTGACCAGTCTCATGAATAAAGCCCTTTGTCTCTTCCCCTACCCAGGCCCTGCGTGCAGCATGCAAGATCTTAGTTCCCCCACCAGGGATGTTCCCTTGCCCCCTGCAGTGAAAGTGCAGAGTCTTAACCACTGGACTGCCAGGGAAGTCCCAAGTCCTTTGTCTTTTTAGTGTGAACAATATGGAAAGTGAACTGGATGCTTCTAATTCTAACTGGTCTTGCTAGTGTTGATAGTTTATGTAAAATAAAATACAGATTAACCTAGGAGCCTTAGTAACCATATGTCAATAACTGACCTTTGTTGTAGGTAATCTGTGACTTTCATTTAAAAGAGTAGAAAAGAATTGCATGCTATGGTGGAAGGCTGCTTTTAAAGCTCTAAGAAGTAGCCCCGGCTTGTAGGATGTGGTGCATGTCATCTCTCATCCCGAATTTCCCATATGGCCACATCCAGATTTTTTTTTGTCTTGGTTTTGACACATTTTAAACATAATATCATTATCCTGAATTTTCCCTTCTAGTGGAAAAAATAGTAGAAACAGAAATACATCCTCTATAATAAGCAGACCTTCACTGAGTACTCACCATGTATAAGACACTGTGCTGGCAATCACGGGAGCACAATGATATGTCCTTCATTTTATTAAGATTTTGAGGGCCTATTCACTTTTATTAATAATTTTAAATTTTAATAATTTTATTATGTATATTATTAATATTTTATGAAATATGTACATGATAATTTGTGTTTCTAGATATTTGAGATGGAAAACAACTGTTTGGCCTTATCTGAAAGGAAGAGTTACACCAAATGGAGTGATTGTGTAGTGTAGGAAAATTTCCCTTAATGTTTTATATCTTGACGTGGGTAGTAGTTAAATAGCTGTTCACTTTATAATAAATTTGTTCAACCGTTCATATATGTATGTTTTATTCTTTTCTGGTGGTCCATTATAAGGAGTGGTGAAAAACGATTTCTTCAGCCTCAAAATTTCTCCTGGAGCAATGCCTGAAATTCCATTGTTATCAGTTAATTATTTTAGTTAATATTTGGCTCTTCCTTTTTCTCTTTAAAATGGAACTATTTTAAAGTTCAGGCGACACAGGTTCGATCCCTGGTCTGGGAAGATCCCACATGCTGCGGAGCAGCTAAGCCCATGTGCCACAACTACTGAGCCTATGCTCTAGAGCCCACGAGCCACAACTACTGAGCCCATGTGCCGCAACTACTGAAGCCTGTGCGCCTAGAGCCCGTGCTCTGCAACAATAGAGAAGCCACCACAATGAGAAGCCTGCGCACCACAAAGAAGGGTGGCCCCCGCTCGCCGCAACTGGAGACAAGCCCGCGCACAGCAACGAAGACCCAACACAGCTGAAAATAAAATAAAATAAAATTGAAAAAGTAGTTATTACTTTTAAGTGCACACTTAGTAACATAAAGTTAATAAGTACTGCCTAATTAGGGCTTTTTAAGAGCCCTACGTTCATGAATAGAAAAGAGTAATTTATAGTTAAGATATGAATATTATATGAATGAATATTTCAGAAGTGCTCCCACTGAGTTAAGGCTTGCAAGTAGCTTTTCTCCTTATAGTCTGTTTTCCTAGTAAGGCTTTTACACCATAGGCTTGTCCAGTTCACATAGCTATAGAGGAGGAAAATACATATAAACAGATTTTTTGGTTAGTAGTACACTGTTTTGAATATAAAAGAACCATAAATTAAATTGTATTACCCTATCTAGTTATGATGTATATATGAGAGTTATATGACTAACATATATACCATTTTATGTTAGTAAAATAGTCTTGTCAAACAGTTTATTTTGAAGAAGCCTGGCTATGGTGTTTGTGAGTGTCTGAGAGAGAGCTTGTGTGTGATTTTTTTTCCTGAAATTCTTTGGGAAAACCATAGATCTAGTGTTTGATGTCAAGAATTATGATTTAGGGCTTCCCTGGTGGCGCAGTGGTTGAGAGTCCGCCTGCCGATGCAGGGGATGCGGGTTCATGCCCTGGTCCGGGAGGATCCCACATGCCGTGGAGCGGCTGGGCCCGTGAGCCATGGCTGCTGAGCCTGCGTGTCCAGAGCCTGTGCTCCACAACGGGAGAGGCCACAGCAGTGAGAGGCCCGCGTACCAAAAAAAAAAAAAAAAAAAAAGAATTATGATTTAGATATTGTGAATAACCCAATGTTGGTTTCTTTAAGAAAAAACGCATGCATATATAGTTTGAAATTTTTTTATTTTAAGGTAGTGCTCAGTTTTTGATCTACCTGTTTATTCAGTTTTTGGAAGCTTCGGAAGGAAACCAGGTGAAAGTGATCAGGCAGCCTCACTTTCCCCAAGGTTGTTAGACTAAGACTGCTCAACAGTATTATGGTTACCAGGCGGGAGAGGGAGGGATGGATAAACTGGGAGATTGGGATTGACATATACACATTACTATATATAAAATAGATAACTAATAAGGACCTACTATATAGCACAGGGAACTCTACTCAGTACTCTGTAATGAAAGAGTAGATATGTGTATATGTATAACTGATTCACTTTGCTGTACAGCAGAAAGTAACACAATATTGTAAATCAAGTACACTCCAACAAAAAATAAACAAGCAAAAAAACAAAAAGAAAGCACTGCTCAATCTAAAGAGATGAGACTTGGAGCAAACCCAGGCTTATCCACAAGCTAGTTGTGCAGGGATTCAGTTAACAGTGATGCTCGCCTTCACTCAGTGCTTCTTCCACTGCTCTTATTGCCACTGGGCATTTGGGCTTTGGTCTCCCTGCTGTGCCCTCTGCCCCCTGCCATACCCCCCCAGCCTGGGAAATAGCCTTGGGTACATGAGGGTCCCTTGCAGTATAAATTAATAATACCTGCTGAAAACAATACCACATTTTAAAAACATGTATTCAAAACAATTAAAAATATGTTGGGGTAATTCTGTCTGGGGCACAAATGAATTAATCCCTCCTGCCACTGTCCCAGGGCCATACCACATGGAATTCCAGTTTTGAGAAGCAGCTCCATCTCAAATCGGCACCTGCAATTTTGGGAATCTGCCTAGGTGATTTTTATTAAGGGTTATGGCAAAATAAACAGTGACTGGCCACTCTGATGTCTGATAGCACATGGGGTTGTTCACGGGAGTTGGTTGTGTTCCACTTATTATACCTGGTGAAATTTCCCGTAGATCTCAATGTTATTGTTTTCTAATGCCTGGATTCTGAATGTTGCTCCCACATGAGCGTACCTTTAATGCCACATATCTTCAGGTTCAGCTTTTCATTTCAGGGTTCCAAAATAGGAACAAAATGCAGATATTGAATCCATGTCAAATTCCTTGTAATAATAGTTTTTGGAGCTCTTATTTGAAACCACTGTTTTCTTTCTGAGTTCAAGGTGAATGCCTTAATGTTTATCATTCCTGATGAGTAGCCAAACCTGCCTCCAAGTGTTCTGGAGGGAATGGCCAACTTTGGGGTGCTCACTTGTTTCTCTTGGTGTCTTTCAGTGTTGGTTGCCCTTGAGAGAGAATTCTTCTCTTAGTTGGCTATTAAATATTCTTCTCATTGGACATTTTTAAAAAAAATATTTATTTATTTAGGCTGTGCCAGGTCTTAGTTGCAGCATGCGAACTCTTAGTTGTGGCATGCATGCGGGATCTAGTTCCCCGACCAGGGATCGAACCCGGACCCCCTGCATTGGGAGCACGGAGTCATACCCACAGGACCACCAGGGAAGTCCCCTCATTGGACATTCTTTTCACTTCTAAAGAGTCTGTTTCTCCCAGTGGACCCTTACTTTAGACTGATTTTTGAGGATGAGGTGCAGGTGGTCATGGAAGGCTGTGTATTGTGGTGGCTTAGAGCTAAGACTCAGGAGCCGGACTGCTGGGTTTTAAAGCTGCTCCCCTCCCCCCAACTCATGAGCTGTGGGACCTTGGCAAAGTCCTGTTTTTCTTATCTTTAAAAATGGAGATAATATTAGTATCTACCTTAGAGGATTATTTTGAGGATTATATGATTAAAAAGACCCGGAAGTACTTGGGGCAGCACCCAACACATGGTTAAGTGCTCAGTAAATATTAGCTCTTATTAGTATTACAGACTCACCTCACGACTCGAAAACCATTAGGGGTGATTACTCTTTGGATTGAAGGACCTGATCCGTGGACATACAAGATGCCTTTCTGAGGAAGACACACCTGCCTGCCACGTGGTTAATCGAACAAGGGCTTCGGACATCCCCTCCCTGGTTTCCCCTGTACCTCCCAGAGTGAGGGGCACGCCGCTAGAGAAAAGAAGACTGCTCATCAGCGCTGCACATCTCACCTCTGCAGGCTTATCTACCTCCCTCCCAAGAATGGGATCCAGACTTCCTGGATGGGCCCATCTGTTGCACTTTATTTGGATCATGATTTCCAACATTGTGTCTGCTGGGGGCTCCCTCTGCTGGTTCATCTAGCGTGTATGCAAATCTGCGGAATAAAAGCTTTTAAAAAGTCAGTTTTAGACTTTAAGGGATATTGACATTAAAAAACACATTTGAAAACTTCTTTTTATGTGAGTGATACAATTCACGTCTATATTACTCTGGTTTTTCCATTTGCATTATGAGTTGGAATATTTTCAGGTTCAAAATATTTTGGGTAGGTTTGATTGAGAATGAGCGTTGTCATGGCATGCCAAGAAACAGTAACTTTTCCACACGTAGTTATCAAGGACCGATTGGAATGGCTTACATTCCAATATAATAGTACTAAATATCTTAGATTCTTATTTTAACAGTTGATGTGGGGACTTTTTAACTCTTAAAGTCTCAAAAGGTACCATTTTAAAGTGGTGCCATAACCTAGACCCCTTTGGACATTGTTATGTTGAGGGCTTAGTACATTTCAGAAAATAGTAACTCAGATTTATTGGGCAATTCATTATGTATTTGGAATTAAAATTTATCAATACAATGTGCCATGACATCCCTGAAGTTACATTTTAAAATATTTTTTTTGCTTCTTTGTGTTTTTCTGACCACTATCTCCTTTCTTTTCTTCTCCACTATCTCTTTCTTTCCCCCTCTTTGCTACTAGGATCAGACAGCATAAATCGGGTAACTGCAAACATGGAAAATGGAGAAAATGAAGGAACAACTAAAATTATCGCACCTTCACCAATAAAAAGGTCAGTCAGCTAACTGAAAGCACACACCACTATATGCTGCTACAGAAATGCTTTTTTTTTTTTCTGTTGGCAAGGTTAAGAATCTTTTCACTCTGATAATTAACTAGTACTTTTGATGAAAAAACTCTGTGGGCCAAAGAATACTTTAAAATGCCAGTGAAATATAAAACATCAGGATATGTCACTCTCATTTGAAGGAAATGCTCCTGCTGTCATAGCGTGAAGTGACAGATAGTGTGTGGTCTGCCTTCTCTGAGCAGAGTGAAAATTCCATGGGATTTTTTAAATGGCATGATATAATGGACTAACTCAGAGGGACCTGGGAAGTAAAGTAGATCATATTCACGTTCAACGTACTGCGTTCATTACAGCGATGCGTTGAACTGTGGCCCTAGAAAGAGGGTTTATAGCATTTAGAGGCACAGGGTTTCAGAAGGCAGTGACTGCATATGTATAAAGAGTCGTCATGGTCCCCTGCACCAATTTTCCCAGCAGCCTCCCCCAGCAGAAAGACCTTCTCTTAATATATTATGTGGATTGTTTCCCTGAAAGATCAGCCTTGTTCTCTGTTAAGACGCTGTTTCAGCATCACTTTTTCCTATCTCGAATTATGTTCCTGGAACAGGATGTTACACATACAATAAGTAGCTTTCATCAGCTCACTTCCTCTATAGAGATTGCTCCACATGCATCACGGAGAAGTCCAAGCAGTCAGAAATACATGACCTTGAGAGACTTCTTAGATCATGTACTCCATCTTTCATTAGTAAATACTGGTGTTTTCATTCAACTGGGTTGTTTTTACTTGGAGGGATATAGTTTATGATTTCGCAGCAAAATAATTCTAAGTTGTGAAATTTCTCAGAGTTGCAGAGTGTCCCCAGGGTTTTGCCATCATTTTGTTTTGTTTAATTATAGGACGCTCCCTGTACAGGTTTTCTTTTTGGAATGACAAGTTCTTTGCTTTTGCCTACACTTTCGTTTACTGTGCTTCCCTTAGTCAGCCTCACGGCTGTGGCTAGTGAGTCATCTTAATCTGTATGTACAGGATATGCTTATGGTAGGTGCAACATAAGAACAGTAATCTTGCATGAAATTCAGATCCCAAGCCTTTTTAGAATGTACAGGAGTTCAATCCCCTCTGTAACTGCATTCTTGCCGATAGGACTGATACCTGAAGGGTCGCCAAATTTTCCCACTCAAGCTCCAGATGAGAAATAGCTCAGTCAGTGAATGCAATTAATTTGCCCCCCAGGATTTCATTATTCTTTCTCTGCTCTCTCAATTTCCCTTTCATCTCCCTACTGCTTTCTCAATCTCCCTTTTCTCTTTTCTTTCTGATTTATTAAACACATTCAAACTCTGTACTGTTGTATTAAATCTACCATATTTATTACTTTTCCTCATTTCAAAAGTAAGGTTTTACTTTAGAAATTTGATTTCCAAATATTTTTTAACCTTTATAAGAATAATATATTGCTCATATATAAGTAAAACATACCTGCTATCTACTAATGCTCTGTTACGTGCCTTTGTCAAATATCTAATTTTTTAAGCTTATGTTGTATTAATTCCTCTATGAATATAGTATGCTAGGGTACAAGTTTATTTTCATTTTTTGAAATGACCTTGTTATTTTCTCTCTCCTCTTTCTTGACTGTTACAAAGAACTCTGCTATGACTATATTCCAGGGCTATTAAATAGAGGATTCCTCAAAAGCCAGGGTTAAAAGTGGATTCAGAGTTAAGTAGATCTATCTTTTTCTGAAGTGGAGTCTCCCGGGGAAGTGAGAGGTGGCACACCTCCCCTACTCCCCTGGTGACGGAAGAGTTCTGATGAATCCTTTCCTTGTGTCTCCCATGTGTTTCTAAAACAATTTGTTGGGATTGAATAACAACTCAGTTATATTTACATTCTTAGGGCGGAAAGATAATACTAGGTCAGGAAATAGCATTTGAAAGTCATTCTGATTTGGAAGGATGAAGCCAAGATATGGCAGAAGCAGGGGGCAGAGAAAGTCAGTTCGGGTAGCCTGAACCTGCCCAGAGCTGACCAGCCTGCATAGATTCAGACCCAAGGCCAAAGCCAGCAGTCTCTGACCACTGCTGAAAAGAGGGAGCCAGCTTCATGAGCCCAGATACCCAACTTTCCTTTCTCATCAGCCTTCTTTTCTTGGCTTGCTGGTGCCCTTTTTTCCTATCCTTCAGGTGGACTCTTTAGAAAGGTTCTTAACAATTGATGACTCGGCATTTGGTTGACATAAAGAAGTAAAACTAGAAAGAAAGAAGGGGAAAAGAGACCCCCAAAGTACTGCTGGAAACAAGTATTTTTTAAAATTAAGGTAGCCACTTTATATTCTTTCTGGAATGAGTCACAGGTATAAATAAAAATACATTTTAAAACATTTGTTAAGTAATTTTACTGAAGAAATAAGTATGTGAGTTAATTTCCTTTTATTTTCTAGCTAATTAATTCCTTTTATTTTCTAGCTAATTTCTACACTCTTTTTATTTTTTAATTAAAGCTTTAAGAAAGCAAAGAATGAAAACAGCCCTGTTACCCAAAGAAGCAAATCTCATGCGCCGTGGGAAGAAAGTGGCCCCCAGAGGTAAAGAGAATCATTGTTTTTATAAAGGAGAACAGTATAAAAGGGGTTAGCAATTGCAGCTTGTTAAATAATGGAATCCAACTGCTTTGTGTCTGGTGATGACTAACTGTGGACAAGTCAGTCAGATTCCTAAATCTGTGTGACTGAGAACTGCTGAAGTAGAGGTCAACAGGATGTGTCCTAACGTGAAACTTTCTCCTGGAAAGACAGAAAGGAAAATTTGTATATACTAAGAAACTGCCTGAAAGAGCATTAGGATGGCTTGGTGGTCATTAGAATATGTGAAATGACATATTAATGGTAATTTCCCCAATTTCATAGTTCTTGTAAAAACTTGAGTTGGAAACTATAGCTCATGAATAGTGCTTCTAGTAGACCTTTATTCCTAGAAATACAGAAATATTTAGTTTCTTTTGTTCACAACTACCATACCAGGAACAGACCTGCATCATAACTTACTGGCCATAGAGTTATGGTGGCTCCAGGTCTGACCACACAGTGGTTCAGATTCTAGCTCTGCCTCTTTCCTAGCCACTTTACTTGGCTGCTTAATTAAACATTCTGTATTTCTGTTTTCTTTTCTGTTAAATGGGCCTAATAATTGTACTTCGGTGGTGATTAGGGTTGATCTGGAGAAAAGCTGAGATAACGAATATAAAGCCCTCAGCTCAGGCAGCACCTGGCATGTGGTAGGTTCATCATAAGTGCGGATGGTTGTTGTTATTGCCACCATTTGTGTGTGTTGATTTCTTACTGTTGAAGGCCAGTGAGACAAACCCGTTCCTGCAGACTTAAGATTTGTATGATTTGTTTACTTCTCTTTTCTTTCAAGAAATCTTGTCAGCAAAGAGAACCATGTGCCCATGATCCAGTATTCCCCAGGAAGTAAAAAATGTGCAGTCACGAACACTTTCCTAGATCCAGCTTAGGGTGTTGCTCCTCCAGGCCCTCTGCGGACATCATTGACCTTTCCTCTTCCACTCCAGCGGACTCTACAACTCCCCGAACGACCGCACGAAATCTCCCAAGTTCCCCTACGCGCGCCGCCGAAACCCCTCGTGTGGGAGCGACCATGACTCTGTACAGCCCGCCAGGAGGAGGTAAGCTGAAGGACCCTTGGTTTTAAATTCCCAACAGAAGCTCTGGATCCCAGCCGCATTTTAATCACAGGTTACTCTCATAGTATCATGATTGTTTGTCTCCCCATGGTAACAGAGAGCTTATGTTTTGGGTTTTGTTTTTTTTTTAAACATCTTTATTAGAGTGTAATTGCTTCACAATAAGGCTATATGTTTATGTTTTGTTTTTAATTGAGATAAAATAAGCTAGGGGTCCTGAAGCATTTCTCTTAAACAGCCAGAGTTTCAGAGAATAATTTCATAAAATATTGATGAGAACTCGCTTTCTGTATTGTAGTTAAATTTTTAAAAATGTATGTAATGTATTTTGAGAATGGATATTATATAGTATATATAATATGTAGTGTATATAATATATATTGTATTAATGATACATATTAATATATAAAAGATTTAAATGTTTTGATCTGAGAAGATAGGATTATGTTTAGAAAGAAATCTCTTAGTTGAGACTGAGTGCTTTGCTCTCAGGACTGATACTGTTGCTTAAACTTGAGTAAAACCCCTTTGAAAGAACAGAGAAAATGAATCCTGTTACATTTTACCCAGCAGGTCACATTGTTTGTGTGATTATATTTGTGTGTGTGTACTTAACTAAAAAAAATTCATATCTAGCAGTTTTAGACTGTCTCTGCAAAGCAGCCTGGGCAATATGACAGGTCCAAGAGAGGAAGACCTAGAAATCACTTACCAGAGAAACTCATTTCATTTCTACCTGATGGGGACTGTGTTTTACTTTGGGTACCTACATAAATGGTATTTTATAAGTGACTTATAATTATGAGAAGTTCAGGTCATGTTTTCAGATAACTGTCAAGGCTCTTTTTGTATACACTGTAGATTTAGAAAGCAGAAGCCCTTCTCTTTTCTCTGCCCTTGTTCGTACTCACTTGCTGGTCCATCCCTATTTGATGTCTTCTACTTCTGCCAGTTTTCCAGAGTCTTCATCCCCAGCTTTCTCAAACCAGGTCCAACTTCACTGAAATACTTTGGTGATTAAGAAGGGAAAGGTCATCACCTTCACCTAGTAGGACTGAGAAGGGGGAGCTAGATCGTGAGCAACACGATTAGATAGAATAATGGAAAAATAGCTGGCATTTACCATGTTCCAAGTACTGAGCAGATTACTTGCTATGTGTTATCTCATTTAATCCTTATGATACTCCTATGGAAATTGGCATATGTATCATTCAGTCCCTAGGCCTTTACAGCAGAGAGGGATTAATGTAGGGATTGGTACACAAACGTGAGCAGGACTGAAGGAGCAAAAGGCAGAGAGTGGTGCACGTCTGCGACCTGGACACTGTGCGGCCAGGAGTAAAAGGAGAGATGGGGTGTCACCCAGAGAGTCAAGGCTGCTTCCGCCTTTCAGCTGGCCCTCGGATGCCTGTACTTGCTGCTGGCACTGCCGGGGGCTCCGCCACTGTAGGAGTGACTCTTGCTGCCACTGCTAGAGGTATCACCGCCATAGCTAACACTGTGGAACCCTCAGTTGTAAGGAGTGCAACAGTGGGTGCCACAGGTGCTGCCAGAAGCAAAATCACTTGCCCTTTCCTCCTGCCTTCAAATCTCTCCTGAGTGCCTAAGTGGCAAAGGAATCCAGGAAGATGTGATATTAAGGCCTCCAGTCTTGGCAATACAGGGGAGATTAACAGTGGGTCCAGATGGGACTAAGAACCGATGGAAAATCCCTGGCCCAGCATTATTATCTCACTTTTACAGATGAGAAAACAGGCTTGGGGAGAAAATGGTAGCTGTTCCTTGTGGGTAACTGTTCCAGTCTAGAAGTGGATCCAGGTCTGTACATCTGAAAAAGGCAGGGATAATGAGTCATCACTTAAGGCAGGGGAATAGATTTTCTGCCCTCCTTCCCTACCAACAATTGGTTCATCTTGGACAACACTTAAAACCAAGGCAACATCACTGGAAAACACTTTAAAGTGTATTTGTGTGTATATATGTGTTGAGGGGATGTGGGTAGTGGGAACTGCTAAATATATTAAGAATTTGGCACTGTTTGATTGTTAAATAGATAGGTTTTTATAGTTTTTCATCCTAAATTATTAGTGTACCTTTTCAGCATTCCCTAAATAAAATAATTACACACACTGAGCAGATGGTCATTTTTATTTTAATATGCTTGAAAATGAATTTATCAAGTTTTTACATCATTTATCAAAATTTACATTTTTCCCCTGAACTAATTGCTTGAAATAGTTGGGAGCACACGTATTCCCAAATCCAGACTTAATGACTTTTTTACTGAGATACGTTTTCTGCTGGCTTCCTGTGAAATACAGAGAAGTAATTGTGGTGCGTGGACAGAGGATCCTTTCATTGGCACCATCCAGAGGAAAGGCTTTTGATTTTATAGAGAGTCTTTTTGTCTGAGCATCAGGGCCTCTGTCTGGTTCTGTGTGGTACTTGAAAGGTCTCTTATTGGGCATGTGTGTTTTGAGGAGACTAGACATTGCTGCATGTTGGTATAAAGAGCTAGAGCTCACTCTTTGCTTCTTTCCACTCTAAATGCCCTATAATTGCCCTGTCCTTCTCAGTCTTGTTTTATCTTCACACATATTTACCTTGCCCTTGGGCACAAATCCCTGCATAGCTGGATAAACTCTGACATTTAAAACTGAGATTTGTCATCAGCATGGAGAAATCTCAAGGACTTAAATTTAATAATAGAAAATTCTATTTTGCAGTGCATGGCCAGGATAACATGTTTTGCAAAACATATCAAAATTTCCTATTTTGCCAGTTGTTTGTCATTAAATGGATAAATCTATCAAATTCTGGCTGAGTCTAGAACACTGATCCTTAACCTTTTTGGGTGATAAAACTCTCTGAGAATCTGATGAAATGTTGGATTCATTCAGGAGGAGGAAAAAGTACTTAATTAAACAAACGTACAGATTTTCATAGAATTTTTCAAGGTTCATGGAGACCCTGAAGCCTGCTTGTTTAAGCAGTCCTGTTCTAGAAGAAGAAGGCCAGCATACTTCCTAGCCAGTACAAGTTATTTTCACCCCTATCCATTTTCACACTCAGAAATGTTAATTAGTGCCTACTTTATGCCAGGCACTGTGTTAAACAGCACTAGAGAAAGTCCCTGCCCTTTGGGAGCTTACAATTTGGGGAAGAAATACACGAATCACACAAATGCCTATGCAGTTAGAACTTTTCTATGTCCTTGAGTGGGGAGTTAATAGGGTGCTTAGAGGGATTTATAAGAACTTGTTATTGTAACCTAACATGTCTCCAGAAAAGTACACATATCACAGGTATAACAGCTTGATAGATTTTAACAAACCAAACACTTGTGTAACCAGCACCAATAGGGAAGTTTTGCTGAGTCCTTGAGCCAAGGAGGTCGGGGAAGTGTTCCCTGAGGTTGAATTCTTGAGCTGGGTGCTGAGACCAGAGCAGACAAGAAGAGGAAAGATCATTCCAGGAACGGGGGCAACATATTCAGGGGCCTTGGGATGGAACAGAGTGGGGAGCAAGGCTGAAAAGCCAGTGTTGCTCAAGGACCGAGTGAACAGAAATGTGTTGGGAATGAGCCCAGAGAGAAAGATGAGGCCAGATCTCAAAGGACACCTGGACTTTGTTGAGGATTTTGGTCATTAGACCAGTGGTTTTTCTAAGGGGGTGATACCACAGTTGCATTTGTATTGGGTGAAGATGATCCTTACTGTCCTGTGGAGAAAAGGTGGGAGAAGGTAGTAGGGGAAATAGATCAGGCAGCATATGAGTCCTGGCAAGAGAGAATGGGAGCTTGTGCCAAGGTGGTGATCTGGAGATATAAGGAAGTGAATGGTTTTGAGTCCCTGTAGGAGGTAAAAGCAGTGGGACTAGAAGGACCAAAATGAGGGGTGAAGGAGTGACAGATGTCAAGAATGAGTCCGGGCTTGTGCAGTTTCATGGATTGAGGTGTGATGCACTGAATTAAGAACCACCTGGACATTACAGGCTCAAAAAGGATAGCTCTGAGTTTGGTTGTTGATAAGTTGAATTTGTGGTACCTTTGAGAAGTCCACGTGTGGGATTTACATGGATTGTTGGATATAAGTCCGGAGCTAGATTAGCCATCTGGACTGAAATATAGATTTCTCGTAGGTGTTAGTTGAAATATGAACTAGAACTGAGGCTGTCTAGATAGACAGTGTGGACAGAATGCAAAGACAAAGCCAGTGATAGAGCTGTGAGAAACTTTAGCATTTATTTGCTTTAGTTGAAGAGGATTAATTTGTAAAAGAGTTACAGAAATTGTGTCCATGTGAAAAATCCAGAGAGTGAAAAATCTGGTTACTAAATAGCTTCCATCTCTCTTTATTCCCAGACCGCTAGAAGCCAGGCTTATATCTCCTAGGCATGCGATTAGAAAATCTCACTGTAGGATATGGACAGATACTAGGGAAAAGGCCTACAGATAGCAGCTTTCAAAGGATCCTCCAGGGCTTCCCTGGTGGCGCAGTGGCTGAGAGTCCACCTGCCAGTGCAGGGGACACGGGTTCGTGCCCTGGTCTGGGAAGATCCCACATGCCGCGGAGCGGCTGGGCCCGTGAGCCATGGCCGCGCTGAGCCTGCACGTCCGGAGCCTGTGCTCCGCAACGGGAGAGACTACGACAGTGAGAGGCCCGCGTTCCGTAAAAAAAAAAAAGGATCCTCCAATGAAATGGTTGAGACTACCCAGTTTACTCTTAGCTCCACATTGCAGTGAGGCCATCAGTTAACATGCACTGCACCATCCAGAGGGTTCCAGTCTTTTTTTTTTTTTTAATTTTATTTATTTATTTATGGCTGTGCTGGCTCCTCGTTTCTGTGTGAGGGCTTTCTCCAGTTGCGGCAAGTGGGGGCCACTCCTCATCGCGGTGCGCGGTCCCCTCACTATCGTGGCCTCTCCTGCGGAGCACAGGCTCCAGACGCGCAGGCTCAGTAATTGTGGCTCACGGGGCTAGTTGCTCCGCGGCATGTGGGATCTTCCAAGACCAGGGCTTGTACCCGCGTCCCCTACGTCGGCAGGCGGGCTCTCAACCACTGCACCACCAGGGAAGACCTAGAGGGTTCCAGTCATTTTAGTGCCTAATGCTTAAATATGAAGAGAGCCATAATCACCTGGCACTTGAGGATAGCAGCTCTTTGGAAAGACAGAGACTGAACCAACAATTAGGAGTGCATGTGTGGGAACTCGCAGGAAATAGAGACAATATAAGAAACAAAGAAAAATTTCTAAAAAAGTTTATTATCTTTAGAAAAGTGAAAACTATGGTATTGAAAGGAAAGAGTGCATAAGAGTTTTCAGATTTTAAATTCATGGGGTAGAATTTTACATAATTAATAGAAGGTTTGGAAGATAAAGTTAAGGAAATCTTTCCCAAAGTAGAACCAAAACAAAACAAAGCAAATCCATGGAAATAAGGATTAAAAATGATCAAACCTGGATATCAATCATTTGACTAATAAAATTTCTAAGGGAAAAAAGACAAAAATTGCAGGAGAGGAAACTGTTAAAGAAATAGTAAATACAAAAAAAAAAAAAGTAATAGTACAAGAAAATATCCCAGAACGGATTGATTTAACTCTATAGAGAGAACCCACTGAGTATTTGTCATACTAGATTGAAAAATTAGATCCATACCAAGATCATTAAATTTCAAAACATTATAGATTAAGAAAGAATTTTTAAAACTTGGTGTTGGGGAGGAAAATGGGAGAGAAAAGAAAGTCCATGCACAAATGGTGACAAATCAGAATCATGGCATTGGGCTGCTTAACAGCAAACGCAGGGAAAGAAGATAACAAGGCATTGCCTTCAAAATGCTGAAGGAAGATTATTTTCAATTTAGGATTCTGTGCCCAGATAAACCATAATTATATGTGTAGAATAAAGACATTGTCAGAAATTTGAGCTCTCAAAACAAACAAAAAATAATGTACCTGCCACACAGTTTTCTCTGTCAACAACTGGAAGTGCCACCAAAACCAAGACAAGAGGCCATGAGACCTGGAAATATGGGAACCATCAAACAGAAGCAAAAGGAATTCCCTGGTTCATGGTGAAGAGAGTTAATCAAAGTGACATTTGTGCAGCAGTACTAGACAGCAGGCTGTTCAGATATGAGCAGGAGGGCAGAGGGCTCCAGGAGGGATGTAAATGGAACTTGCAGATTATCTGAGTATTTGTGCATCTCAGGAGGAGCTTTGCAGTTTTCTCAGAGTTGGGATGAAGAGTCAGTGAGAAGCACAAGGAAAACTAAGCAGCTGATAGGTACGTAGAAAACTAGGCAGTTATCATTGCTAAGAAAAACTTAAACCCATACAAGAATGGAATTGTGTTCCTGAAACACTGTTTAAATCATCTGTGAACAATACTTATATAATTGTGTTTACATATCAATGTTATGTTTTGGTTTTGGTTTTGGTTTTGGTTTTTGCGGTATGCGGGCCTCTCACTGTTGTGGCCTCTCCCATTGCGGAGCACAGGCTCTGGACGCGCAGGATCAGTGGCCATGGCTTACGGGCCCAGCCGCCCCGCAGCATGTGGGATCCTCCCGGACTGGGGCACGAACCCGTGTCCCCTTCATCGGCAGGTGGACTCCCAACCACTGTGCCACCAGGGAAGCCCAATGTTATGTTATTTGATATAATTATGTTAGGAAAATGGGAGAATAAAAGTCGTGAATGTGACATTAAAGAGCCATGTCTGCCCTGGCTGGAGTGCAAAGGCACATATAACAAAGGGTAAGGAAATGGAGACCAAAGGGCATAGATACCTCTCTCAAGAAATGTGGCTTTGAAGGAGAGAGGAGAGACTGGGCAGGAAATCATGGGTGATGTGGAGTCAAAGTAGGTGTGTGTATGTCTAAATAGGAGAGACTTGAGAATGTTTAAAAGCTGGTAAAAGAATTTGCTATGAGGACAAGTTGAATATATGTGAGCGATAGGAGGGTAGTTAATGACAGTCACTGAGTAGATAAGAGGTGATGGGACCCACACAGCACAGGTGAAGGGACTGACCTTAATTATAAGAACAGTTCCGTAAATAAGAGAGGGAGATGTTGGTCAGTTTTAATTTTGGTAACAGGAAGAGGAAAGAGTTCCCATCTGATGGCTGGCTACTTTTCACTTTGGAAGGAGAACACAAAGTCATCTGCTGAAGCAGTAGTACTGTGGGTCAGAGGGTTGCGAGGTGAAAAGAGTTTGAAACTGCTTTACAGAAACTGAGAGTACTTAAATCAGAGAAAGGTGGTAGGATTGCTGGGTCACATTGTAGCTCTACTTGAGGTTATGCAAATGGATTTGTAGTGTAGCTAATATGCCCTTTTTTTTTTTTTTTTTTTGCGTCACGCGGGCCTCTCACTGTTGTGGCCTCTCCCGTTGTAGAGCACAGGCTCTGGACACGCAGGCTCAGCGGCCATGGCTCACGGGCCCAGCCGCTCCGCGGCATGTGGGATCCTCCCGGACCGGGGCATGAACCCGCGTCCCCTGCATTGGCAGGCGGACTCCCAACCACTGCGCCACCAGGGAAGCCCCTAATATGCCCTTTTATGTAACTTCATCCAGCACTGCTCGGCCAGCTTTTGCCAGCTGGCTCAGAGAACCTGGAGAGTTGGATTCACCCATACTTGGGCTTTTGACAAAAAGACTGAACAAAAAACAGAGTTGGAGGAAGTTTCGAGTACTGGAATACATGTTATTGAGATGATGGAAATCTGAGCTGAGTCAGGGAGGGAACGAAAAAAGGTGAGGAACTGATGGAAAGTTGCAAGGTCTATAGACAGATGGTACTACTGAGGTCAAAGAAAGATAGAACGGAAGTCATTGAATAAGCAATAATAGTAATACTAATAATAGCCAGCATTTATTGAGTGCTTACAGTGGGCCGGGTCCTACTCTGTGCATTTTAAATATATTAATTCATTTTATCCTCATAACAACCCTGTGTGGGAAATAGTATTAAAACTGAGGCTCAGGGCTTCCCTGGTGGCACAGTGGTTGAGAGTCCACCTGCTGATGCAGGAGACACGGGTTCGTGCCCCAGTCCGGGAAGATCCCACATGCCGCGGAGCGGCTGGGCCCGTGAGCCATGGCCGCTGAGCCTGCGTGTCCGGAGCCTGTGCTCCGCAACGGGAGAGACCACAACAGTGAGAGGCCCGCATACCACAAAAAACAAACAAACAAACATACAAATAAACAAATAAAAACTGAGGCTCAGTAGAGAAGTAATTTGTTTAAATCACACAGCTTAACAATGGATGGGATGGGATTCACATTCAGGACTACAGAGCCCGCATATTTTACCAGAGTGCCCCCTTGAAGCTGTTTGAAGGTACATAGGAAGTGGTATTCAGGAAGGAGAGGAGATTTCAGTCAGAGAGCAGAGTGTTTGTGGATGGTTACAGATGATAAAGTCCAAAGTGTGACCATGATGGGGTTGCTGAGTTGTAGTGAAGAGGTCATTAGAGAAGATGACAAGGGACATGGAGGCCAGGGTGTTGGAAAGGGCATTTGGGTGAGAGCTGATGTCAGATTATGGCAGAACTAGGCTTGGTTGATTGTGTTACTGAATTGGGTTTGTTTGCCCAACTTTGCAGCAAACCAAATGCTGAGATGCCAAGGTTTGCTCCAGAGAAACAGTTTATTCATGAGACAGCCAAGCAAGGTGAAGGGAGAACAAATCTCAAATCTGCCTCCCTGAAGATAGGGCTTAGGGCTATTCATGGGATAAAGGGGCAGGGTGGTCTGAGGTGTGGGGAGAGGTGACTGGAGATAAGAAGAGGGAGGTAATTGGTGGTCTGTGCAAATGTAGTCGAGCTTCACGGCTCTTCATAGGACACATGTTCAAAAAATGGTGGAGTTAACATGTTCTGAGGGTGGAGGTTTTGGCCCTCTGACATCAAAAGGTCATCCGTTGGACACTCACGCAGGCCCATTCGAATGGTGAGTGGTTTCAGCTAGTCTGAACTGGGCAAGAACTAATTCCAAGTTCCTGAAAAACAACTTAAGCAACCATTACTCTTGTGACCCATATGTCAGAGGTGTTATGTATAAGGAAGCTGTGGGCATCTAGTTTAAAATCAATTGAAAGCACGCGAGGCAGGACTTCCCTGGTGGCGCAGTGGCTGAGAATCCGCCTGCCAATGCAGGGGACACGGGTTCGATCCCTCATCCGGGAAGATCCCACATGCCGCGGAGCAGCTAAGCCTATGCGCAACAACTACTGAGCCCGTGCTCTAGAGCCCACGAGCCATAACTACTGAGCCCGTGTGCCACAACTACTGAAACCCACACGCCTAGAGCCCATGCTCCACAACAAGAGAAGGCACTGCACTGCAATGAAAAGTAGCCCCCGCTTGCTGCAACTAGAGAAAGTCCATGCACAGCAACAAAGATCAAACACAGCCCACTCCCCGCCACCCCCGCCAAAAGAAGCATGCAAGGCAGGTTAGGTTTGGTGGGCCTAATTAGGTTAGCACTTGGTTTCACCTGCAGACCTAGGAACTACAGATGAACCCCTTCATTGGATGAATGGAATTTACCAGACATGTTGTGCGTAGTTATTTATGGTCTGTTTGTAGCCCCTGCTAGATTGCTGGGTTCTTGAGGCCAGTTGGTATTATGTTTCTGGGACCACTTGTAGGGCTCAGCATATATGTGTGATTGACGTGTTTGGTGAATGGATGACTCTGTAAGGGATGTACATTAACTGAAGTGAAACTCATTTTGGTATGCTTTCCTTAGCCAACTGATAATTTTCTATTCTTCTTAATGTCTTTGTTTGTTTGTTTTCCATAGGAAAGCCCATAACAGTGGTGAGGACTCAGATCTAAAGCAGAGGAGGAGGTAAAGAAAACAAATTAGAAGGAGGGTCAAGGGAGAGGGATGGGGCTTAGCAGATTAGCACAGCCCAGACTTGAGGCAGGAGTGGGGAAAATGTTTTGTTTTATTAGTGGCTGCTTTAAGAGTATTGTAATTTTTTTTAAACTTTGAAATATCAGTTTTGGCTTCAACTGGTTCTCAGTCTTCCTTTCTTAACGTCCTTAGGAGTTTTTCCTTTTTTCTTTTTTCTGCTCCTTTTGTCTTAGAGGAGCTGTCTCAGTTATCTCTTTATTTTTCTTTCTTTCTTTTTTTTTTTTTTTTTTTTTGGCCGCCACCGTGCAGTGGCATGCAGGATCTTAGTCCCCTGACCAGGGATCAAACCCGTGAGCCCTGCAGTGGAAGCATGGAGTCTCGACCACTGGACCGCCAGGGAATTCCCTTGGTTATCCCTTGCTACGTTAAAACCACCCAAAACTTGGTGGTTGAACATAACAACAACTGTATATATCTTGTGTGATTCTGTTGATTGAATAGTTTGTTAGCTAGTCTAGCTAGTCCCTGGCAGAATGGCTGGCAGCCTGGGACCTCTCTCTGTCTGTGGTCTCTGCACCTGGCTAACTTAGGTGGCTGGAAGGAAGCAGAAGCTGCCAGCCCTGTTTAGAGACTGTCCTAGAACTGGCAGAGTATCCCTTACACCTTCTTCTGTTGGTAAAAATCAGTCACAGGACCACCACAAATTCAAGGGGAGGGGAAATAAACTCTCCCTTTCTCCATGAAGGTAGGGGTTTGACAGGACTTTGTGTCCATATTTAGTCCACCCCAGGGGCTTTTAGCTTTTCCACGTCAGAGTTCTGTTGGAAGTATTTGTTTCTGTGGTCCCTTCAGGGAGCATGGTGACATTTGCTTTAATCTGCTCTCATTTCTGTAGACATTCAGATGCCTGGCTGAACTGAGAAATTCTGACTGGGAGAGGGCTACGACAGCTACTTATGTTTGGATTAGTAATTTTACTGCAAAATTAATTCTAAAGAACCAACATGAACCTTTCTGAAATTTTTCATTTGTCATAAATGTGGGTTTTTTTTTTTTCCTTTTACTCTTATTTTGTTTTCAGGTCGCGCTCACGCTGTAACACAAGCAGTGGTAGTGAATCAGAAAATTCTAATAGAGAACACCGGAAAAAGAGAAACAGGTAATATTGCAAGGTCGTGGTTAACGGGAACTCTGAAATCAGAGGCTACCACTGGTTACAGAAGCTGTGTGTCCTAAGAATTTCTGTGCCTGATTTTTCTCATCTGTGTTTAAGAAGGAATCTGGCATGATTTTAAAGCACTGTTTTAGGAAACCTCAGCTCTTTGGACTGAGTTTCTTATCTTTATAATAAGATGATTAAACAATTTGACAGTGAGATTCCTTCTTGTTAATAAAAAAAATGATGACCTATATTTAGGTACAACACGTGGTGAATTTGTTTAAGGGTGGTGAGAAATTTTACCATTTGTAGAGCGATTTCTCCCTGAAGTGTCTTTTAACATGACATCACTATCCTTTGCCCAGCCAAAAAACGAGACACTCATAGTTGCATAGCTTCAGCCTTATGTATGTGTAACATGCAAATACCTGTTTATACTCCTGCCAGGCGCACACAGTTAGATGGGTAAATGCAATTAGTTCATATCTTTAAGGCTTATTCTTAAGAGCTTGTTAATAACAGGATTTGACATGTAATCAATGTCAGTGATGGCTTAATGCACTAATCAGTTCTTCCTGGTTCCGGAATACTTATTTGAAAACAAGTAATCATGTAATGAAAGAGCACCAGGTTGGTGAGGTGAGGGATTTGGTTACTGGTTATGCCAGTTTCCAACCCAGTGGTTCTCAAATGGGGACAGTTTTGTCTTTCCCTGTGTTCCCTGAGGACATTTGGCAATGTTTTGGGATACTTTTGGATGTCACAATTGTGGGGCGGGGGTTGCTGCTGGCTAGGGAGGCTGCTAAACATCCTCCAATGCACAGGACAGCCCTCTACAACAAAGAAATATCTGGCCCCAAGAATGTCCATAGGGCCACTGTTGGGAAACTGGTTCTCACCTGATGTGGAGTCTTGCTTGGTTGCTTTATTTTCCTGGGCCGTCTTTTTCTCCTCTGTAAAATGAGGAAGTTGGATAAGATAATCTCCAAGATCCTTCTTTAGTGCTCAGAGCTCTTGTGCTGGTCATGCATTGAATTGGCCTCCCTCTCTAACTACAAAGCCTATGTAATAACAGCCCAGATAGCTTTGTAAGACTGGGCCATTTTCTTAGGAAGCTTTCCATGTGGAGCCTTCTTAGGGGCTGGCATCACACTATATAGAGGTGCGATCTCAGTGTGTAAGGACACCTTTCTCAAGGAAATGATTTCAGTTTCTTTATCTATAAAAAGCCAAGTGTGGCGGGTAGCTCTCCCTCAGGTACCCTCTTCCTGCTCTAAAATTCAGTATTTCTGCACAGACAACACAAAACAAAGCAAAACAAACAAACAAAACAGCCTCCCTCCCCCATTTGTACTTACTGATCAAGCCAGTATCTTAATAAATATATTTCTGTTTTGCTTGGTGTATTCTAAGTTGAGCTCATAGGTGCTCTATTCTCAACTTCTCAGAAGGTAACCTATTTAAAAACAGTGCCTTTTCAGGCCAAAAGTGCTCACGGTGACATTTGCTATTAAAATGAAACACTATTTAAAGGTTGCCAACAAGTTCCTAAATAGCTCATTACTGATCTAGGGGCACTGGCTTCAATATTCCTTCTAGGTGTTTTCTCCCTCTACCCCAATTTCTCCTCCCATCCCAATTTCATGAACAATTTTTTAGACTGGCTTTCTTTGTACTATATTTTAGAATGATGGTGGTTCTGAATGTTTAAATGCAAATGTACTTTGTAAGGCTATTAATGAGAAATTGCTTTCAAAACACACTGACACAAAGGTTTTCAAAATCATTTCTTTTACCTGCAGAGATATTGCCCTAGGGTTATACAAGTTGCCTGTGTCTGTAGAAGATGAGGTCTGGACTCTAGTTCTCAGGGGCATAGCAAAAAGTGGGCAGAGGAAGAAACATGTCTTGCAGTTCCAATATCCACTCCTGAAAATCCTGGTGTAGGTACAGTGTGCAGAGAAACATGGTACAACACATTACACTGCCCCTGGGTGCCACGTACCCATTAGGCAATGCTGCCGCTAACCCCTCCATCCCATTATTAGCCTTTAAAATTTTGCCAGAACCCAGTCATTCCACCTCGGGATACAAGGGTCTGAGTATTTTTACTGCGGTGCTGCTGATGGTCCCATTACAGACACAGTATGTCTTGTGTCTGTAATGAAGGGTTGTCAAATGATGTCTGACTTTCTACTTTGGGGGAGAGAATGAATCTCTTCAACCTCAGTTGTCCTTTCTTATTTTGGTCGGGAACGTGACCCAGCCAAGCTCTCACCAGCGTCTTTTGTGCTTTTATTAAAGGACTCTGGTAACCCTAGAATGGGGCAAAGTGAATCTTGAACATGCTGATGTTCTACTTCCTGCCAGCAAGGTCTCTAAATTCAGCCCTGGATGCTTCCTCCCTTTGGAAACCAGAGCCTGCACCGACACACCCCGCTTTCCTGTCTCCTCAGGGGAACTGTAGCCTGAGGCAGAGGGACAAAGACTGTGCACATTTGCTTTTCAGGCACTGTTTTGAAGCCCATGATGTGTCCAGTGGAACTCTGGACGGAGTTCCAGAGAGACTTTCTGGAGGCTGTGTGTGGTCTTCGGGATGCTCTTTCCTATGCTACTCTTTCTTGCTGTTTTTTTGTTTTTGTTTTTGTTTGTTTGTTTGTTTAACATAAGGAAGGTCTCTCCTATTAGGTTTGAGACAATTCTGTGTAAATACTGTTTTTTCACAGTGTCTACCCATTGGATTTTAAGCTGCCTTGCTGTTCCCATGGATGACAATTTCAATATCTCAGATTTTGTGTTGGGAGAAACACAAGTTAACAAGACAATGTTCACAGGTCAACTTTATCCAAAGCAGTAGTTGTGGCTTTTAACAACCATGAAAAAACAATCAGAATCCACATCGACTCTGGAAGGCTAGTATCAGAAACAAGGATTGTTGTTTAGATTCAGTTTTAGAAAAATATAGCTGTAGATAAGCACCCCCTCTGTCAGTTTTGGGTCTAGAGCAAATGAGGCCAGATGGGTGAGGGCTGTGCAGTAACTGCAGGGTTTCATTCCACAGAAGTTTCCGACAACACCAGAGGCTTCAAGCCTCCTTTGTTTGGGGAATTGTTTATGTCTTTCTTAATCCTCTTTCACTTCAGTTGTTGTTTCCTTACTGTTTTCATAATCTGCATGGGTACCTACAGTTCTCTAGATTTTAAGATTTGAGAAAATAGGGGCTTCCCTGGTGGCGCAGTGGTTGAGAGTCCGCCTGCCGATGCAGGGGAAACGGGTTCGTGCCCCGATCCGGGAAGATCCCACATGCCGCGGAGCAGCTGGGCCTGTGAGCCATGGCCGCTGGGCGTGTGCGTCCGGAGCCTGTGCTCCGCAGCGGGAGAGGCCACAACAGTGAGAGGCCCACATACCGCAAAAAAAAAAAAGATTTGAGAAAATAGATTTTTCCTCCCTTTGTATAGTACCTGGAAGTTGGAGCACAGTTTCTTGCGATAACATCTCAGATGACAGAAAGTCTTTATTTTCCCCTCAGTGTCTCTACGTACACCCTCATCTTCATTTCTCTTCTCTTGCCTCCCTTTTTACTATATCACATTATTTTTCCTCACCCAGTTCCCCCCCTTTTTTTTCTTTTCTTAGCTTCTTTCTCACTCTTTCTTTCCTGTCTTCTCTGACTTCTGTCTCTGTTTAGGAGCCAGTGATGTGTCAAAAAACTCCCAAGGGTGTGGGTCAGGGTTTTGGTTCTGCCATGTCCTGCTGTTTGACCTTGGGCAGCTCACTTAACAAATTTAAACTTAGCTTTCTCATCCCTCAAATGGAGTGCATACTACCTGATCTGCTGTCTTGAATGAGTTACCGCAAAGACCAAATGAAATCTGAGAGGTGACAGCACTTTGGCGGAGGGAGCCGGATAGTTTAATGTCTAATTTTGGAGTCACCTTCTCTTTGGCTGTCCCCACCTCTCCTACACCCTCTTTCCAACCTTTTCCACTTTTCTTTTAACCTTGTCTTCCATTTCCCCATCTACCCCAACTTTACACATTTGTATTTTCAGACCAGGCATTCTTACCCTCTGATTGATGGGTAGGTTTTAGGGGTCTCATATCCCCAAGAAATTGTATGTAACGTTCTTTGTGTTTCTAAGTATACAATTTTCTGGTGATAGTCTGTAGATTTAATCAGATTCTTAAGGGGGTGTCTGACCTCCAAAAAGTTATGAAGTGGTCATTATGATCTAAATAGTGATAGATAGATTGATATTGGGAAATGGAATTGGTAGGATTCAATTCACTGGTAGGATTGAAAACTAAAAGGCTGCAAATTTCTTTTTAGATTACTTTTTGTGATACCGATTTGTGAAAAAATCGGTTGAATTAAATTCATCAAATTGGAAACCTACCAAGGACAAAGCAGCATGAAGTTAATGTGAATATTAGATTGCATTATGTTTTACTAGTTAGAATTTTGAATCTTGCACCTAAGATCAGAAGGGTCAGTCAGCTGGTCTTTATGGGTTTGAGCCCCTGGGCCATGCTCAGGACTTGCCCACAGTGTATGTTGAAGGAGGACCTAAGAGGTAGACCTATCAGAGTGAAGCCTTTCATAAACCAGCTTGCCCTGAAAATACCTTGAGCTTAATAAAATATCCTTCACCGTTCAAAGAAACCGGTCTGCAAAATATCCTTTGTGCTGTTGATGAAAATCAGCACTCCTTTGGGCATTCACTGGGGAGGGTCTGTGGATTACTCAGTCATTAGCTTTGATGTGTTGCTAGGCTTTTAGGATTTGAAGTGGGAGATTTGGAGGAGGTGGGCAGTGAGGCAGAGAACGAGCCTGGTGTTTTTTGCATAAGCATAAAAGCGGAAGTAACTCTGGAGCCTGGTGAGGATTAAAGGGGTAAGAGAAATGAGAGAAGCTGGGGGTAAAAGCTGGACTAGAATAAACTGGCAGCAGGGGACCATTTGGGCCTTTCCCAAATTTCATTCTGGGATGTTTGCATCATAATCACATGAGTTATGTACCTGAGGTGATGTGTGTGCACACGTGTGTGCGCGTGTGGGTGAAATAGAGCTCAGAACAAAGAACGAGGGACGGTGTGTTATGAATTTTGAAGATGCTTTGAAGATCTCTGTGCCTAGGAGCTGGTTCCTTTACCCTCTGAGTTTTAATTTTCACACATGCAAAGTGGGATAATACCTGCCCCGCCTACCTCACGGGGTTTATAAAGATCTGAGATAATGGATGCACTTTGAAAAGCACAAAGGACCCTGCGTGGGCAGGTACTATTCCATTGATGAGAATGTTCAACGCTGCTCAGTGTTATCTGAAGTCCTGTTGGATCTGCAGAGTAGGGCCCAGCTCCCTTTAACAATAAAGAAGTCAGTATTTCTAACATGAATTTGTTCTGCCACAAACGTTGTTAAGAGTTTCCTCCTGCTTTTTAGACGTCTTTTAGAATCTGTATCTGAATAATGGATTAAGATGGTTTGAAGTATTTTAAATGTGTTCCACAGGTCTTTTATATTATTTTTCTGAAAAAAGAAAGAAACCATCCTCTGTGGCACTGCAGCTAACAGGGACAATACATTTGAGCCGGGGAGATATAGATCATGGCTTTGGCAGGGTTTTGTTGTTGTTAGAGTGATAACACAAAGCAAAGCATTCTTGTCCCTCTGCCCTAGGGAAAAAAATGTGGTTTTGATGATGGCAAACTTAAACCAGGGACGTTTCTTCCACATGGCCTGAAAACAGGTAACTGTTTCCTTGCAAGCATTCCCTCCTGCCTGGTCCCTGTCCCTGATTGAAGTGTCGGGGCTGGCTGCAAGCCAGGTAAAAATTGGGGGTAGGGAGAGGGCAGTTCGTGCAGAGCCGATGGAAATGATGTTCACCATGGTACAGATGGCAGAGGGTTCTGATTTCCACTTTAATAAGTTGTATTAAGATTTAGACATTTGACGTGGATTATTTAGGGATTCCAGAGCATAATCCAAGTTGACAGAGATGACTGTGGAAGTGCGGAGCTGCAACAAATGAGGAATGCTGTCAGATGACTAAAAGCAGAGCAGGTTGAATGATCATGAAAACAGAAGGAGAGTTTGGGGAGGGAGAGGGCACCAAATGCAGCCCATTTTAGCAGGGAGAGCATAAGGAGTAAGTGGAAGAGATAGAAGCACCTTTAAGAGCAAATAAGAATAATTTATTGATGGTGGGGGAAGGTGGGAAAAGCAAATGAATTTTTTGCTTGCTGGTCTTCAGGGAGTATGTTGACAGATGCCTGGAACCAACATAAATTTCCCAAGGGAAGGAAAATTACTGAAGAAAAAAAGAAGACTGGTTTATAGCATGTGATCCAAAAATGAGAGCAGTGGATGAGAAACACAGTCAGCTGGGAACTGCAGATTTAATATTAGCGATGGAGTGGTTGTATGAAGCAATTGTCTGGGAAGTTGTGCTATTGCTGAAGAGTGGAGAGTTTTTTTTTTTTTTACCATGTCTGACTGGCTTATAAATAAAGCACGAATAGAGAACCATAATTTTACAGCTGGAAAGGATCTTTACAATAATTCAGTAGATGAAGAAACAGACCTACCAAAGAAGGTTAAGCGTTTTGCCCAGGGTCTCTGAGTCAGATAATGACAGAGCTGGAACGAGGCTGAACTCAGGAGCGATCGGTATTGCTCTTATCGCCTGGAAGCGTCATTATACACTTGCTCTGTAAGATTTCTCAAGTTCAGTATTACACATGGTCTTTATCTCAGTGAATGAGAAATGGAAGCGTCATTATACACTTGCTCTGTAAGATTTCTCAAGTTCAGTATTACACATGGTCTTTATCTCAGTGAATGAGAAATGAATTAAGAACTGGTATAAAGGAAGGTCCTATTAAGAACAAAACTGCCCGGGTAAAGGTAGAGGATGAAGTAGAACCCACAGGGATTTGTATAGGAATTCATTTGGTACTGTGAAGAATTTTGCAGAAGAGGCAGAACTATAATTGGGAAGATAGGAAAGAAGAGACTAGGAACAGTCATTATCTTCATTATTGTTATCAAATGATTATATGATGTTTTGTCTTCCAAACCTTTTGCAAACTTTAATTAAGTGTCAAATGCAGTTAAAATCTAAATTGCACGGATAGCCTGAAAAATTAGAGTGTTGAAGTTTGGTGAGACATGGAGGAAATGTATCAGAATTCCCTTATTCTGAAACATTATTGGAGAATGCTCTATTCTAGAGCGACGCTCTCCCTCTTACCTTGATTAAAAAGCCAAAACCTTCTTACGGTAAGGCTTCTTAGTCCAGTTGCTAACTCTCCTTGGTTGTACCTGAGGAAATAGACAAAATGTGATGCATGTAGAGTTATTGCCTTAATGGATACAGGAAAGAAACAGCATTTTTTGAGGTTCAACTTTAAATATAACATTTGACAATGAATACATCCCCAGTGAAAATGTCAACGGACTCCTTTCCCTCCTTAAGACTTTCATGACTGTCATATAAGACATTTTGACTTTTTAAAAGGTACTATATTGATATGATGCTTACAGTGTTTTTATTCTTCATAATGTAAATCCCCACATGAAAATTAAAATGTAGCAGGAAAGGAGCAAAAACCAACACTTTGTGTGTGCTACACCTAAGGAGAAATGAGACTTATAAGGTAGAATCATGATAAGATATGTCTTTTACATTTAAAGATTTCTTTAGTTACTCATGCATAAACAAAATAGTTAACTCCTGCCTCATCAGGACTCAGTGTTACAATATTCTTGCTTTGGGGCTAGGATTTCCTTTCCATGTAGCATCTGTATTTTCTGGAGCAGTTCAGTGATGGAAGAAATGACACTTTCATTCTTGTAATGAGGTACCATTAACCAGAGGCCTTTTGTAAGGGTGTAATTTCAAACTTCATTACAGACTAAGGCAGCCACACCACTCGTTACTCAGGAGAATGTGCTTCTGTTGTGACTCTCCAATGAGCCTTACATTTTTAATGTACCTTGTTAGAATATTTATGAAAGAGTATCCCCAGTAGAGGGCAACTGTCTTTGGAACATGTAGGTCCCAAGGATATTAACTGACATGGTTTCACTGCCCTCACTTTCGACTTTTTGATTAGGAAAATAAAAGTTAAAGGTGCATGCCATCGTCTGAAATTCTTTCTGATTTAGTTCTTGTTACTAGTAAGGTACAAGAAATATGTGTGCTCTTGTCTCAGGAGTTTTAATTTTTGTTATCAGAGTAAAGCCTCAATATGAAAGTAGCCAGCTAAATTCCACAATAGAAGAATGAGCATATACTGCTCGTGCTTCCTTTGAACTGTCTAAGGAATGTTTCTCTAGGAAAAGTATGTTTGCCTCAGTCAGGTTTCACCCTTGCTGGTAGGCTTGACCTCTCAAAAATATTTAAGGATGCTGATTTACTGATTTAAAAAAAATTAGTGAAATTTTGTCCTGTCCACGAACTGTGCAGCGATTTAGCTCAGAATGGAAGCTGTAGTCTAAAAGACTCCAGGCTTAGGAGTTGCCAGGACCTGGTGTTATGTCTACCCCGGGCAATGCAAGGTGTGGGTGGGTTCCTGTGGGAGGGAAGACAGCTCCTTGCCAGCCTGACGCCTTCCCACTGTCTCTTCCTAACTTTGGATCCCTCAGTCCTGGGAGGGTCCAGGACAGTTCCACCCCAGTAGGTCTGGTGGGTCACTCCCTGGCTGTCACATGATACGTGGAATGGCTCGGAAGTCTAGGTTCTGGCTATGAAAATACATATACATACACGTGTGTGTGTATGCACACATGGAATTTTCAAGCGAGAGTGTTTGCTTCAAAGAGTGATTAATTATGACCTCGTCGTATACCTTCTCATATTTTTCTTCAGATGTTTCTAATATTCAGATTCATATGTTCAGTTTTCATTTCCTCTGCACATGTCATTAGAAGAGGGAACTATGTTCTTGAATTTGTGAAAAATACCATGACTGTATCCTGTTAATATTCAAATAATAGCCTATTAGGAATGAAAGCTTTAGTGAGGAAATATATACAGTTCAAAGACTTGAAATGTGTTACAGATAATTTTTTTATTTAACACAATTCCTCTGTAATCTAGAGAGATTTAAATAGCTTCTTCCTCATAAGCTGCTTTTTTTTAAAAAACTGGAATTAGCTTTCCATTGTCTCTGTTTAAGTATAAATAAGATGAATATATGTCACTCGTCTACTGGTTTGCATTATAAGCAAATCCAGATATCCACCCCACAGTCTGTACTAAGTGCTGTAACAGGGCAGCGGAAAGACATCTGTTCAGTGAGAGAAATGACTCCAGACTTGTCTATTCTTTTCATTTCTGTTTCGAAGCAGTTATGCTCATGCAGTCACAGTACTGGGATGATTACCGTGCAATCATGCTGCTCTCCCACGCCCCGGGAGCAGCAGTGTGAAAGAAACACCCTGGAGCAGCTTCCTCAAGAACGTACATAAATTCAAAGTTAAAGATTCAAATAACAGGTGTTTGATTTTTGCAAGAAATACTCATGGCTTCACAGCATCATTGCAGTGCATTCCAGACATTATTTACACATTAATTAAGCACTTGCTTTAATTAAGTACTTGGTTCCCTCTCTCCCCTGTTAACACCTCACCCTTGTTTTTAGAAAGACTTGATGTATCAAAAGTCTGAAACTTCTGCAGGCTGTGTGGTCCATGGATGGGTTTTGCCAGGTCCGTACAGTATTTCACATTCATAATTGGTTACCATTACTTAAAAAACAGAAGAGTTCATTTTTTTAAAAATCCAGATTTGTGGATTATCTTTTAAAAACTGAGAGGATTAAGTAACATTGTCCCATGCTCTTACATGGCAAGTCCCTGTGCCCCCCAGTACCCCCTCCCCCCAGTTTCCCTTTCCCTCATTTTACATTCCCTGCAGGGCCCCTGGCCCCTCTGAGTGCTCAGCCCTCATTCCCTCTTAAACATGCGAGCAGCATAACCAGAATGTTCTGTGCCTACTCAGTTGCTGAGGCATTATGCCACCATATTTAACTTTTTTTATTTGTAGCTTCGTGTCTTAAAAAAATGGAAATTGTATCTGGCACTTGTGCATGAAAACTTGGACAATTTGTGAATTTTTAAGAGCATTTCAAAGGAAAACTATTCATTGCTGTTTTAGTATATTTGTATAAAATGATTTTGTTTCATGATTTAAGATTGTGTAGCAGACACCACTGTTTCTTTAGTCGAAACCTAAATATGTTTTATTTTTTAATTTATTTATTTATTTTTGGCTGCGTTGGGTCTTCGTTGCTGCACGCGGGCTTTCTCTAGTTGTGGCGAGCGGGGGCTACTCTTCATTGCTGTGCGTGGGCTTCTCATTTTGATGGCTTCTCTTGTTGTGGAGCACGGGCTCTAGGCGCGCGGGCTTCAGTAGTTGTGGCACGTGTGCTCAGTAGTTGTGGCTTGCGGGCTCTAGCGCAGGCTCAGTAGCTGTGGCACACGGGCTTAGTTGCTCCCGCGGCATGTGGGATCTTCCTGGACCAGGGCTCAAACCTGTGTCCCCTGCATTGGCAGGAGGATTCTTAACCACTGTGCCACCAGGGAAGCCCCTAAATATGTTTTAAATGAGTTTTGTTTTTGACACATGTCTTTTTACTAGGAAATTTTAAGCCGGGGATGAAGTCTGAAAATAACCAATATATGTTTACATATTTATGTATAAATATTATATACTTATCTACTTATGGATATATTAATACGGTTAATACATTCCTAGCTTTGAGTGATTATGGTAATATTGTGAAATAACTTTTAAAAACATGTTTAGGATGAACTGATAAAGCACCACATATGTGGATGTTAATTTTAGATGAATGGTCTTTCTTTCAGAATACGGCAGGAGAATGATATGGTTGATTCGGCGCCTCAGTGGGAAGCTGTACTAAGGAGACAAAAGGAAAAAAACCAGGCAGACCCCAACAACAGACGATCCAGACACAGATCTCGTTCGTATGTGCTCTCTCTTTATGCCTTGATTCAAAAACTCCGAGCTGTCGATAGCGTGCAGAGTCTAGGGCACATTGGGCTGTCTCTCTGAGGTCTTCTTAAGTGATTTAGTTCAACCATGATTATCCCACTGTTTATTTATTGTCATATATACCTTCTTACATTTGTTATGCTCATCAGCTATATCTGAAGCAGTAGAAGTTGGAGCACAGCCAAAGCAAAATGTCATAAAAAACAAGGCTATCAAAATCATATTTTGTTTTGTTTTTAAACAAAGGTATATATTCAACTGAATAAGTAGGAATAGTCTCCTTTGTTCTGGAGCCTGGCAGTTGGTGAAATACCTGCTGCTTATCTCAATTTGAGTCTGCAGAATCCTCTTAAGTCTTGTTCCAGATTAAACCAGATGTGAATAACTTCCCATCAAATCACCATTTGTGAGCAGTAGTCAGTGAGTGATTCATTACACCCCAGTGTTGAGATTGGCCTGCTCCTTCTGTTGCTAGGCAGTGCCATGTGTGAGCATAATTACCCCATGATGATGAGGTTGCCAGTTCCCCAAATTAATTTTCTTTTGCACTGATAAAGTTTATACTTAAACAGAAATGTTTGCATCATCCAGATTTAGACTCTCCACACCCACCTCTCGTCCCAAAGCATACCTTTTGTTTTTTGGGGTTTTTTTTGATGTGCAAGAAGTAGATTTACTAATACAGTATGCACAAACGGTCAGGCAAGGGGGCTCTGCCCTGAGAACTAAGTGGGAAAGCAGCTTTGGTTAGGGAGATTCACACTCCATAGTCAGAGTGTGGACCACCTTAGAAGGTGAGAGGCCCTGGGAGATACACCTTCCATAGACAGAATGTGGTCCAACTCAAAAGGTGAGAGTGGCCCCAAAGCATACCTTTTTAAGTGAGCTGGACCTAACCACCTATCCCTTTATGATCCTGGGTGGTTAGATGTCTGATGTTGCCTACTTGTGGAAGGAGGGATGATGTCTTAGCAGGGTGGTGGGAGGATGCCTGGGAGTGGATGGGAGACAGTCTCTAGAGGTAGGTGGGGAGCTCTGAGGAGCCGGGCAGAAGGGTGCCAGCTCAGTTTAACAGAGGCCAGGAGCAGGCTCCAGAGGGAACACCCCATAACCCTAGGGGACTCTGCTCAGTCTTAGGGGCTTGATTTCGAATGTGAAGTTAACCCATAATGTGTGTGTGTTTTTATCAGTGGTACATCATAACGAATGATGTCTGTTTCTTCTCTAATAGAAAATTTGCAGGTAGTCACTAAGCACTGTACACCCTATAGATTTATTCTTTACTCCATTTGTTTTTGTCTGGACTAACTAAAATGTTCAATTTAAAGCAGAAGTTAATAAAAGTTTCCTTTGTCTTGCATACCACCTCCCCCTAATTCCATTAAAAAAAGAGAGGTTTAGAACAGGAAGAATCAAGCCCTAATTGTGGACAGTTTAACCAAAAGGCACAGAACCCCAAGATAGGATCCCAGCATGGTCCTGGGCATATCTTTTGTAACTATGCTTTTACCATTCCATGTGGAATCTTTTTCTATGAGGGACTTACTATACACAAGTTTTGGTAACTTGGTATTAAATCTTAAAAACAGCATTCAGTTTTTCTAATTATTTCTAAAGCACTCTAAATTCAACTAAATAAATTTCATTTATTAAATAAAGGGAAAAGTAAAATGAAATTAGGAAAAATCCTATATACAAACTTTGAAGAAGCCAAAATACATTTCTGGGGACAATAGTAAATAGTGAATAATCATTTATAGATAAAATTGATAAAGAGAATAATCCAAAGTTGTTGAGTATTACAGTTACTATAATTCAGTTACATTATGGGGCAAATATTGTAGATGGGACTATGGATTTATATCATTTTTAATTGAGTGATCTGAGATTCATTTAACACCCTAAGGAATAAACTTTTTTACAATTGAGGTAATTTGAGGTGAAATTTACATCTAGTGAAATTGCTCTCACCTTATGGGTAGAAGTCTATAAATTTTGACAAGTGTATACATATCGTATCCATCATGCCAATCAAGATACAGAATTTAAAAAGTTCCCTCCTACTCCTTCTGTTCAGTCCCCATCCCCCATAGACAGCCACTGTTCTGATTTCTATCACCATAGATTAGTTTTTTTCTCTTACTGAATGTCACATAAATGTAATTATACAATATGCTCTCTTAAAATGTGGCTTAGTCCATTGTATGATTATACCACAGTTTGTTTATCCATTCTCCTCTTGATGGATGTTTGGATTGTTTGCAGATTTTGCTGTTTTGTGAAAAAGCTCAAGATACTCCACACAAGTGTACCTGTGGAGTATGTTATCTTTTGCCTTGGGGTAAATACCTGAGTGGAATTGCTCGGTTAGAGGATATGTCTAACCACATTTAATTTTATAAGAAGCTACTCAAATGATTTCCAGAGAGGCTGTATCATTTTATACTCCCACTAGCAATGTATGAGATTCAGTTCCGCTGTATTCTTGCCAATATTTGGTTTTGTCTGTCTTGTTAATTTTAGCTCGTCTAGTTGGCTTGAAGTAGTACCCTGCTGTTGACTGACAAAGTTAACCACATTTTCCTGTGCTTATTGGTTATCCATATATGTTCATTTGAAAAGTGTCTGTTCAAGTTTTGACCATTTTTAATTGTTGTTTTCTCTTATTTATTTGTAGGGCTTTTTATATGTTCTGGATATAAGTTCTTTTTCAGATATGTGTATTGTGAATATACATATCTGAAAAAGAATTCTCGGCTGTGGTTTGTTTTTTCATGTTCTTAACGTTGTCTTTTGGTGAGCAGACATTAAATTTTGATGAAGACCAGTATATCTTTTTTTTTCATTTATAGTTAAGGCTTTTTTTGCATCTTAAGGAATGTTTGCCTACCCCAAGGTCACAAAGATATTCTCATATCTTCTTGTAGCAACTATATAGACTTTGCTTTTATATTTAGATCTGCGATCCATTTAGAGTTAATTGTTCATTGTATGAGGTAGAGGTAGATATTGAGAAGTTTTTTTTGTTCCAGGTGTTTTTCCAGTACGTTTGTTGAAAAGACTGTCTTCATTGAAATGCCTTGGAGCCTTTGTTGAAAATCAATGCACTGCTTAGATGTGGGCTAATTTTGTTTCATTGATCTGTTGTTTGTCTAGTCTTTTTTTTTTTTTTTTTTTTTTTGTGGTATGTGGGCCTCGCGCTGTTGTGGCCTCTCCCGTTGCGGAGCACAGGCTCTGGACGCACAGGCTCAACGGCCATGGTTCACGGGCCCAGCCGCCCTGCGGCATGTGGGATCTTCCCAGACCGGGGCATGAACCCGTGTCCCCTGCATCAGCAGGCGGGCTCTCAACCACTGCGCCACCAGGGAAGCCCTGTTTGTCTAGTCTTAAGCCACCATGTTGTCTCAGTTACTGTAGCTTTACAGTAAGATTTGAATCATGCAGTGTAAATTGTCCAACTTTGTCCTTCTTTTTGTCAAGGTTGTTTTAACTATTTTAGATCCTTTGCAGTTCTATGTAAATTTTTGAATCAGCTTGTTAGTTTTTGCACAAAAAAAAAAGAAAAAAACCTGTAGACTTTAGATTAGCATTATGTTGAGTATCTATCGATCAATTTTGAGAAAATTAGTGTCCTACTCATCCATGTATTTAAGTTTTTAACTTCTTTCAGCAATGTTTCTAGGTTTCCAGTATAGTTATTGCATTTATTTTGTTAAATTTAATCCTAAATATTTAATATTTTCAATGGTATTGAACTACATTTTGTAAAATATTATTTTCAAATTGTTTGTTAATATATAGAAACACAAATTATTTTTTTAATATTGATATTTTATCTTGCCATCCTGTAACCTTGTTAAATTGACTTATTATATTAGCTTTGGAAGCCTTAAAAAATTTTTTTTTCTTAGGATTTTCTACCTTTGCAATCATTTTGTCTGTGAACAGAGACAGCTTTCCTTTATGACTAATCTTTTGCCTTTTACTTCTATTTCTTTCCTAAATGTACCCACTAGATTTTCCAGAATATTGTTGAATTACAATGTTGAGTCGAAGTGTTAAGAAAGCAGACATGCTTGGCTTGTTCTCTTTCTTGGGGAGAAAGCATTCAATATGTCACATTAAATATGATGCTAGCTATAAGATTGAAGAAGACCCCTTCTATTCCTAGTTTAAGAGTTTTTTTTTTATCATGAATGAGTTTTGAATTTTGTTATTAGCTTTTTCTGCATCTGAGATGATTGTATATGGGTTTTCTTTATTCTATCAGTGGAGGAATTACATTGATTCAGTTTTGAATGATACATCCTTGCATTCCTGGGATAAGACCTTAGTGATTCTGATCTATTATCCTTTCCGTATATTGCTGGATTCTATTTGATATTATTTTGTTAATATTTTCTTTTCCTATGTTCATGAGAAATTCTGGTTTATAATTTTCTTGTAGTATCTTTGTCAGGTTTTTTTTTTTTTTTTTAAAAAGACATGGTTATGCCGGTCATATAAAATAGTTTAGGAACTTTTCCTTTTTTTCTCTATTTTCTGAGAGTTAATGTAAAATTAGCAGTACTCCTTCCATAAATATTTGATATAATTTACCTGGAAAACCAACAGTGCCACAGATTTGCTTTGTGAAAAGTTTTAAATACAAACTGAGGAGTTCCCTGGTGGTCCAGTGGTTAGGACTCCGGGCTTCCACTGCAGGAGGCACGTGTTCAATCCCTGGTTGGGGAACTGAGATTCCGCATGCCACTGTGTGCAGTGCGGCCAAAAATAAAATAAAATAACAAATAAACTAGTATCTCTTAAAAATAAATGAATAAATAAATTACAAACTGAAATTCTTTAGCAGATACTGGGCTGTTCAGATTGTCTACTTGTTATGTGTAGGTTTAGGTAGTAGGTGTTTTTAAAAGAATTTGTTCATTTTTATCTAAGCTGTCGAATCTTTCAATAAAAAAAATTGTTTGTAATAATTCTTTAGTATCCTTTGAACATCTGTTGTGATATTACCTTCTTCATTCCTGATGTTGCTAAGTTGTGTCTTGTATTTTTCTCCTTAATTGTGTTTTCTAGACTTTCAGAGAACTAACTTCGGGTTTAGTTGATTTTCTTTATCTGTTATCTATTTCATTGATTTCTACTCTTTATTACTTCCTTCTATTTATTTTGTCTTTTATTTGCTCTTTTTTTCGTCTTCTTAAGGTGACACTGATTTTAAACCTTTCTTCTTTTTTAATATAAGTATAAAGTTCTAAATTTCCCCTAAGTCTTGCTTTAACTATATTTCATATATTTTGATGTGTTTTTGTTTTCATTATCATGCAGTTCAAAATTTTAAATTTCACCCGTGATTTCTTTGACCTTGGTTTTTTTTAGTAGTGTGTTATTTAATTTCCAAGTATTGGAGATTTTTCTACATATCTCATTACTATTGATTTCTAATTTACTTATGTTTTGGTTAAAAAAATCTGTAAGATTTCAGTCATTTCAAATTTGTTGAGATCTGTCTTAAGAGCTAGCATATAGTCTTTAACGATGAATGAGCTGGTGGACTTGAAAAGAATCATTCTCAGTTGTTGGGTGTAGTTTACAAATGTCAAGTAGATCTAGTTTGCTGATAGTGTTGTTCAGATGGTCTATGTCTTTACTGATTTCTTTGTTTACCTTTCAATCCGTCATTGAGAGAGAGATGTTAAAATTTCCAATAATGATTATGGATTTGTCTGTTTTACCCTTTAGTTCTGTCAGTTTTTGCTTCAAGTTATTTTGAAGCTCTGGTATTAGGTACACACATATTTGTGAATTTTTTTGGGGGGGTCTTCCTGATAAATTGACCTTTTTATCATTATGAAATGTCCTCTTTATTCTGGAAATACTCTTTTCTCTATGTCCATTATACCCACACACTCATGTGTGTGTGTGTGTGTGTATGTGTATTTACATAACCATTACACCTTTTTCATGCTCACTTTTTGCATGGTATATATGTTTTAATACTTTACTTTAGACCTAAGTATATCTTTATGTTTAAAGCTCATCTCTTGATCTCTTGTAGACAGCAGTATTTGGTCTTTTTTTTAAATCTAGTCTAACCATCTGTAAATTGAATGTTTAGGATACTTATGGGTCATGTCATTATTAATATTTTGGGATTTAAGTCTGCCATCTTACTCTTTCTTCCTGTTTACTGAATTGTTAGTTTGTTCCTCCTTTCCTATTGTATTTTGTGTTAACTGAATATTTTTTGGTGTTCTATTTTACTTTTCATATTGACATCTTACCTATACTACTTTTTATTATTTTTTTATTTAGTGGTTTCTTTATGACTTACAGTATGGTTCCTAATTTATCACAGTCTGTTTAGGATTAATATCATAAAATTTTATTAAAATTTAGAAATCTTAGAAAAATATAGTTCCAATTATCCCCTCTTTGTTCTTGTGCTATTGTCCTGTATTTGATTTTTGCATGTTAGTAGCCCCACATTTCAATGTTACCATCTTTGCTTCAACAGTACATTGTTTTTAAAAGAAATCAGGAAAAGAGGAAAAAAATTTTATAGTTAATGTGGTAGGCAGAAAATGTCCCCTAGATATGTTGATGTCTTGATCTCCATAACTTGTGAATATTTTATGTTAGATGGCAAAGGGGAATTAAGGTTGCAGATGGAATTAAGATTGTTAATCAGTTGACCTTATGCCAAGGAGATTATCCTGAATTATCCAAATGGACCCAAGTAACAACAAGAGTTCTTAAAAGTGGAAAAAGGGACAGAAGAGGCAGTCAGAGTAATTCAATTTGAGAACAGCTTAACCTGTTGTTGCTGGATTTGAAGATGGAGGAAGGAAGGGGTCATCAACCAAGAATGTGGGCAGCCTCTGAAAGCTGGAAGAGGCAAGGAAATGGATGTTCTCCTAAAGCCCCCTGGAAGGAGTACAGCCCTGTCAACATCTTGATTTTAGTCCAGGGAGACCAGTGTCAGATCTGACCTACAGAATTGTAAGATAATACATTTGTATTGTTTTAAGCCACTAAATTTATGGCAATTTGTTACAGTGGCAATAGAAAATGAATACAGTTACCCAGTTTACTGTTACCTGTCTGTTCTGTTCCTTTCTCTAGATCCAATGTTCCATTTTCCTTCCTTTAGCATTTTTTGTAATACAGGTCTGTAGTTGATAAATTGTCTGTTTTATTTTATATGAAAATGTTTTTATTCTACTCTTATTTGTAACAGATACTTTCACTATCTATCAAATTTGGGGTTGATGGTTTTTCCTTTCACACCTTAAAGAGATTGTCTGTTGTCTTCTGATCTCTGTCATTTGTGGTAAGTTAGCCTTCATTCTGTAAACACTGTATGGAATTTGTCTTTTTTTCACTAGCTACTTTTATGACTTTTTTCTTTATCTTTAGCTTTTTAGCTCTTTGATTATGGTATTGCTAAGTGTGGTTTTCTTTATACAGTTGAACCTTGAACAACACAGGGGTTAGGGGCACCAGCCTGCCCATGCCCTCGAAAATTCATGTATAACTTATAGTCGGTCCTTGGTATACATAGTTCCCCTTTATCCACAATTCCACATCCACGGATTCAACCACCTTTGGACTGTATAGGTACTGTAGTATTTACTATTGAAAAAAATCCGTATATAAGTGGACCCGAGCAGTTCGAACCTGTGTTGTTCAAGTGTCAACTGTATCTATCATCTTCTTCTGTAATTTGGTATTTTTCACCAAATTGGGGAAATTTTTGGCCATTATTTTTCAAATTCTTTTTTCTGACTCATTCTCTTTTTCCTTTTGGGCATCCAGTTGTATGTATGTTAGACCATTTGATATTGTCCCACAAGCAACTGAGGTTCTGTTCATGTTTCAAATTTTTCTCCCTTTTTTCAATCATGGTAATTTCTAGTACCCTGTTTTCAACTTCATCAACCCTTCCTCCTACCCTCATAGTCCAGTCTGCTATTAAACTCATTCAGTGAACTTTGTACTTCCCTGTTTTAGAATTTCACTTTTGTTATTTTTATACTTTCCATTTCTCTGCTGAGATTTCTCATCTATTCATTGATTATATTCCTATTTTCCTTTAAGTTGTTGTATATATTTATACAAGATGTTTTAGGGGGGATTCCCTGGCAGTCCAGTGGTTAAGGCTCTGAGCTCTCACTGCCAAGGGCCTGGGTTTGTTCCCTGGTCAGGGAACTAAAATCCCACAAGCCTCACAGTGCCCCCACTCCCCTCCCCCAAAAAAGATGTTTTAAAGCCCTTGGTAAATTCCCATATCTGGGTCTTTCAAAATCTATTTCTATTGACTACTTACATTTTTTTTCTTTCCTAGATTTTGACTGTATTTTTCTGCCTCTCTGCATGTATAATAATTTTTTATTGCATGCTGGAAAGTTTAGAGGATATGTTGTAGGAGGTCTGGATTATGTTGTCTCTGGATTATGTTGTCTTCCTTTAAAGAGTATCACATTTTGTTCTGGAAGGCAACTGAATTACCGTTGGATCCTCTTGATCTTATTTTTCATGCTTCGATAGGGTGGGGCATTTTAGCTTTTGTCCTTAGCCTAGGGTATGTTCTTTACTTTAGTCTTGGTCCTTATTCTTAAGGCCTGGCCTTTCTGGAGTCTTAGTTGAATGCACAGAGTGCTCAGCATGGCTTCTCCACTGTGACTGCAACAGAGCCTTCTCTGCTTCCACTTCACACAGCTCTCAGCCTTGCAGTGGCTGTTTTCTGTTAGGCTTCAGAGTGCCACCCAGCTTATGTATAGATTAAATGTAGTTAACGTTCTCAGCCAACCTCTTAAGGAAAACCCTATGCAGACTTCTGGAGTCCCACTTTTTTCTTTTATCCTGCACTGTAAATTTTAGCCTCAAATTTTGATTTCTACCTCCTCAGCCCTGTGAATCTGTTGCTTCTTGAGTTTCACCTCCCTGTACCACATTGGGAAAGTGCCTCCAGGCAGAAAACTTGAGCAAATTGGTGGGGGGTGGAGGGGGGGGGCGGTTAACCTTGTGTTTCCCTTCTCTCAAAGATCACAGGCTGGGCCTCCCTGGTGGCGCAAGTGGTTGAGAGTCCGCCTGCCGATGCAGGGGATACGGGTTCGTGCCCCGGTCTGGGAGGATCCCATATGCCGCGGAGCGGCTGGGCCCGTGAGCCATGGCCGCTGAGCCTGCGCGTCCGGAGCCTGCGCGTCTGGAGCCTGTGCTCCGCAACGGGGGAGGCCACAACAGTGAGAGGCCCGCATACCGCAAAAAAAAAAAAAAAAAAGATCACAGGCTTATGGTATCTGTTGCCCAATGTCTGACAAACAGTTGCTTTGTAAATTTTGTTTTATTTTATAGTTTTTGAGGATGGGAAGGGAGGGTTTGTCTGATACCAGTTACTCCATTGGACCAGAAGTGGAAGTTCAAGAATATTCTTTTGAGGTAGAGTAATATCTTTGAATTGGGTATTGCTTCTATTAGATCAACTGAAATCAGAAAAGAGCCTAATGATACTTTGAATTTAAAATCTTATTTAAACTTTCTTTTAAATCTTACCTTCATGATAAAAATATCAGATCAGACAGAGGGTTATTTCAGAACAATGCAATTGTATGAGAGAACCCCATTAAGAGTTTGATGTGTACCTTTCTGAAATTTAGTTTTAAAGCAAACCATAAAAAGACTTAGTAAATGTTTGTGGGATGATGTTGTAACTGAACTTGATTGTTTTACCTATACAGCTGATATGGCCAAAGTACAGTTAACAAAAAAATCTGAAGAGTAGTTCATTCAGAAGTTGCTCTGGCTGCGGAGTAAAAGGCAGATGAGAAAGACAAGGAAGCAGGAAGAGCAATTTAAAAATATTTTGGTGGTCCAGGTGCAAGGTGGTGGTGGAATTGAAGAGAAGTGGATTAACACACATTTTGGAAGGAGAGCCAACAGGTTCATAGTGTGAGAGATACCATGGATGAATTTTGAGTTGATGGATTAAGTGGATAGACATGCCTTTTTACCCACTCCATCCATGAGATGGAGTGAGGTGGTCTGGGGATGTGTGGGAAGTGACAAGATTTCTGTTCCATTAGGTTTGAAAAACCAAGTGGGTGATCAAATGGAAATGTCAGGTAGGCAACTGGATAAAAGTGTTCAAATTCTACAAGATGATGGATTACTTTATTTAGGACAAACTGGGCTCTGCCTTGTATTTGAGCTATGACATTAAAACCCCGAGGTTTGTTGACAATTAAGAAAATATCTGCTAGGTGCTATTGTCAGACCAGACCTCTGTCTGCCTTCTGCGTCTCCGAGTGTTAGCTTATTACCTAATCTCCACAAACTTCTAGTGTCGTGTCTACGACACAGATGATACCATCCTCATGAGATTTTGCTGAACATTATTAAGTCAGATCACATGTGTCAAGTGACAGCGTAAATACTTAATTGCAGTTACTGTAATTAGTAAGTTCTCCAGGTCTCAGTTTATCTGTATAAACAAGGTACTTGATTTTTTTCCCCTTGAAATGAGGAAGAGCTGAGAAGTGAAGAGAGTCGGGTGGGGCCCAACTCACATGAAAATTAGAATTTGAGGGCCTCCCTGGTGGCGCAAGTGGTTGAGAGTCCGCCTGCCGATGCAGGGGATACGGGTTCGTGCCCCGGTCTGGGAGGATCCCATATGCCGCGGAGCGGCTGGGCCCGTGAGCCATGGCCGCTGGGCCTGCGCATCCGGAGCCTGTGCTCCGCAACGGGAGAGGCCACAACAGTGAGAGGCCCACATACCGCAAAAAGAAAAAAAAAAAAAAAAAAAAAAAAAAAAGAAAATTAGAATTTGAGAATTTAGGAATCACTACAGCTTTTTTTTTTTTTAAAGTTAAAACATGGTTAGAGCACCATCTGAAGAAAGTAATTAAAACTGTTCTTCAGATATATTTATGAGTATATGTAGCATTTCAGATATATAGTAAACCACATATCTCTCAGTTACTTCCATATTCTTGAATTCCTACTACAGTGTCTGTAAATTGCCCATGTAGAGGTATCCACTGAGGATGAATGTTATGATACATCATTCATACATGATTCACTCATTGTTTTTTAAATCTCCAATGATAAACTAGAAACTTGTGTTTATTATTAAATGCCAGAGACATACAGTAGTATAAAATACAAAATCTTCTCTCCTAAAACACATTAAACTGAAATATGATTGGATATCATCTAGAAAAATGTGAGAAGTACGGTTTTATCCAGTTTATTTTTCAGCTGCATTGCCATAACATTAACGTTTGCTTATCATTAGGAAACTTAGATGAAACTTCTTTTCTACATGGATGAATTTTTACTCACTGGGATATTTGGAGGAGGCATCAAAGCTGAAACAGTTAAGTTCTCATAGGTTCAACCTGTGTGTGCGTGAAGGCTCAGGCTCCCCCTGGTGGCAACAGTGTCTTGCTACTTCTATTGAAAAATACTACTGTGGAAGATGAGGTTGTCAGGGTAGAATGATGTTCCCAGTTAAACCCAAAACAGAAGTCTGGGCCTTAGAAAAAGATTTAGCGTGAAGTCCCTGGAAGTGACTCCTGAGTGATCTTCAGCAGCTAGGTTTCTGGGCTCTGTGGCTTTCTAATCTTTAATTCTGAGAGGGGGAGAGGGAAGGAGGGGAAGATTAAGACATCTCCTAATCATATCTATTCTGACCACTCAGGAATATGATGAGGAATTACTGAGATATATGTTAAGTGCTTTGAATTCTTTAAATAAAGATGTTTTGTAAACTTAGTTTTCTTAGTAACACATTTTCAGCTCTAAATTTCCTTCTATGGCAGTGGTCAGTATAAGATCACAAAAATAATAAGTCAAATGCTGTCATACTTATTATTTTATTTTCAGTAAAATATAATACACAAAATATAGTATATTATCTACTATACTATAATATGTGGCATATATTATATGCTGTACTATATAATATATGGCATATATATATACTATAATATATGCCATATATTATAGTATAGTATTTTCTAGGTAATATAATTAGAGTATTTGGAGGATGCAGAAGACAACTATAAGGAAGAAGAAGAATTATTTCTAAATGATGTCTCATCAAAGAAATTTCTCTGAAAGGTGAATATTGAGTTATTGGTATAAGGTGTGTATGAGGGATACTTTTGAAAGATATTGGACTAATACTGGACTGCATGTATATTTTATATATACATTGTACCTATGGACAACTCATGGTTCTGTTTCCTTAGGAATTTATTTGGAGAATTCAAGTAAAACACCTACATAATTAAGTCTTTTAATTAAGAAAAATGGCTGTTAAAACTCCACAGCTTTCTGAATCCACAAAATGATGTTGAGCTGTACCTAATGAAATCATCCTAAATTATTGATGAAATTTGTGCAGATGTAAGCATAAAAATGATATAGTTCTCATTAGCATGTAGCCTGTGTTTACATTTATTAAATCACAGGTAGTCTAGCAGTTGGAGATTAGCATTTGTTTTTTTTTTTTTTTTTAGCCTTGGGACTTTTCCTTGTCTTAACGCTGTTTGAAACTGCTAGCGTTTAAGAACTCAGTTTAGTTAAATGTATGACTATTATGTTGCTGTAGAATTTAAACATATAGACTGAATTTTTTAAGACCAATATTTATGGCTAGAAGGACCGATATTCTTTTAAGGTAACATTTCTGCTAATTTTTCTGAGATGGGAATGAAAGGCATTTCTTGTGGAATTGCAGCATTAATAACTTTAAAAAAAATTTTGTATAGTTGATTTACAATGTTGTGTTAGTTTCAGGTGTACAGCAAAGTGATTCAGTTGTACATATGCTTTTTCAGATTCTTTTCCCTTATAGGTTATTACAAGATGTTGAATATAGTTTCCTGTGCTGTACAGTAGGTCCTTGTTGTTTATCTTTTTTACATATAGTAGTATGTATATGTTAATCTCAAACTCTTAATTTATCCCTCCCCCCCGTAGTAGCTTTTTAAAACATGAAAATACCTTTTTTTTTTCTTTTCTGATAATTAACGTAAGAAATTCTCTTGGCTAAAAGAAAAAAATCAGACAAGATAGGAAAGTGTAAATAAGAAAATAAAAAATTACTTGCAATTCCAACACTCAGAAATATCTATTATCAGTTTTTTGTATGTTGCTCATATTCATCATCTTTCACCACCACTAGGCCTGGTGTGGTGGCCTTGGGGGGCGTGTCCTCCTTGCCCCTCATTGCTTTTTCTCATTCTCCTCCCCTCCTCCCTCAAAGCACTTAGCTTTGAGTCTCATGCCATCAGATTATTCCTTCATTCTTTTAAGATTTAGTTCCTGCCTCAGTGTCATTCTCTCCAACACTATTCAATAGCCACATAATGGATCTTTACAATAACTTGGCCTCTTTGTTCCTTCACGAAACCTTAGCTGTTTTACTTCCTCATCATACCTTTGACCAGTGGTTTCAAGTCTGGGGCAGTTTTCCCCCCAGGGGACATTTGGCAATGTCCAGAGTCATTTTTGGTTGTCCCACTTGGAAGGTGTTACTGTGTCTAGGGGTCAAGGCTGTGGGTGCTACTAATCATCCTACACAGGACAGCCCCCGGCAACTAAGAATTATCTGACCCAAAATGTCAGTAGTGCTGAGGTTGAGACACCCTGCTTTAACTTGAAGATAGCCTCATTACTGCACCTTCCTGAAATAAGAATGATCCCCAGCAGAGTAGCTTCCTAACCTAGATATTATATAATACTATGGATTATTGGGTGACTTCCTGTGAGAATCAGATGCTGATGTATAATTACAATGGAACCATCTCTCTCTGGGAACAGAATAATAGCTTACTGCTTTTAATTATTAGCACCTTCTCTGGCAGTATCATTGAATGCGTTAACGTATTGTCTAGTGAATCAGACCAGCCAAATGTAGGAAAGGCAGATCCCATATAGGAAATACTTCCAAAGAAGCATTTAAGTTTTTTTAAGCATACAATTTTATTCTTTATAACAAACTCTCCCTTTAACAATACCATATTTTCTATGTCTGAGACCAAGGCTTCATCTCCTCCCCTTTATCTTCTTTTTTTAAAAATATTTTTTAAATTAATTAATTTATATTTGGCTGTGTTGGGTGTTCGCTGCTGCACGCGGCTTTCTCTGGTTGCGGCGAGCGGGGGCTACTCTTTGTTGCGGTGCACGGGCTTCTCATTGCGGTGGCTTCTCTCGTTGCGGAGCACGGGCTCTCAGTGCACAGGCTTCAGTAGTTGTGGCGTGCGGGCTTCAGTGGTTCTGGCTCACGGGCTCTAGAGCATAGGCTCAGTAGTTGTGGCGCACGGGCTTAGTTGCTCTGTGGCATGTGGGATCTTCCTGGACCGGGGCTCGAACCTGTGTCCCCTGCATTGGCAGGTGGATTCTTAACCACTGCGCCACCAGGGAAGTCCTCCTTCCCCTTATCTTCTGTGTTTGACTCCTTTTGAGTTGATTAAAAGGTCTTTACAGACAGATTTTTTTTTCTCCACAAAGGAAAAACCACTTAGTCAATTCAATTGCTAGAAAGTAGTTTATTGTATTCTGTGGGCTCAGAAAGCCCTACCAGAATGCCTCAGCAATGCCCTTATTAAATACTGAGAAAAACGAAAGCAATGATAATATCATACGCTGAAAGTAATATTGAGCCCAGAAATGCTGATACAGATTATGAATGTAAAATTCCACAGGACAGAATATCAGTGGCTTTGCTTAGCTCCAGGCATTTTAATTGTTAGGGTTTGGGTCGTCTCTTTGGGCCTTTATTAGACCTTGGTTCTCCTGAAAGGACTGACGAAAGCTTATTTTCTCACAGGAAAAAAAAATCATTCTGTGGCAACAATTGCTGTGATCATAGATTTCCAGTGCTCATTGCTGTTATGGGGAGTGTGAACACCTGAATGCTGGCTTTGAATTTCTCATTCTAGGAAATTAAAAGTAGTGGTACAGTTTCCATTCAAGTAGTTCTTGGAGCAGAAGAGATCTGTGGGCTCTGTATATAGGATGGAGAAGGGCATGTGGGGGGTGGCAGCACAGGCCACAGATAGGTTCCAGCTTTGTGGGCCCACGCCGTGGCCCGGAAATGCAACGTCAGATGCAACAAGAAAGGACAGTGGGTCAGTGGCGCACAGTCTGTCAATCTGGCTGTCCCACCATTTTCTTTGCCCTTGCGGGGCTGCTTCCTCTAGGTAATCACAGATCACGTTGGGACTCGTTCGTATTAATAGAATCAGGATGAATTCTTTTGCCTTTTCTTAGAGGTAATTATCAGGACCAGAAACAGAAGCCTCAAATCATTCTTCCTTGTAAAACCACCACTGGAGGGTGTGTAGATTTGCCCCTGTAATTCTAAGCTCTTTCATTAAATGAAGCCCTGGTTATGGCTGATTTTTCTTTTTTAGTGGGCTAGCAGATAAATTGTCTGGTATCTTTGCACTAACCATCCCACATTAGCCCTCCCTGTCCAGTCTTTCCTTGTCTGGTGTCAGCTGGCAAATAAGAACTTCACAGTCTGGAAATTGTTAATGTTGTGGCTCTTCTAAAGTTAGAGATTAGATTGTTAGATGAAGCATGTTTGCAGAGATGAGTGTTGTTTTTTTCTATTTATAGGAGAAGTCCCGATGTTCAAGCAAAAGAAGAGTTATGGAAGCATATTCAGTGAGTACTGTTTTTAAAACCCATGTGGTTTGAAGGCATTTACAAGGAAAACCACTGACCCCAAGAGGCAGCCTCGGGCTGAAGCCTGTCAGGTGGCCTTCACTGCCATCATTCTGTGGAGCCTGGCACTCAGTGGTGGTGCCTTACCACACCAGCAGACCTCTGCAGGCAGCCCTGACATCTCCTCTCCTGAGGCCAGTTAGCCTCGCCTGTAAATGAGCCTCAGACAGGCCAATATTGTATAAATAAATATCAAGGAAAAGAAATTTGTCAGAAAAAAAGACACCTGCTACAGGGGAGAGAAGCAGATCTTTTGTAGGGAAATGGGGGTGGCTGGACAGTCATCTACATTCCGGGTATAGAAAAACTGCAAGAAGGTAGAAGAGCTACAGAAAAGGTTTTCCTCCCATTTTTTCCTGAAATACATTCTAGTTTTAAAATCTTCATTCCTGGCTTATATCTCTATTAGTTTTATTAACACCGTGTTTTGCAAGAAGATTAGAAAGGGGGAAACTCACCTGCCAATTGTGGAAGGTGTTAGTATTTATATCAGTATCAAAACTTTAATTCTCATGCTCATTCCCTTCTAGAAAGGAACTTGTGGATCCATCTGGACTGTCAGAAGAACAATTAAAAGAGATTCCATACACTAAAATAGAGTATGTCTTTGAAAATCTTTTTTAAAAAATTTTATTAATATTTGTAAATGAGTAATCCATTCTTACTCTTCAGTGGTGTTCCATTCAGTGGTTTGTCTTTACATTTTAACTAAAATTAAAAATAACTATAGAGGAAGAAGTAGAAAAGAGGGTATTAAAGCTAATTATTCATTCTGTACTGCAATCACTCTCTCTCTTATTAACTGCCTGTTTGTAGGTGGTCCACTTATACTGGGCTTTTTTTTTTTTTTTTTTGGTGGTACGCGGGCCTCTCACTGTTGTGGCCTCTCCCGTTGCGGAGCACAGGCTCCGGACGCGCAAGGCTCAGCGGCCATGGCTCACGGACCCAACCACTCTGCGGCATGTGGGATCTTCCCAGACCGGGACACGAAACCGTGTCCCCTGCATCGGCAGGCGGACTCTCAACCTCTGCGCCACCAGGAAAGCCCTACTGGGCTTTTTTACACTAAATAAGTACTACAGTACTATAGGATCCTGGTTGGCTGAATCCATGGAGGGATTCAGTCATGGAGGGCAGACTGTAAAGTTATATGGTGATTTTCGACTTCGCTCAGGATTGGTATCCCTAACCCAGTATTGATCAAGGGTCAACTGTACTATAAAGTTTTATTTTCATGTATGATGGAGGCAGTTTTCTTTTGTTATTGTGAGATTTAAGCTACTTAGGCTTTCCAAGCTTAGAGGAATCAAGTTCTTCTTAAAACTCTCAAAGTTATTATTCCTTTGTAGTTTCAATATTAAGGAAAATCTCCAAATTATCCTGTTCTGACTTCTGCTGTGTTTGTCTCCACGGTTTTTGGTGTCTTGTTTAGGACTCAAGGTGACCCAGTCCGCATCCGGCATTCTCATTCACCTCGAAGTTACCGCCAGTATCGCAGGTCCCAGTGTTCAGATGGAGAGCGATCCGTTCTCTCAGAAGTGAAGTAAGTAGGCAAGTGTGAGTACATCATCACCCTCATGGCTCCAGAACAGCACAGTACAATAGAACCTTCTGCAGTGATGGAAGTATTCTATATCTGTGGCTATGGGGTATTTGAAATGTGGCTAGTGTGACCGAGAAACTAAAAATCTAATATTATTAATTTTAATTAATTTAAACTTAAGCAGCCATGTGTGGCTACTGGCTGCCGTACTGGATAGCACAGACCTAGACTATACTTAGGCTGAATTATGGCCCTTCCAAGCTATGCACTGAAGCTTTCAGAAGAAAGAGAAAATGCATGAGCTATTCTATTTTGAATAATAAATATATCCATATTTGAGAGAAGTTGGCATAAGAGTTTCTTTTTGAACTGATGGCATTTTGTCTTCTTTTACTACAGCAAATGTTATATATTACAGTAGTTTGTTTCTTTGTGTTATTTAGTTTCTCTTTTGAGGAGAGTGGCCATATCTCAGCTTGACATGATAGGTACTATATGTTAAATGAACGTGTTAATGAAATAACGCTGCATCCATTTGTAAAAGTACTATAGTCATGGAAATTCATGTACTTGGTATTGCTGGGTAGGAGTGTCAGCCATTAAACTCTGAATTAAGGTTTAAAACTTTGATAAACATTAACATATTGGGAGATAGGCTAGCCCATTGGAGAGAGATATAGGCTGGGTTTTTTTTGTTTTGTTTCGCTTGTAAAATGTAGGCCATTGCTGTCTATAGCTCCATAGGTTTATAAAAAAAGAATAAATGGCCAATAAGTGTTTCTCTAGAAACAAATCAAAAATCCATTTATACAACATATCACAGTAAGAAAAGCACATGGGAACCATACCTATGTTATATTCTTGGTTCTTCTAGTTATTTGCTGTGATTTTGGGCAAGTTACTTAACCCGTTGAACTTAATTCAGAAACATTTATTAAATGCCTATCTGTGTAAAGCACTGTGGTAGGCAGTGTAAGGAATACAAAGATATGTAAAACATGCTTACTTTGCTATAGCCCTTTTCCAACTCAGATTGTGATTCCAGGTACTGTCTCAGTCATTAATTCTAAAACTGACTCTCTGCAGTTCAAAAACGGATCTTGTACCTCCACTTCCTGTGACCCGATCTTCAGATGCTCAGGGTTCTGGTGGCTCCACAGTTCATCAAGTAGGTAATAATCAAGTTTTAAGAAGGTGTTGTACTGATGACAAGATTTTGTGTTTAATAAAAACATGTACAAAACATGGAAGGAGAAGGAAGGGTGTGTGATCAAGACAAGGCACAACCTGGGAAGAGTTATATTAGGGGTGAGAGCTAGAGGTAGTGTAAGGTCTAAAATGACCTGAGGCTTGGGGCAAAGCCAATGATAACAAAGATTGTAAGATTGTTTGGAGCCAGAATAAAGAAACAATGGGCTTCACTAATTTTAAAAAGTGTGTCTAGATTATTTTTTGAGCCAGAGAAACAGGGATAAAGTGGTAGACTCAGAGGGGGCCCATGTTCAATCGTTAACTGATGGCAGACAGAGAATTACTCAAGTCCTATTTTATTTCTGTCTTCTTCATCAAAGAGAATTACTTTTCTTCTGGAAATGTTTAAAAAATGTGGTCAAAATGGAATTCAAGGACATGGAAAAGCATTTAGCTGCCTTAACAAAATCAGTGTAACACTCAGCTGAATTAGATAGCTGTTATCAGGGGAGCACTGTAGCAGACATATTTCAGCAACGTGTTTGACATCATCTCTCATTGTATTTTTTTTAATGCGATAGAAAAACATGGAGGCTGTGTAAGGTTGTTGGATGGATTTTTATCTGTTTAAATCATTACTCTAGAAACAAATTTGATGTTTATAATGGATCAGTATCAGCCTGTTGTTTGCAGTGGATTGTTTGGATTGTGGATCCCTTTGAAAGGCAATTATAGCTACTGTCTCTTTCCCATAAAAATGCATGTAAGCACATATTTAATGCACATAAGCATATAATTCAGGAAGTTAATGGACAACCTAAGAACCCTGACTCCACCGTATCCATCATGTACTGCCCTGTGCTTATCTTGACTCATTTTTGTCAGTGACTTGAGCAAGGACAGAAAAAGCCTGTGCTAATTTAGGTTAGGTTCCCTAGGAAGAGATTCTGCAATGGAGGTTTGTATGGAGGAGGTATACTGGAAAGTGCTCTTAGGATCAACACTTATTTGGGGAGTAATAGATAGGCAAGAGTTGAACTGAGTGGTATAGTCCCAATAAAGGCATCAGATGATCCCACGGGGAGCTCTGGAGCTGAGATGGCCCTTCTGATTCATCCTACTTGGAGACAAGGGGGCTGGGCCTTAAACACTCACCGTGTAGCAAGCGACTAGGTAAAGGGTGCCCCTGGGAGGGGACATGACCTTGAACAAGGTGGCTCTCTTCAGTGCAGGGCTGTTCCTGGGGAGGGGCTCAGTTTTGGGTTTTTAAAATATTTATTTTATTTATTTATTTTTGGCTGCATTGGGTCTTTGTTGCTGTGCACAAGCTTTCTCTAGTTGCGGTAAGCAGGGGCTACTCTTCATTGCGATGCACGGGCTTCTCATTGCGGTGGTTTCTCTTGTTGTGGAGCACGGGCTCTAGGCACACGGGCTTCAGTAGTTGTGGCTCGTGGGTCAGTAGCTGTGGCACGCATGCTCAGTAGTTGTGGCTCGTGGGCTCTAGAGTGCAGGCTCAGAGGTTGTGGCGCATGGGCTTAGTTGCTCCATGGCATGTGGCATCTTCCCGGACCAGGGATCGAACCCGTGTCCCCTGCATTGGCAGGCGGATTCTTAACCACTGTGCCACCAGGGAAGTCCCAGGGGCTCAGCTTTGAGCTGTGTGGCAGCCAACACTCCAAGCTGCTGGGGAATGAATGCCTCAGTCTGGAATGGAGATCTGAGTGGTTAACCACAGCTTCCACTAAAATCTGTGTAATTTTTGATTAGATAAATCTGGGAGAGCTAATAGTTTATCCAAACAATTTGTTTCAAGTCAATAGCACTTTAAAAACATTACATTCATGATTAGTTGAGGCTTCACATTCAGACAGGACCTGCATTAGTGTCTCCTTGTCTCCACACACCACTTGTGTGACTCTGAACATTGTTTAACTTCTAAGACTAAATTTCTTTGCAATGTAGATAATAACCTACCTCTTAGTTGCTGGGAAGATTAATAAGCACTGTTACTTTTCAAAGCCCTTTTTTTGGTCTTAAATTTAAGTTGGCTTCAATACAAATGGGAATTTCATGTATTTTTGCTTTTCCAACTACTCTATAGACTCTCTAATCGCCATCATTTAGGAATCTCAAAAAACTTAAATTATACACACGAAATGTTGAAAGAATAGCCGTCACTGTGCTGCATACAAGAACAACTCACATGCATCTTGTAATCAATGGCACTGATTCTAAGCTTGTCTCTGGGACACCTTTGATTTTGAATTCAACAGCTATCTAATGAGCACATCTAAGGAGTGACAAGGTACTCACTGGGACAGTCAGCAAACTACAGCCCAAGGGCTAAATTTAGTCTGCAGCCTGTTTCTGTACAGTCCAGGAGCTAATAATTGTTTTTATGTTTTTAAAGGGTTGCTTGTGGGGAGGGGAAAAGAATATGCAATAGAGACAGGAGGTAGTCTATAATCTGGCCCTTTACAGAAAATGTTTGCTGACTCCTGGCCTTGACACATAATACATAAAAGTAAACAGGTAAAACAATTAAAAAAAAAAGAAAACAACTAGGTAAGCATTATGAAGAAACAAAGGTCTGAGTTAGAAAACGAACATATGACCTCACTTTAGAAAGATAGGGCGAAGACCATCTCAGAAAGTGACCTGTAAAGCTGAAACTCACAGGTAGAGAAGCAGCCAACCATGTGAGTATTCGTGAAAGGCTGATGGAAGCAGAAGAAAGAGCGTGGGAAAAAATGCTGAGGCTGGAAAGGGCCGGGGTGTTTGAGGTCTGAGCAGAGTAAAGGGGAAGGAGGGTGGATAATGCAGGGCCTTAGATGCCATGGGAAAAAGAGTTTGTTTGGATTTTATTCTGAGTGCCAAAAGGAAACAACTGATCTGGTTGCCATGTGGAGAAAGGATGCAAATGATATGGGGAAGTGGGAAAGCTGCATTTCCTAAGTTCCACAGTGATGCCAGAGTTCTGCTAGTGGCCTGGCCTGCCTATAACTCACCTTACTTTTTCATGCAGAAGGCTGGTAAAAGTGGGGTGGATTAGGGACTTTGATTCATTTTCCTTATTCTTTTAAGGTGTGCAGGCAGAAGAGATAGGTTCAACCCTCAACAAACTTAAAAGGTAGTGATTCTTCTGATATATTTGCTCTCTATTCTCCTGCCCTGACTTACTCATGCTCTGATGTCCTCCTCCCTCTCCCGTTACCTAGAAACCTGTCCCAAACATAATGTCTGATGATCCAAAATTAGCTTGATTTGTACTCATGCTTAGCGGAATTGTTGTTCCATCAGTGCCTCTTTGAGTATGAGTAAATCAAATCAAGCCAGTCGTAGGAACAGATGAAAGACAGTCTCTTAGAGGGTAGTTTATTTTTAGCCCAAATGAATCTCAAAATAATGGAATTCTGGAGTGTAGCTCATTATGTATGGGCAGGTACTTGTGCGGAAGGAAATATGCTTGTTAGCTAGATCTACCAGACTCTGGTAGCTCCAGTCCCATTGCTCCAGGATGGGGCCACCGCAGCTAACAGGGAGCTCTAGCCCCAAGTGATGCGGGTCCCCAGGGCATTGTGTTGTACAGGCTTCTTTCAGTGACTACTGAAAATACAATCAGGGAAGAGTAAAAATTACCCCCAGCTCCCCATGCTCTTCATCTCTCTGCCCCTCCTTGGAAAAGCGGGAGGCCTGAGACCCTGGGTTAGCAGCAACTACCATGGAAATGACACTTCATTGGGGGAATGGGTTGAGATTTATGCCTGATTTTCATGAGTAAGATTTGTTATGCATGTAACTGTCAGAGTAACTTTAAGATTTAAACACAATCTTCATGTTGTTTATCATAACTATTTAAATGGAATATTTGAACAGCTTGGCATTTACATACCTTTCCTAAATATAACTTGATGTCTTAAATCTTAGTATTTCTGTGTTAATAAAATTGATTTGGCTGTAGTTTCTTCTCTGAATCTTACTTTCTGTATTTTTCAAATGCATTCTTTTCTAGAGAAGAAACGGGTCTAAAGATAGCCTGATTGAAGAAAAACCTCAGACATCTACAAGCAATCTGGCTGGAAAACACACAGCAAAAACAATAAAAACTACGCAAGCTTCACGCCTCAAGATAGAGACTTAATCTCAGTGAAGGGCTGGGGATGGGGGGGGGAAGGGTGTGTGTGCCACCTTTACTTTGAAACTGTGAATTATAATTATTCAAGTATCTTGGACCTGCAGAAGTGTTTCTTCAGAAGAAAATAATGGAGTCTGTTGCATCTTTTAAAGGTTTAACTACAGTATATTTGTGCCTAAGGGCCTTTTTATTTGGTAACTGGAAAGACAGTATTTTAAAACTTATTCACTTGATGCCATGTTTTCCTTCCTGGAAACTCCCAAGTTATCTTGTGTCTGCCACAACCAACACCAGATGCTTCGGTTCAAAGTTCTGGAATCCTGGGCTGCATCCGGCTAGCTGTGCAGTAGTACACCAAGTGGGATGAAAAGGTTCTTCCCAACTCTGGGTGGATCTCTGCCTGTGCACAAATGCATGACTGAAGCATCACTTTCACACTGCAGATATTTTTATTCACATAAATGTTCTTTGTAATACTGTATCTTGTGGCATTAAGTTCCACCGATTATTTGCAAATGTTAAAAAAAAAAGTTTGTTAAGTGCTGCTTTTAATTTCTAGTGTCCTTGTCTTGTGCTTCCAGAAAAAAAAGGCTATGTGTGGATTTCAGTTGACCTCAGCTTATAAATTCATGGCCCTCTACCTGAAATGGTCCCTCCAGTCTGTCTGGCTAATTCTCCCCCAAAATTCAGTCTCCTCTCTGCAGATGACTGCAGTCTACAGGAAAAACAGAAATACTCATGCAGGACATCTTTCATCTTCCCCTTACCTATTCTTCTCCAGCTACCACTTTTTTCTCCCATTCCAAGTTTCTTAAAAGGATAGGGGCTTCCCTGGTGGCGCGGTGGTTGAGAGTCTGCCTGCCGATGCAGGGGACATGGGTTCGTGCCCCAGTCTGGGAAGATCCCACATGCCGCGGAGCGGCTGGGCCCGTGAGCCATGGCCGCTGAGCCTGCTCGTCCGGAGCCTGTGCTCCGCAACGGGAGAGGCCACAACAGTGAGAGGCCTGCGTACTGCAAAAAAAAAAAAAAAAAAAAAAAAAAAAGTATTATCTGTAGCCAGTGTCCTCAACTACCTCAAACCATCTCTAATATGGATTCTCCCCCACTGTTCCACTAAAGTGGACCTCAAAAATCACCTTCATGTCACCAAATCCAAGTTAACTTTTAGGCTACCTTACCATATTTTGTTTCTTTAATGCATTTCCCACTGTTTCTACCATTCTGACTATCCTTTGCAGCTCACGCTGTTCTACCTCTCCAGTTAAGAGTATCTCAAATCTAGGCCCTCTTCCACTACCCCAGTGGATCTCATTTATTTCCACGGTTTATTTCTATAGCCTAGACTAAAAACCATTGTAGTACAAAGGGGTCACTTAGATTTCTAAGGCAATTCAAATAGAGCTAGTTGAAAATGCTGCTCCCCAGCTGAATTTGCAAATGTACAAGACTACACACCTAGCAGTCATTATGGACACATCCTTTATTACTAACTCCTGTCTGCTATAGTTTTAACTATCTCTCTTCCTTAACTTTACCACCACCCTGGTCCAAGGTGGTCATCTCTCACATAGACAGTGGTAGTAGCCTCCAAATGGCCCATCAGCACCCCTTTTCTTGCAAATGTGCATTTCCATCATGGATTTCCCCTTGCTTTATACAGAGCCTTAAGTGGTCTGGCCTCTTACCTGTTCAGCCTCATTTTGTAACACCCAGAGCTCCCATAATGGCCACCTTCAAGCCTCATTAAGCACTCAACTCTTACCTAAATGAGGACACTTAGAGGGAAAGAAGCTACAACAGTCAGAAATCTGGACTTATGGTCATACCCATTTTTTTTAGCTCAAGGCCTCTGTACATGGCACGGGGTCAGCTTTGCCTTGCATAAATACGTACCTACCCTTAGTCCTAACTGCCTTCTCAGGTTTCCCTGACTCGGTCAAATCCTATCATACATGGAACTTGTCTCACCAAGTTTTAAATTCTGATGACATTTCCTCCATTCAAACAAAGGTAAGCTTCCAAAGGGAGGAACTGTGTTTGTGCACCATTGTGTTCCCAGCTCCTAGTTCAGTGCTTTCAATAAATATTTTGAATGCCCGAATACACTACTTGTTCTTTCCTGCAAAGTGAAGGCAGATTTGCTTTTAGCTTAAAAAAAAAAAAAAAAAAAAAATGCAGTAACATAGAGCACACCTGTGACCTAGAAACCAAATAGTCTAGTTCACTTCATCATAGCATAAGCCTATATTTCATGAGGCTATCAGTGATAGCTATCACTGAATGTTAATCTTAACAGCTGAGATTTAACATAATTTTGAAGTTGCTGGGAGAGGGAGGTACCCTCCCTATGATCCTTCAGTAAAAGAATGCTATTTTCTGGCAGTTAATCACTTAGCACACAAACCTCCAAGAAGCACATTAAATTATTTTATTTATAGCCCCACTGTTTTAGATGTACATTTATGGACTATCCAAAAGCAGTATTTTTTTTAGCAATCCTGGAAAATTTAAATACTCTAAGCAACTCTCGAAGATCAAGTTGTCAAGTTCCTCACCGAGGACATCCTAAAAGGAAAAATAAGGCACTCAATTTGACATTTACATGCACCACATCTTAAAAACTTTCAGTACATGCTTCTTCGCTGGATTAAGTTATGTAATTCTGGACTTTAAATGTCAACATAAAACATGCCTGAGATCTGGCAAGTGGTTTTTTACAATTCACATAAAATCATGTAAAGATTTCATGACAAATAAGCTGGGAAGAAGCGATCCCATTTGCAGTTAACAATTTGTTTTCGGATGCAGCAGTACTAATACTAGTGAACCCTTAATAACTAATTAAACTAATACCCACTAGAGAAGGCCCCCCAATCTAGAAAGATAAAATTCACATCACAAATAACTGCTGTATGAAAACTTCTATTTCAAAACTATCACCCTACCTTAGGTCATCTTTTTGCTCCCAGATAGTCAGCTAGCAGCAGTCTATGCTTCAAGCGTACATCTTTCACCTGAACAAAAATTAAAACCTATTAAGACAAACATACACTTAACGCTGGCAGAATCAAAACCACATGTGTACATAATACAGGTGTATAACTGTTACTTGTGCAGCTCCTACACCAAAGATGTCAAATACTAGGGCAGGAAAAGGCTGCACAAGTGTTTGGTTTACGCCTTTTTTGACACCTCATCCACTAGTTTCCAAAAGTGAACGGGCAACACAAAGGCGGCAAGAAAACCGCGTAAGGAATGCTGTGTGGCACAAAGCTGCGGACCCCAAAACAGCTGGCTGAGATGAACTGTTGTGTTGAGGTGGGAGAGGAACTAAGCCCAGCTCTACAGTTTCCTTTACGACTCAACATCCGACTAGGTAACGAACACCAAATTAAAGTCTTTCAAATGACTGAAACCTTAAAATTTCCAGGCAACTGATCTTTTCTGCAGGAACATGAAAACTCGCCTGCAGAGCTGGTGATGGTCATTCGATTTCCGCCAAGTTCTGCACCAGGACACAGTTATCAAGATCTAAATCTGAAATGGCACTTCTGCGTTGACCTGATTTCTCACCGTGACAAGAAAGGCATACGTGCCGTTATACGGTGAGGCCTTTCCCTGTCACACGCAAGAAACCCCCGCTTCTATTAAAAATTCCCTGACATATAATCGATGACCAATCGACCCCAAAGCCCTCACCCCGCTCGCCGCATCTCCCGGCGTGGGAACACAGACCCGGGGCCGCTTCTGGGCTTTCTGAGGTCTCACCGACAACGTGGCGGAGGCCAGACCAGTTCGCTGCCCTCCACGCGTTCAGGAACCGGGAGCCTCGGACCCGGCCAGGCCACGGCGCCAGCCTCACTAGACTCAGGGCGGCCACGCGCTCTTGCCCTGCGCCCCAGCCGTCGGAGGCCAAGCGGCCACAGGCCCAAGGCCGCCCGAACCTCCGCCGCCGTACATGCCGAGAGAGAGATGAGGTTAGAAAGAGCGCATAGCCTTCCCACAATGCTTTTCTATGACTGGAAGGACCCACTGCTCGAGGGGCGCGGGGAGGACGGACTGTACCATCGGCCGCCGCGCCCCTGCGAGACGCCGCCGTGCGGCCGGAGGGCGAAGTGCCCATTGGTGGGCCGAGGGGCGGGGCTGCCCGGGGAAAAGAGTTCTGAGGAGCGCGAGTTCGCTGAGCGCCGGGAGCGTCGGGCGGGAAGCTTTTTCCGCGCGGGAGGCGGGTTTATCCAGTGTGGCTACCCAACCACCCCTCCACCCGGTGTCAAGAGCACACGGTCAGCGCTGAGCTGCGGGTGTAGCCCAAAAGACTTGAGACCTCGTGTTCTGGGAGAGGACAGACAGAGCTCACCGTCTCCAGCTGAGGAAGAGTAAGGTCATTAATTCCAGAAATATTTATTGAGTACTTACTGTGCTTCACGCTGTTCTAAATGCCTGGGAATCCGCTGTGAATGAGGCAGAGTTCCTGTCTTATGTTCTAGTTGGGTGAGAAAGACACTAAACAGGTAACGTGGACACTGTTAAGTCCAGATAGTGTAAGTGCCAAGGAAACAAAGGAGGGGAAAATGTGATAGAGCCGTGCTGTCCGGTAGGAATCTAGTGTGAGCCACGAATGTAATTTTAAAATTTTAGAAATGTCACATTAAAAAGGAACAAGTTAAATTAAGAGGAACTCAACATGTGCTAAGTATAACCATTTCAACATGTGGTCACCATAAAATTATTAGTGATATACCTTGCATTCTTTTATTCCTACTAGGTTTTCAAAATCCAGTGTATTTTATTTTATTTTATTTATTTATTTATGGCTGTGTTGGGTCTTCGTTACTGTGCGAGGGCTTTCTGTAGTTGAGGCGAGCGGGGGCCACTCTTCATCGCGGTGCGCGGGCCTCTCACTGTCGCGGCCTCTTGTTGCGGAGCACAGGCTCCAGATGCGCAGGCTCAGCGGCCATGGCTCACGGGCTTAGTTGCTCCGCGACATGTGGGATCTTCCAAGACAAGGGCTCGAAGCCGTGTGCCCTGCATTGGCAGGCAGATTCTCAACCACTGCGCCACCAGGGAAGCCCTCAGTGTGTATTTTATGCTTCCAGTACATTTCAGTTCAGACTAGTCACCTTTCAGGTGCTCAGAAGCTAGACCTTGGCCAGCGTGACTGGAGCCGCGCGCGCGTGTGTGGAGTGCAAGATGGCGTCAGAGGCAGTGGAAGAGACAGGCATTAGCGAATCATGTAGGGCTTTGTACCTGTGGTAAGGAGTTGGGATTTTATGCTGGAAGTTTAGAATTGATTATTACCACAGAAAGAAAGCAGAGGTAGTTAATTACTTTCTTGCTGATAACCATAACTCCTTGAAGGGATAAAGACTGTGGTGATTTGGACTGTGTGTTAGCACCTGGGTCTCCTTGCACCTGTGAGTCCTATAGAGACTCACCCAGAGACCACATCCCAGCACCTTTCTTTGTTTCTTTGAAGCTTATTGCAGAAAGAAAGAGAGGGAGGGAGGGGAAGAAAGGGAGGGAGGAAGGAAGGAAGGGAAAGAAAAAGAAAGAGGGAGGGAGGAAAGAAAAATAAAAAGAGAGAGAAAGAGGAAAGAAAGAAAGGAAGGAAGGAAGGAAGAAGAAAAGAAAAAGAAAATTCAAGCCCAGAGCCCAGTGATCATCACACAAGGACTGGCCTGAATGATGACATCCCTGTTGGGACAATAGGGACAGTGACCATACAGAAGTAAATGTGTATGATAATAAGGTAAATAACTCTAAGTCCTGCATTAGGAATTCTCTGTAACATCTGGGGAGAGAAAGGTTGGGGAAGGGGAATGACACCTCAAAGAGTGTTATTTGAATACACTAAAGGGTACCGTTTGAGGATTATAACAAATTTCAATCTTGCCTTCTTGCTAGGGAAAGTCAGGGAGAGGAAATTTCCTTGGGCTTGAGCAGCCAGCAGACCTAGGTTTCGATCCAGCTCTTTGACGCTTGTGCTTTTGGGTATATGACCACCTCTCTAAGCCCAGTGTTCCTATTTTACATGATAATACCTTTACCTATGTACCACATAGGTTAGTTTAAAGAATTAAGGAAGGTTTGTTGAATTATCTCACGCTGTATTGTACATAGTGACACCCAATTAATGACTCTCATGAGCTAGACTCTCCTTGTTGACTGCCACCCCAGGTATGGAACTTCTTGGGTTGAGTTCTTAAGGAAGGGGGAACTATGCTGCTGTTTTTCTTTTAATGGCTTGACATTTTGTTCCCACCCCATTCTTTCCTATCTGCCGCTTGTAACTCGTCCCTAAACTCTGGATGTTTCAAGAACAGATAGAGGGGAGGCATTTGTTTCAATTATTGGATAATGTTGGTGTTAGGAAATTAATTCTAAATTCTTCATCTTCCTGTCTGCTTCGACCTCACGTAGCCTGGGAAGGAAAATTCAGTAATTCAGCCAACACAAGCAGAAAGGACGTGAGAAAAGGGGGATATTTTCTACCCTGTTGGAGCAGAGGCATTATGGAAAGATGTACAAACGACATACAGTGTTAGTGCAAGTGTGGAACAGACCCAGTTTCCTTGTTCTGTATGGTAGGCAGACTAATGGTCCCTCAAAGGTGTCCACACCCTAATCCCCAGAACTTGTGAATGTGTTCCATTACATAGTAAAGAAGGGCCTTTGCAGATATGATTAACGTGAGGGACCATGAGATGAGGAGATAAAAAACAAAGAGGAAAAGTGGGGAGTCAGAGATGTGGCAGAAGAGAAGGCAGGAACGGGACTCAACCTTCCATTGTTAGCTGTGAAGATGGAGGGGGAAGATCCTTGAAGCCAAATAATACAGGCAGCCTCTAGAAGCTGGGAATGGCCCTCAGTTGACAGCCAGCAAGGAAACAGAAACTTCATTTCTGCAGCTGCATGGAACTGAATTCTGCCAACCACCTGAATGTACGTGGAAGCAGATTCTCCCCTGGAGTCTCCAGAAAAGAACACAGCCCTACTGATGCCTTGATTTTAGCCCAGTGAGACTCGTGACAGAATTCCAACCTACAGAGCTGTGATAATAAATTTGTGTTGTTTTAAGCTGCTAAATTTGTGTTAATTTGTTATGGCAGCAAGAGAAAACTAATGCACCCTGTAAGGGGTGGAGAGTGAGAAGTGGGCTGTTTTTCTTACCCCACTCCTTGTGCCATTCCAGTTTTCTCGGCAGGAACATAAGTAAGATTTTGCATATAAGCAGTGCACATTTCATTTTAAAGTGCTTAATCCGTATGGGGTTGACATTTTGTTTATGTTGGGTGTTAGGGATCTGACTTAATATACAATAGATATTAAATAATTTGAATACTTTTTATAATTTAGAAGCATTTATAGATTTTCTTTGGATTTTCCCTTTAATCAATCATATCTGTGGAAGCCTTCTTCCTTTCTACTTATACTGTGTGAGCATGCACACATGTGTGTGTGTGTGTGTGAATGCTGAGACTAGGACATCTAGGGCAATGTTGAATAGAGTGATAATAGACATCCTTGTCTTGTTCACGGCTTTAAAGGAATGCTCTTAAAGTTTCAGCATGTATATATGACGTGTATGACATTTTAATGCATTTCTTGTTGTTTATTGGGTTAGGGAAGTGCCCTATTTTTAGTTTGCTAATAGTTTTTTTTTTTTAATCATGAGTGAATGTTGAATTTTATTAAATGTTTTTTCCTGCCTCTATTGAGATGAACATAGGTTTTTTTCCTGTAATGTGTTTATGAGGTGAATTGCATTAATACATTTTCTAATGTTGACCAATCTTACGTTTCTGGAAGAAACCAAACTTGTCATTTCAAAAAATATTCTGTTTAGAATTTATGTTTACGGACAAGAGGGGACTGTGATTATCTTTCTCATACTGTCTTTGATAGTTTTGATATTAGAATTATACAGATATCTACTTAATATTAGTAATTTGTTTCTGAAAATCAGATGTTCTATGCAAAAATATTAATTGGGAATCTATTGCCCTCTGTTTTAAATGGTAAAATTATAATGAGTTACTTGTTAACCCAAACCAATTTCCTAAAATGTAACTAAAATATAGTAAACAAACCTCAATTAAATAACAAACTATAACATTAGGCTGTAAATGTCTATAACTTTGCTTCCTGATCACCAAACAATATAGTTGTTAACAAATAGTTGCTTTGTCAGCAGTAACATATTCTCTTTCATTGTTACTGCTTTTCTGCTTGGTTTGCTTCTTTTTCATTAATCTTTAACATTTCCTCAGCTTTTTTGGTTCTTATAATACAAAACTAGGGGAAAAAAGGGTAATATGAAATATGAAAGGCACTATGGAAATGTGGCAGAGAATGACTCACACTGAGGATGATACTTTAGTGCTTCTTTTATCACTACTGGCATCTGTGTGAATATCCCCTTCATTGATATTCAGTGTGTTTTTTTATTTCCTGACACATGATGCTGAGAACATATTGCCAGCTGTGTTTGTAATGTAACTCAGGGCATTTCCCACACCTTTGTTGCTGTTGTTGTTTTTGTTGTTGTTATTGGTAAAAATGTATTGAGTTTTGGGTCTTGAATATATTATTTCCTATATACGTAGTTGAAATGTTGTTTTGAATGATATATATGTTATATGATGTTGGAGTATTAAATACAAGAGTTAATTTATTGGGAAAACATTTATCAGGGAAATGTTCTGTGGAGTATGCCTATACTAACTTTATAAAATTAGTTGGAGAACTTCTCCTCTTCTCTGAAAAATTTAATGTCAGAATTAAAAAATAAACCTCGCTTTTAAATTTATTTATTTATTTTATTTTATGGGTGTGTTTGGTCTTCATTTCTGTGAGAGGGCTTTCTCTAGTTGTGGCAAGCGGGGGCCACTCTTCATAGTGGTGCGCGGGCCTCTCAATATCGCGGCCTCTCTTGTAGTGGAGCTCAGGCTCCAGACGTGCAGGCTCAGTAATTGTGGCTCACGGGCCTAGTTGCTCTGCAGCATGTGGGATCCTCCCAGACAAGGGCTCGAACCCGTGTCCCCTGCATTGGCAGGCAAATTCTCAACCACTGAGCCACCAGGGAAGCCCCTAAACCTCGCTTTTAGAACTGTCTCGATTTAGTATTTTCTTTGTAAGAAGATTTTAAACTACTGAATTAATTTCTTTAATGGTTGTAGAAACATTCAGGTTTTTTCTTTAGTCAGTTTAGGTAAGTTATGCTTCTGAGGAATGTATCCATTGTGCCGTGTTTTGAAATCTGTTGGTCCAGGAAGCACAGAGAGTCCCAAAGAAGATCAGCCTAAAGAGGATCACACCAAGACACATTTTAACTAAAATGGAAAAAAGTGGGCTTCCCTGATGGTGCAGTGGTTGAGAGTCTGCCTGCTGATACAGGGGACGCGGGTTCGTGCCCCGGTCCGGGAAGATCCCATGTGCCGTGGAGCGGCTGGGCCCATGAGCCATGGCCGCTGAGCCTGCGTGTCTGGAGCCTGTGCTCCGCAACGGGAGAGGCCACAGCAGTGAGAGGCCCGCGTACCGCAAAAAAAAAAAAAAAAAAAAAAGGAAAAAAGTAAAGTTAAAGAGAGGATATTAAAAGTAGCAATGGAAAAGCAACAAGTTTCCTACAAGGGAACTCACCTAAGGCTACTAGCTGACTTTTCAGCAGAAACTCTGCAGGCTAGAAGGAAGTGGCACGATATATTTAAAGTGATGAAAGGGAAAAGCCTACAACTAAGAATACTCTGCCCAGCAGAGCTTACATTCAGATTTGATGGGGACATGAAAAGTTTTATGGACAAGCAAAAGCTAAAAGTGTTCAGCACCACCAAACCAGCTTTATAAGAAATGATGAAGGGACTTCTCTAAGGGAAAAACAAAAGGCCACAACTAGAAATGTGAAAATTACAATAGGAAAAAGCTCACTGGTAAAGGCAAATATACAGTAAACATAGTTAATCAACTCTGTACAAAGCAGTAGGAAAGTTAAAGTACAAATAGTAAAATCATCTATATCTACAATGAGTAGTTAAGGGATATACAAAACAAAAAGTTGTAAGATATCATGTCAAAAACATTAATTGTAGGGGGAAGGGAGCAAAAAATGCAGTCAGCCCCTTGATATGTGTTAGATTAGAAGCCTACCCGTCAGGTCATAGCTATCAAAGTATGCAAATAGGCCTCTTTTCTGGAGAGACTGGGCAGCTTTCAGTCTACTGGTTCTGTGCTGGGCGTGGGGGGTTAGCCATTGTGAGTCTGTGGGAGCCCTTTATGAACTATCTTTTAGATCCCTATGGCCTTGTAGGTCTTATGGATGCAAGCCCCACTGGTCTTTCGGGCACCTGCCTCTCAGGTGGAGGTCTTAAAAGTTGGGGCACCAGATTGGGGGTGTCTAAATCCCTCACTCCTTAGGAAGAAGCTGGGAGTAGTGAGTTCCCTCCCAGTTGGGTGTTGCTGCACCAGGGGTGGGGTTTATGGCGAGATTGTTTCTCAGCTTCTCCTACTTAGCTTGATGTGGATTTTTTCTCATTTGCCCAATGAGTGGGAGTCAGGTAGTTTCTGGATTTCCTTCAGAGGGCGTTGTTTCGTATGTAGCTGTTGATTCCATGTGTCTGTGGCAGGATGAGCTTAGGAGCCTCTTACGTTGCTATCTTGAGCCAGATCCTATACTGAGTTTCTAATGTCAATTATTAGAAATTATTTTTCTAGCATTTCTCTTTGGTTCTTTAAAGATGTAAGTTACTTGTGATATCTTTTGTTCCTTTGTTAGGTACCCCCTTTTATTTCTCAAAAAGTATATTTGAGATTTATATTTAAATATAAACACACTCATTTAGATTTTCTCAAGGTCAAAAATTGGCATTGTCTTAACTGTTTCCACTCACTGTCACATGTTGTTTTCTGGTAGGTTTATGTTTTGTTTTTAAACTGTAAGCATATGTTCTTTGGAAACTAAGTTGTGGTAATCATTTGGGTGTGTTCCTCTAGAAAAGATTTATGTATGGTGTTGCTAGGCATTTGGGGCACTTGCTACCCTGGGAGCACTGTCAGGCTGTCTCATGCATTCCACGTAGAATAGGCTGTGCTCTCTCCTGCATGAGGGAAGGCTGGTGTTAGTCACTTTCAAGGGAAACATTTCCCCCATTTTGTCCTTCTTAATAATAAGTGGGTTAATTATCTCCACTATTTCTCTCTGTAGGGTGATTCACTCCCACCCCCGCACCGTACCTAATTCACTTACTGAGGGTGTTACCTTTCAGGGGTCACAACTTTATGCACGGGTCATTAGTTCTACTTTCCACTTGTTCAGGCTTGATGTCCTAACTCCCAACTGGCCCTATGAAGCCTAAGCCGCAAGCCACCAGGGATAGGTAGGTAGATGTCCCAGGCAAATGCGAGCTCCAGAACTTACTTTGGGTTCATGCTATCTCTTATGTATGGCCCCTGAGGACTTCCCTTATTTTTCAACCAACTCAGCCATGCATTTAGAAAGATATTTTAAAATATTTTATCCAGCATTTAAAATTATTCTGAATTAGGGGATTTCTCTGCATGCCTCCTGCCACATTGCAGGCACAAAACCCAGTTTGAGTTTCTTCATCAATTTGTTCCTTGAAAAGCGGTCCAGCTTAAGAGCGTTGGAAGGCTTATCACTAAGCCTGTTTTTCTACTAACAACCTATCTGTAAAGGTAATAATTCTTCCCCCAAAAATTTATAATTTAGAGCAGTTCTCACAGAGTCTCTTTATTAAAGTAACTTGGTTAAATTGTTTGGGAACTTCACAAAATTATTCTGAAGTTCATTTGGAATAAGAAACTGATGAGAATAGCCAGAAAAATTTAGAAAAAGTAGAGTAATGGTGGAGGACTAACTCCTTACTTAACACTAAATGTTAAACAAGTATTCTAAACTTAAATATTAAAACATTCTCAACTTTATGAGGTAATTAACTCAGTGTAGTATTGGCACAGGCACTCACTGTCAATGGAATGGAAGATATAACTGATAACAGTTCGTGCTGTATGTTACATCTTAATGTGTCTTAAAGCAAGCATCACAAATCAGCAGAGAAGGAAGGGCTTTGACCCACACCTGTCACTGGCAAGAGGGATTTGTCATTTTGGAAAAAATAAGAGTATTACTTGATATAAATCAAAATAAGACCTGTGTAGTTTAAGGAATTAAATGGAACAAAAATCAAATAATAGAAAGGCTAAGTGAAAACATTTGTTTGATTGTACAATGGACTTCCTAAACTTAACAATCAGCGGCAGTTTCTGGAAGAAACTGGTTACAAGGGATGGTGATGTAGTAGAGAGACTTTCCTAGTTTTGCCCATGAGAAAGTATTACCTTTCAAATTAATAAATTATCTTTATTTAAAAAAATTAATAAATGGATGGAGTAAAACACTAATTGATAATCTTGATTTGGCAAAATTTAAAACTTCTTTATCTTCAGTAATTAAAGGGAAATTCCATGTATCTACAGGCCAAATTCTTATAATAGATATAATTTAACAAATATAATGCTTAATAATAAAATATTCATGTTAATCTTTTGAATGCTGAGAACACCGTGGGACCTAAACCAAAAAGAGAAATTTCACAAAAGAGAAACATGAGTTCTGAAATATATCAAGAAGTATTAATACCTTAAGGGATTCTATGAAAACTATTTTTCTAACACTACTCATTTGCATAAATACAAACCCCTAAATTTCCAGTTTGGTTTTCTGATATTCATATATATATATTTTTTAAATAAATGTATTTATTTATTTTTGACTGCGTTGGGTCTTTGTTGCTGCCCGCGGGTTTTCTCTGGTTGCATCGAGCGGGGGCTCCTCTTTGTTGCGGTGCACGGGCTTCTCATTGCGGTGGCTTCTTTTGTTGCGGAGCACAGGCTCTAGGCGCGTGGGCGTAAGTAGTTGCAGCACGCGGGCTCAGTAGTTGTGGCTCCTGGGCTGTAGAGCGCAGGCTCAGTAGCTGTGGAGCACGGGCTTAGTTACTCCGCGGCATGTGGGATCTTCTAGGACCAGGGCTCAAACCCCTGTCCCCTGCATTGGCAGGTGGATTCTTAACCACTGTGCCACCAGGGAAGTACTATTTATTTATTTATTACTAAAAGCTCGGCAGGCCTATGTTTAAAGAGGCTTTGTCTCTTTCTTTCATTTTGTTCTTCTTTTGTGGTGTGATTGGGCTTAAATTTTTTTCTTGCAGATTTATTATTATTAATTTACTAATCATTATGCTTATTGTGTTCATATATAAATGATGTGTTTGAATAAGATGGGGTTCGTCTTAACTTAGTTACCAGAGACTTTATGTGCAATCTCTTCTGCACCACCATTTTAGAGATCTTACGGAAGTACTGACTTGTCAATGACAGTGATACTGCAAAGAAACTGCTAAGTGAATGCTAATTCAGGAAATTCCTTACAAGTCTGATATTAGCACAAGCAGGAAACCACCAGGTGGCAGTACAAGCCAAGCACAAAACCTGCACTATAATTCATAGATGCATATTCTCAGTTACACTTTAATTGGAATGAAATTAGCAATCGAATATCCATATTTGAGTAGAATCACCCACTTCCCTAGGTGTTTTTTAAACCTGGTTTTATACTAGTTTTTCAGAGATGATGCTTTGATTTTTTTTTTTTTAAATATCTGGTCAAGTTGCATGGGAAAGACCTGTTTTAATATGCTACTTTGAGTAATCCAAAAGAACATCTTATGTATTCCAGTCCAGACAAAAATGAAACATCTTTCAGTGGTAAGATTCCTGTGCTCTAGAACTATATGTCCTAAGCCAATCAGAAAAATAAAGCTGGTGCTTTTAGTCAGGAGCCAGCCTGCCAGGAAATATACATAGAAATTGGAGTTGAATTATTAATAGATACTTCTTTTGTGGGTTAGACAGCTCAATGTCTCAGTTTTTTTTTTAAGTCAGGTATGACTTGATTGCAGCGCTTAGTCACTTTCTGGAAATAAATAGTTGCTAGATAAAAATAAGATTTTTTATTTTTATAACTAAATATATGTGGCATGTGTTTCATATCCATACATTTCCAGGAGTATTCTTAGGAACATCTGTTTCCATATTAGTAACTTTTCTATTTGGTGGTGCTAGAGTCTTTCTTTGGGGGAGCAGACAGCGTTAGAAGATCTTCTGTGAGACTGGTGCTCCTATGAGGCACAGCATAGCTCCAACAGCACAAACCCCCAAACCTGGGTTTCTAATGAGTGGCTTTAGTTGTATTTTTTTTTAATTTTATTTTATTTATTTATTATTATTTTTAACATCTTTATTAGAGTATAATTGCTTTACAGTGGAGTGTTATATTTATTAATTCTTATACAGCAGGTTCTTATTAGTTATCTATGTTATACATGTTAGTGTATACATGTCAGTTCCAATCTCCCAATGCATCCCCCCACCCAACCCAGCTTTCCCCCCTTGGGGTCCATATGTTTGTTCTCTACATCTGTGTCTCTCTTTCTGCCTTGCAAACTGGTTCATCTGTACCATTTTTATAGATTCCACACATATGTGTTAAAATACGATATTTGTTTTTCTCTTTCTGACTTACTTCACTCTGTATGACAGTCTCTAGGTACATCCACATCTCTACAAAAGACCCAATTTCCTTTTTATGGCTGAGTAATATTCCATTGTATATAGGTACCACATCTTCTTTATCCATTGATCTGTCAGTGGGCATTTAGGTTGCTTCCATGACCTGGCTATTGTAAACAGTGCTGCAATGAACATTGGGGTGCATGTGTATTTCTTTTTTTTAAAATAAATTTATTTATTTATTTATTTATTTTTGGCTGCATTGGGTCTTCGTTGCTGGGCGCGGCCTTTTCTCTAGTTGTGGTCAGCAGGTGGTGCTCGTTGTGGTGCATGGGCTCATTGCAGTGGCTTCTCTTGTTGCAGAGTATGGGCTCTAGGCACGCAGCCTCCAGTAGTTGTGGCATGTGGGCTCAGTAGTTGTGGCACACAGGCTTAGTTGCTCCGTGGCATGTGGGATCTTCCAGGACCAGGGCTCGAACCCGTGTCCCCTGCACTGACAGGCGGATTCTTAACCATTGCGCCACCAGGGAACTGCCGCATGTATCTTTTTGAATTATGGTTTTCTCTGGGTATATGCCCAGTAGTGGGATTGCAGGGTCATATGGTAATTTTATTTTTAGTTTTTTTGTTTGTTTGTTTTGCTGTACGTGGGCCTCTCACTGTTGTGGCCTCTCCCATTGCAGAGTATAGGCTACAGATGCACAGGCTCAGTGGAATGGCTCATGGGCCCAGCTGCTCCGCGGCATGTGGGATCTTCCCGGACCGGGGCACGAACCCATGTCCTCTGCATCGGCAGGCGGACTCTCAACCACTGCGCCACCAGGGAAGCTCCTTATTTTTAGTTTTTTAAGGAGCCTCCATACTGTTCTCCATAGTGGCTGTATCAATTTACATTCCCAACAACAGTGCAAGAGGGTTTCCTTTGCTCCACACCCTCTCCAGCATTTGTTGTTTGTAGATTTTCTGATGATGCCCATTCTAACTGATGTGAGGTGATACCTCATGGTAGTTTTGATTTGCATTTCTTTGATAATTAGTGATGTTGAGGAGCTTTTCATGTGCTTCTTGGCCATCTGTATGTTTTCTTTGGAGAAATGTCTATTTAGGTCTTCTGCCCATTTTTGGATTGGGTTGTTTGTTTATTTTAATATTGAACTGCATGAGCTGTTTATATACTTTGGAGATTAGTCCTTTGTCTGTTGATTCGTTTGCAAATATTTTCTCCCATTCTGAGGGTTGTCTTTTTGTCTTGTCTATGGTTCCCTATACTGTGCAAAAGCTTTGAAGTTTCATTAGGTCCCATTTGTTTATTTTTGTTTTTATTTCCATTACTCTAGGAGGTGGATCAAAAAAGATCTTGCTGTGATTTATGTCAAAGAATGTTCTTCCTATGTTTTCCTCTAAGAGTTTTATAGTGTCCGGTCTTAACATTTAGGTCTCTAATCCATTTTGAGTTTATTTTTGTGTATGGTGTTAAGGAGTGTTCTAATTTCATTCTTTTACATGTAGCTGTGCAGTTTTCCCAGCACCACTTATTGAAGAGGCTGTCTTTTCTCCATTGTATATTCTTGCCTCCTTTATCAAAAATACGGTGACCATATGTGTGTGGGTTTATCTCTGGGCTTTCTATCCTGTTCCATTGATCTATATTTCTGTATTTGTGCCAGGACCATATTGTCTTGATTACTGTAGTTTGTAGTATAGTCTGAAGTCAGGGAGTCTGATTCTTCCAGCTCCGGGTTTTTTCCCTGAAGATTGCTTTGGCTATTTGGGGTCTTTTGTGTCTCCATACAAATTTTAAGATTTTTTTTTCTAGTTCTGTAAAAAATGCCATTGGTAGTTTGATAGGGATTGCATTGAATCTGTAGATTGCTTTGGGTAGTATAGTCATTTTCACAATATTGGGTCTTCTAATCCAAGAACATGGTATATCTCTCCATCTGTTTGTGTCATCTTTGATTTCTCTCATCAGTGTCTTATAGTTTTCTGAGTACAGGTCTTTTACCTACTTAGGTAGGTTTATTCCTAGGTATTTTATTCTTTGTGTTGCAATGGTGAATGGGACTGTTTCCTTAATCCCTCTTTCTGATCTTTCATTGTTAGTGTATAGGAATGCAAGAGATTTCTGTGCATTAATTTTGTATCCTGCAGCTTTACCAAATTCATTAATCAGCTCTAGTAGTTTTCTGGTGGCATATTTAGGATTATCTATATATAGTATCATGTCATCTACAGAAAGTGACAGTTTTACTTCTTCTTTTCCATTTGTATTCCTTTTACTTCTTTTTCTTCTCTGATTGCTGTGGCTAGGACTTCCAAAACTATGTTGGATAATATTGGCGAGAGTGGACATCCTTGTCTTGTTCCTGATCTTAGAGGAAATGCTTTCAGTTTTTCACCATTGAGAATCATGTTTGCTGTGGGTTTGTCATATATGGCCTTTATTATGTTGAGGTAGGTTCCCTCTGACCAACTCTGGAGAGTTTTTATCATAAATGGGTGTTGAATTTTGTCATAAGCTTTTTCTGCATCTATCAAGAGGGTCATATGGTTTTTATTCTTCAATTCGTTAATATGGTGTATCACATTGATTGATTTGCATATATTGAAGAATCCTTGCATCCCTGGGATAAATCCTCCTTGATCGTGGTGTATGATCCTTTTAATGTGCTGTTTGATTCTGTTTGCTAGTATTTTGTTGAGGATTTTTGCATCTATGTTCATCAGTGATATTGGTCTGTAATTTTCTTTTTTTGTTGTATCTTTGTCTGGTTTTGGTATCAGGGTGTTTGTGGCCTCATAGAATGAGTCTGGGAGTGTTCCTTCCTCTGCAGTTATTTGGAAGAGTTTGAGAAGGATGGGTGTTAGCTCTTTTATAAATGTTTCATAGAATTCACTTGTGAAGCCATCTGGTCCTGGACTTTGTTTGCTGGATGATTTTTAATCATTTTCAATTTCATTACTTGTGATTGGTCTATCCATATTTTCTATTTCTTCCTGGTTCAGTCTTGGAAGGTTATACCTTTCTAAGAATTTGTCCATTTCTTCCAGGTTGTCCATTTTATGGGCATAGAGTTGCTTGTAGTAGTCTCTTATGAGGCTTTGTATTTCTGTGGTGTCTGTTGTAACTTCTCCTTTTTCATTTCTAATATTATTGATTTGAGCCCTCTTTGTCTTGATGAGTCTGGCTAATGATTTATCCATTTTGTTTATCTTCTCAAAGAGCCAGCTTTTAGTTTTATTGATCTTTGCCATTGTTTTCTTTGTTTCTATTTCATTTATTTCTGCTCTGATCTTTATGGTTTCTTTCCTTCTACTAACTTTGGGTTTTGTTTGTTCTTCTTTCTCTAGTTCCTTTAGGTGTAAGGTTAGATTGTTTATTTGAGATGTTTCCTGTTTCTTAAGGTAGGATTGTATTGCTATAAACTTCCCTCTTAGCACTGCTTTTGCTGTATCCCATAGGTTTTGTATCGTCGTGTTTTTGTTGTCATTTGTCTCTAGGTGTTTTTTGATTTCCTCTTTGATTTCTTCAGTGATCTCTTGGTTGTTTAGTAACGTATTGTTTACCCTCCATGCGTTTGTGTTTTTTACAATTTTTTTCCCTGTAATTGATATCTAATCTCATAGTGTTGTGGTCAGGAAAGATGCTTGATATGATTTCAATTTTCTTAAATTTAGCGAGGCTTGATTTGTCACCCAAGATGTGATCTATCCTGGAGAATGTTCCATGTGCATTTGAGAAGAAAGTGTAATCTGCTGTTTTGGGGTGGTATGTCCTATAAATATCAATTAAATCTATCTGATCTATTGTGTTATTTAAAGCTTGTGTTTCCTTAATAATTTTATGTCTGGATGATCTGTCCATTGGTGTAAGTCCATTGGTGTAAGCTTGTGATTCCTTAATAATTTTCTCTGTGGATGATCTGTCCATTGGTGTAAGTCCCCCACTATTACTGTGTTACTGTTGATTTCCTCTTTTAGAGCTGTTAGCATTTGCCTTATGTATTGAGGTGCTCCTATGTTGGATGCATATATATTTATAATTGTAATAGCTTTCTTTTGGATTGATCCCTTGATCATTATGTAGTGTCCTTCCTTGTCTCTTGTAACATTCTTTATTGTAAAGTATATTTTATCTGATATGAGTATTGCTACTCCAGCTTTCTTTTGATTTACATTTGCCTGTAATACCTTTTTCCATCCCCTCACCTTCAGTCTGTGTCCCTAGGTCTGAAGTGGGTCTCTTGTAGACAGCATATATATGGGCCTTGTTTTTGTATCCATTCAACGAGCCTGTGTCTTTCGGTTGGAGCATTTTAATCCATTCACATTTAAGGTAATTATCAACATGTATGTTCCTATTACCATTAATTGTTATTGGTTTGTTTTTGTAGGTTCTTTTCTTCTCTTGTGTTTCCCATTTAGAGAAGTTCTTTTAGCATTTGCTGTTGAGCTGGTTTGGTGGTGCTGAATTCTCTTAGCTTTTGCTTGTCTGTAAAGCTTTTCATTTCTCCATCAAATCTCAATGAGATACTTGCCAGGTAGAGTAATCTTGGTTATAGCTTCTTGCCTTTCATCACTTTAAATATATTATGCCACTCCCTTCTGGTTTGTAGAGTTTCTGCTGAGAAATCAGCTGTTAACCTTATGGGAGTTCCCTTGTACGTTATTAATAATTTTTTTTTTGTCTTTAATTTTTGTCAGTTTGATTACTACGTGTCTTGGTGTGTTTCTCCTTGGGTTTCTCCTGCCTGGGACTCTCTGTGCTTCCTCGACTTGGGTGGCTATTTCCTTTCCCATGTTAGGGAAGTTTTCAACTATAATCTCTTCAAATATTTTCTCAGGTCCTTTCCCTCTCTTCTCCTTCTGGGACCCCTGTAATGCAAATGTTGGTGCACTTAATGTTGTCCCAGAGGTCTCTTAGGCTGTCTTCATTTCTTTTCATTCTTTTTTCTTTATTCTCTGCCACGGCAGTGAATTCCACCATTCTGTCTTCCAGGTCACTTATCCGTTCTTCTGCCTCAGTTTTTCTGCTATTGATTCCTTCTAGTGTATTTTTCATTTCAGTTATTGTATTGTTCATCTGTTTGTTTGTTCTTTAGTTTTTCTACTTGTTTGTTCTTTAATTCTTCTAGGTCTTTGTTAAACATTTCTTGCATCTTCTCGATCTTTGCCTCCATTCTTTTTCCAAGGTCCTGGATCATCTTCCCTATCATTATTCTGAATTCTTTTTCTGGAAAGTTGCCTATCTCCACTTCATTTAGTTGTTTTTCTGGGTTTTTATTTTGTTCCTTTATCTGGTACATAGTTCTCTGCCTTTTTCTTCTGTTTATCTTTCTGTGAATGTGGTTTTTGTTCCACAGGCTGCAGGATTGTAGTTCTTGATTTTGCTGTCTGCCCTCTGGTGGATGAGGCTATCTAAGAGGCTTGTGCAGGCTTCCTGATGGGAGGGAGTGGTGGTGGGTAGAGCTGGGTGTTGTTCTGTTGGGCAGAGCTCAGTAATACTTTAATCTGCTTGTCTACTGATGAGCGGGGCTGAGTTCCCTCCCTGTTGGTTGTTTGGCCTGTGACCCAGCACTGGAGCCTACAGGCTCTTTGGTGGAGTTAATGGCGGACTCCGAGAGGGGTCACACCAAGAAGTGCTTCCCAGACCTTCTGCCGCCAGTGTCCTTGTCCCCGAGATGAGCCACAGCTGCCCCCCACCTCTGCAGGAGACCCTCCAACACTAGCAGGTAGGTCTGGTTCAGTCTCTTATGGGGTCACTGCACCTTTCCCCTGGGTCCTGATGCACACACTACTTTGTGTGTGCCCTCCAAGAGTGGAGTCTTTGTTACCCTCAGTCCTGTCGAAGTCCTGCAATCCAACCCCACCAGCGTTCAAAGTCTGATTCTCTGGGAATTCCTTCTCCCGTTGCCGGAACCCCCAGGTTGGGAAGCCTGATGTGGGGCTCAGAGCCTTCTCTCCAGTGGGTGGACTTCTGTGGTATAATTGTTCTCCAGTTTGTGAGTCACCCACCCAGCGGTTATGGGATTTGATTTTACTGTGATGGCGTCCCTCCTATCATCTCATTGTGGCTTCTCCTTTGTCTTTGGATGTAGAGTATCTTTTTGGTGAGTTCCAGTGTCTTCCTGTCCATGATTGTTCAGCATTTAGTTGTGATTCCGGTGCTCTCGCAATAGGGAGTGAGTGCATGTCCTTGTACTCAACCATCTTCTCAGGAAATTTTTAGAAGACGTCCACTTTACAACATAAAATAGTAGCTATGTTTCTCGCTTCCTCCCCACTGCCGCGCCATGGGGAGAGGGGAGGTGGATGGACTGGCGACACTGCACTGGCTGCTCATGGCTCCCTTGCCCCGAGCTCGGCTGGCTGCCCCACCCTGCCCTGCTCTGCTCTGCCCTGCCCCCGTCACCACCACTGCTGCAGTTGCTTTAGCTGTATTAATGTTAATATTTGTTTTAGTCACTGAAAGAGAATTCCAAGTTGCTCCAATCTGAAGTCTCTCAGCTGAATAAATTAAATCCCTGAGTACTGAGGCAACACAGTGAAATTGACCACACAGAACCTCTGTCAGGAATCTGTGAGAAAACATGGCGAGCCCCAAAAGGGCTGAAAGATGGGAGAAGTTTGAGGATTCTGATCCTTCAAACTTTTTAAAAGGGGAAGAAGTAATTTCAATAAACTCTGGTCTATAACAATGAAGGTGGTCTCAATTCTGTAATGTACTAACAAATAAGTGATTGGTGAGTCCTTAAAAGCAGCATCACTTATTCATGAGAAGCCAGAATGGGTTTAACACCCATCACAGCAAGATTTCTTTTTTTTAAATGCTTTTTCAAAAAAATATTTATTTATTTATTTATTTTGGTTGTACCTGGTCTTAGGTGCAGCACATGGGATCTTCATTGCAGCATGTTTAGCTGTGGCATGAGAGATCTTTAATTGTGGCATGCAGGCTCTTAGTTATGGCATGTGGGCTTAGTTGCAGCATACAGGCTTAGTTGTGGCATGTGGGCTCTTAGTTGCGTCATGTGGACTTTTTAGTTGCGCCATGTAAACTCTTAGTTGAGGCATGCGTGTGCAATCTAGTTTCCCGACCAGGGATCAAACCCGGGCCTCCTGCATTGGAAGCATGGAGTCTTACCCATTGGACCATAAGGGAAGGTCCCCCAAATTTCTTTTTTTAGCAAGACATCCAGACCTCCAGAGCTGGGAAGGGTGGAGAACCTAGAAATCTGAATTTGAACAAGACACGACAAAGTCTCTTATCATACTCCTCTGGCTGAAATGAAACGTGTCATTGTGTATATTGATAATTAATTGAATAGGTACCAGGGGGTGTTGTTTGATAGGTTGATATCAGATGGAGGGATGGTTCTAGGGATGTCTTTGGCCTTTTCCTTTAATCCTTTTTATTGGTGTTCTGGATAAAGGTGTTGAAGACACTCAACAGTTTGAGATGATATGAAGTTAAAGAAGATAAATTAAATGGTCAAACAGGATCCTAAAATCTTAGGCTTGAACTTGATGAGTGTTAAAAGAATGATTTTAAACATCATATATGTAAAGACCACTACTTGTGTCCTAAAATCAACAGCTTGTGTACAGGATAAGTCATATCTTAGCTGTAGCACACCTGGGAAAGACTTAAGGGAATGTTGTTGGCAGTGAATATAGTATAAATCAGCATGTACCATGGCAGTTGGCAGCGTAAATGTTAACTTAGGTTTTATTAATCAAAAAGTGTGCCATGCTGAAGGAGAGAGGTGTTTCCTGTTCTCCTGCCTGGACCATCCTGTCTTCATTTCTAGGTGCTATACCTCACGCAGGCCATAGGCAGGCTAGGGACTGTTCAGGGAAAAGACAAGCAAGATAACAACAATAGAATCTGTGTTATAAAGGAAGTGGCTGAAGGAACTGGGTATTAGAAAGTACATTATAGGGCTTCCCTGGTGGCGCAGTGGTTGAGAGTCCGCCTGCCGATGTAGGGGACACGGGTTCGTGCCCCGGTCCGGGAAGATCCCACATGCCGCGGAGCGGCTGGGCCCGTGAGCCATGGCCGCTGAGCCTGCGCATCTGGAGGCTGTGCTTCGCAACAGGAGAGACCACAGCAGTGAGAGGCCCGCGTACCGCAAAAAAAAAAAAAAAAAGAAAGTACATTATAGAAGATGGAGTGACACTAGCTTCACATGTTTGGAAGTCTGTCCTGTGAGAGGGGGATTAGACTTGTTCTGTGTGATCCCAAGGGATCAAATTAAGATCAAGGGGTGGAAACCTTAAAGAGGCAGTTTTGAGTTTCATATAATGACTGATGGTTGGAAGCAGTCCCAGATGGGCACAAACTGTTGAAGAGATGGTGAGTTTCTCATCATTAGGGTGTTCAAGCATGGACAGGTAAGAGCTTAGAAATATCTTAGCAACTGGTACATAATTGAATGAGTTTAAAAATCCCTTCCAATTCTGAGAGTTTATGGTTATTTATTTATTTATTTATTTATTTATTTATTTTTGCGGTACGCGGGCCTCTCACTGTGTGGCCTCTCCCGTTGCAGAGCACAGACTCCAGACCCGCAAGCTCAGCGGCCATGGCTCACGGGCCCAGCCGCTCCGTGACACGTGGGATCTTCCCAGACCGGGGCACGAACCCGTGTCCCCTGCATCGGCAGGCGGACTCTCAACCACTGCGCCACCAGGCAAGCCCCAATGGTTATTTTCTTAATGCATTATTAAGCTAACAGGACTCCTTAAGAATAAGCATCTTTAAAGATTTCTCAGTATTAATTTATCTGAATAATCCTAATATGTGTTGTTTTTTCTTTTCAGTGTCTAGTCAGTACAGGCAGTATCAGGATTTTAAATGTGACCTTTATTCTTGTTGCCTCAGAGATATGGTCAAAGCCCCAATACCAAGATGAGCACCCTAGTTACCAAGTACTTCCAAATCCTGAAGATTACCTAAGCAGGTTGTGTTATATGACTGGGCAACCAGTTCTGCCTATATCATCCCATTGCTCACCTCTGGGTTGGAGCCTAAGAATTGGTGATGAAGATTGTTAGATAGAGTCATTGGCATGCTGCAAGATCTCCGTCTGTCCCTCTGTGGGGAACTGCTGGGAGAACTTGATAGATATGGAAGTTTGGGAGACTCAAGGACAGTGATGCTCACTAAGAGAGACTGTGGCTGGAGCTACCCATGCCTGCAGTGACTCAGAAGAGAGAGAGAGCTTTGGTGGGAACAGTCTCCACCACCAGAAAGGGGGTGGCAAAGGTGCATGTTTCCCCTAGACCACAAGTGAGGTTATTTTAAAAGGTTGCCTGGAGAGGTGGACTGCCAGCAAGAGGGCCTGATGGAGGAGACTAAAGGGAGGTCAGTGAGAAGAGATTAACTGACAAGAGCCAGACCATCTAGGTTCAAATCCTGGCTCTGCTGCTTATTTGCTGTGTGATCGTGGGCAGAGGTGAAGCAAGAAAGGTAGAAGAACCTAAGCCCATGCTCCTGCCCGAATCTTAGGAAGATGGAGCCAATTTAAATTAGAGAAGATTTTTGAATTTGGACAGTAAATAAAAGGGGCTTTTAAAATACCCAAGTAAGACTTTTCTTGCAACTTAAAGGGATAAAGAGAACTATGGGACCTTCCCAAGTTTCCAATCAAAGGTAGAAAATGAGCCCAGAAAGCAGGTTTGAAGAGGCAGTGGAAAAAAGGATAAAGCTGCTTTCTGTGTACAGCCTGTGCAGACCAGCTCAATAAACAGATGAACTGGTTACAGCAGTGAGTGGAAACGCCAGAGCCATGGATAGATTCTAGGTGTGGTTTTGTCACCAAATAGCCATGTCAATAGCAAGTCACCCTACCTCTTTGGGTCCTAAATTTCTTCACCTGTAGAAGATCTCCTGGTTCCTTTTAGCTTTGTAATTCTGTTTCCATTTTACTTCACAACCAAGATTTGGTATCTATCTATTATCTATCTATCTATCTAATTTAGTATTTGTAAGTATTTACTCATATAGAATTTTTTCCAGAAAAGATTTAATTAACTGAACTTTTGTGTTTTCTTCCTATTGGCATGCTGATTGTGTTTTGTGCCTAAATGTAGTGTTAAGATTATCTTCTGTGTTTCTCATTTCTCCAGTAGTTTTCCTCTCTGCTAAACTTAATATAGATAAGCTTTAGTAAGATACGGCATTGTGAACACATGCATTTTAAGCGTCTTACCCGTATTAACTTTGCTGATTCAGTCTACATGTGGTTTTTTTTTTTTTTTTTTGGTGGTACACGGGCCTCTCACTGCTGTGGCCTCTCCCATTGCGGGGCACAGGCTCCGGACGCGCAGGCTCAGCGGCCATGGCTCACGGGCCCAGCCGCTCCACGGCATGTGGGATCTTCCTGGACCGGGGCACAAACCCATGTCCCCTGCATCGGCAGGCGGACTCTCAACCACTGCGCCACCAGGGAAGCCCTACATGTGTTTTTTACATTTTATAGATGAAAAGGCACAGGCAAACTAAATTCAAGGAGGTAAAAGGAATGGTCAATTAAATACAATTAAATATTAAAGAATTTCTAAGACCTCTTGGAATTCATGACATAGTTCTGCATTTTCTTACTCATGTGTGCAGCAAAAAATAGGCTTAGTTTGTCCTTGAATTTTAAGTCTCTTCATAACACAACTGCTGTCTAAGGTAATATAATTATCTGTAAATTCCTGTCAGAGTCTCTGACATGGCCCAGAAAGGGTTGGCACAAGCAAATCATTTATTTAACTAGCTTAGCTATTTAAAATTATACAGTAGGGTGTACATTTCAGTTCAAACGAAAATGAGACACTGATTAGAGCATCATAAAGTAGGCAGAATGAGTAGGCAACATACATCTTAATCTGCTCACTTCTCTCCTGGAATTCTTAATTTCTGGATTGATCTCTTGAACAGTAGCAAGTTTGTTATAAGTTATACTATTTTGTATAACTAGTTTGTAAACTAATATATATATTAGTTTTAAATTTTATAAGACATTCAGTCTTTTTAATGATACTGAATAAAGTATTTCCAAAGTTTAACACTATACCTGGATTACATATTTATACATACAGCATCTGTGTTACACATTGAACAAGAACAGCAGTAGCAACAATTGCCCCATCCATGGCCCCAAAGCCTGTAACTTGAGATGTCTTTTCTGTTTTCAGCCTATTTATTTATTTATTTTTTAACATCTTTATTGGAGTATAATTGCTTTACAATAGTGTGTTAGTTTCTGCTTTGTAACAAAGCAAATCAGCTATACATATACATATATCCCCGTATCTCCTCCCTCTTGCATCTCCCTCCCACCCTCCCTATCCTGCCCCTCTAAGTAGTCACAAAGCACTGAGCTGATCTCCCTGTGCTATGTGGCTGCTTCCCACTAGCTATCTATTTTATATTTGGTAGTGTATATAAGTCCATGACACTCTTTTACTTCATCCCAGCTTACCCTTCCCCCCTCCCCGTGTCCTCAAGTCCATTCTCAATGTCTGCATCTTTATTCCTGTCCTGCCCATAGGTTCTTCAGAACTTTTTTTTTTTAAGATTCCATATATATGTGTTAGCATACAGTATTTATTTTTCTCTTTCTGACTTACTTCACTCTGTATGACAGTCTCTAGGTCCATCCACCTCACTACAGATAACTCAGTTTCATTTCTGTTTATGGCTGAGTAATATTGCATTGTATATATGTGCTACATCTTCTTTATCCATTCATCTGTCAATGCACACTTAGGTTGCTTCTATGTCCTGGCTATTGTAAATAATGCTGCAATGAGCATTGTGGTACATGACTCTTTTTTTTTTGAATTATGGTTTTCTCAGGATATATGCCCAGTAGTGGGATTGCTGGGTCATATGGTAATTCTATTTTTAGTTTTTTAAGGAACCTCCTTATTGTTCTCCATAGTGGCTGTATCAATTGACATTCCCACCAACAGTGCAGGAGAGTTCCCTTTTCTCCACACCCTCTGCAGCATTTATTGTTTAGTTCTTCTAGGTCCTTGTTAAACATTTCTTGTATTTTCTCCATTGTATTTCCAATATTTTAGATCATCTCTACTATCATTACTCTGAATTCCTTTTCAGGTAGACTGCATATTTCCTCTTCATTTGTTTGTTCTGGTGGGTTTTTACCTTGCTCCTTCATCTGCTGTGTGTTTCTCTGTCTTCTCATTTTGCTTAACTTACTGTGTTTGTGGTTTCCTTTTTTGCAGGCTGCAGGTTCGTAGTTCCTGTTATTTTTGGTGTTTGCCCCCAGTGGCTAAGGCTGGTTCAGTGGGTTGTGTAGGCTTCCTGGTGGAGGGGACTAGTGCCTGTGTTCTGGTGGATGAGGCTGGATCTTGTCTTTCTGGTGGTCAGGACCACCTCTGGTGGTGTGTTTTGGGGTTCTGTGACCTTATTATCATTTTAGGCAGCCTTTCTGCTAATGGGTGCGTTTGTGTTCCTATCTTGCTAGTTGTTTGGCATAGGGGGTCCAGCACTGTAGCTTGCTGGTTGTTGAGTGGAGCTGGGTCTTAGCATTGAGATTGAGATCTCTGGGAGAGCTTTCACCATTTGATATTACATAGAGCCAGGAGGTCTCTGGTGGACCAGTGTCCTGAACTTGGCTCTCCCACCTTAGAGGCACAGATCTGACATTTGGTCGGACCACCAAGACTCTGTCAGCTGCATGGCTCAGTTGAGAAGGGAGAAAAAGGAAAGAAAGGAAGGAAGGGAGGGAGGGTCAGAAGGAGTGAGAAAATAAAAAGAAATAAAGTTATTAAAATAAAAAAATTTTTAAATATCCAAAATTTTTTTAAAAAGGAATAAAAAAAAGGAAAAAGAAAGAAGGAAGAGAGCAACCAAAGCAAAAAAACAAATCCACCAGTGATAACAAGCACTAAAAACTATACTAAAAAACACCCCGCAAAAAAGACAAACAGAACCCTAGGACAAATGGTAAAAGCAAAGCTATACAGACAAAATCACACAAAGAAGCATATGCATACACACTCACAAAAAAGGGAAAAAGGGGAAAAAAATTAAATATATATATATATAAAAAGAAGAGAGCAACCAAATCAATAAACAAGTCTACCAGTGATAATAAACTGTAAATACTAAACTATGGTAAACATAAAACCGGAAACCAGTCAGCTGCATATAGCAAACCCCCAGTGTACAGTTGCTTCCAAAGTCCACCGCCTCAATTTTGGGAAGATTCGTTGTCTATTCAGGTATTCCACAGATGCAGTGTACATCAGGTTGATTGTGGAGATTTAACCTGCTGCTCCTAAGGCTGCTGGGAGAAATTTCCCTTTCTCTTCTTTGTTTGCACAGCTCCGGGGGTTCAGCTTTGGATTGGACGCACCTCTCCGTGTAGGTCGCCTGAGGGTGTCTTTTCTTCACTCAGACAGGACAGGGTTAAAGGAGCAGCTGATTAGGGGGCCTGATCACTCAGGCCAGGGGGAGGGAGGGGTACAGAATGCGGGGTGAGCCTGCGGCCGGCAGAGGCCAGTGTGACGTTGCACTAGCCTGAGGCGCCCCGTGTGTTCTCCTGGGCAAGTTGTCCCTGGATCACGGGACCCTGGCAGTGGCGGGCTGCACAGGCTCCCAGGAGGGGAGGTGTGGATAGTGACCTGTGCTCGCACACAGGCTTCTTGGTGACTGCAGCAGCACCCTTAGCGTCTCATGCCCGTCTCTGGGGTCCACTCTGATAGCCGCGGCTCACTGCTGTCTGTGGAGCTTGTTTAGGTGGTGCTCTGAATTCCCTCTCCTCGCACACCCCAAAACAGTGGTCTCTTGCCTCTTAGGCAGGTCCAGACTTTTTCCCGGACTCCCTCCTGGCTAGCTGTGGCTAACTAGCCCCCTTCAGGCTGTGTTCACGCAGCCAACCCCAGTCCTCTCCCTGAGATCTGACCTCCGAAGCCTGAGCCTCAGCTCCCAGGCCCCACCTGTCCTGGTGGGTTAGCAGACAAGCCTCTCGGGCCGGTCGGCACCGATCCTCTGTGCGGGAATCTCTCTGCTTTGCCCTCTGCACCCCTGTTGCTGCGCTCTCTTCTGTGGCTCTGATGCTTCCCCTCTGCCGACCTCCGTCTCTGCCAGTGAAGGGGCTTCCTAGTGCATGGAAACTTTTCCTCCTTCACAGCTCCCTCCCCGAGGTGCAGGTCCCATCTCTATTCTTTTGTCTCTGTTTTTCTTTTTTTCTTTTGCCCTACCCAGGTACGTGGGGAGTTTCTTGCCTTTTGGGACTTCTGAGGTCTTCTGCCAGCGTTCAGTAGGTGTTCTTTAGGAGTTGTTCCACATGTAGATGTATTTCTGATGTATTTGTGGGGAGAAAGGTGATCTCCACGTGTTACTCGTCTGCCATCTTGAAGGTCTCCCTTCATCCAATTTAGATTTAAGTGATCCCTAAGTTTTCTTCTGTCTCTGCAATCCTATGATTCAGTTCACAAGAGACATCATCTTTAAAGCCTGGGTATAAATTCAGCCATGGTATCTTAAGCCTCTAAAATCTCAGTATCCAGAACACCAAAAACCCTGTTAGAATGCAATGAGGATATTTGTATGTTGGTGACAGAATGGAAAGTTAAGTATAATAAAGTGCTTTTCCTTAAAAGTACATATATGTTTGTTTAAGTTCCTTTATGTTCCCAGAATTGCTCCATATCATGGTGGTTAAGAGGATTATGAGTGGTTATAGAGAAAGATGTAAGCAAAAAGCCCAAAATTCTGTTTCCGAGGGCAGGTTATCTTCTTTCTGCCTTACTGGACTATGGACTACAAGTCCAAAGATGTAGTCCAGTAATAATGAAGGACAATTGCATATGTAATAAATTGGAGGGTAGCAATAATGTATTATTCCAGGCTTCTGGCACTATTATTTTCGCAACTCAGCACATTTCCTATCCCTTTTTACTCCTTTAGTGCAGACTGCTTCCTCTCTTCACACAGGGATCAGCACAAGAACTAATAGGGGACTTCCCTGGTGGTGCAGAGGTTAAGAATCCACCTGCCAATGCAGGGGATACAGGTTCGATCCCTGGTCCGGGAAAATCCCACATGCCATGGAGCATCTATGCTCGTGTGACGCAACTACTGAGGCTGCACTCTAGAGCCTGTGAGCCACAACTACTGAGCCAGGCAACTACTGAAGCCTGCACACCCTAGGGCCCGCATGCTGCAACTACTGAAGCCTGCACGCCTAGAGCCCATGCTCTGCAACAAGAGAAGCCACCACAATGAGAAGCCTGTGCACTGCAACGAAGAGTAGCCCCTGCTCACCACAACTAGAGAAAGCCCACACACAGCAATGAAGACCCAGCAGAGTTTTAAAAAAATGGAACTCATAGGGTCCGAGAGCTCCGTTCACCTGGCTATTGTGGTTGGTTCAGATATGACACATGACCCAAGCAAGGCCAGTGAGAGCCCTTGTCTAGGACTTTACTGTTGTGGAGTCTGTAGGGAAAACTGCTTTTGCTTCTGTGTTCCTGGAACCGGAAGGATATCTGTGTCTCCAGCAGGATAGCGCAGGCTCGCTCACATGGATGTTATAGGTTTCCAAGAGAGTGAGTGGTGCATGAAGTCCTCTCAAGGCCCAGACTAGGCACTGGTACTTCACTACTTCTGCTGCATCCTATTGGCCAAAGTACAAGGCCAGCCCTGACTCAGAGAATGAGGAAATAGTTTCTAGTTTTAATGGGAGGAGTTGGAAGCCAAAGGGAATGAGTATAGGTAGGCATGGAAAAATGGGAGCATAACTAATTTACTAAAAAAATTATGTACATATACTTCAAAAGTTAAGAAATTTCCTCAAGGTCACATGGCTAATAAGCGTTAGAGACAGGATTTGAGCCTTAATCTTCTGACTGAAAATCTCACTCTTTCAGCATTTCTCTCTAGTCTTGTTGATTGATCTATGTAGTCCAGATGTCACAACTTAGTTTCTAAAGTCCTGTTCTTAGATCACTTTTGAATGACTTGGAAGTTATTATGATGAGTTCTTTATTATAGTAAAGGTATTAACTGTCCATGAATTGGTTTTTCTTGAGCCATACTTATAAGCACTTTTATTCATATTCATATCCACAACAAAAGGAAGTTCATATTTTTATCTTGCATCACAGCTATGATTTGAAATACCAGATGTTATTTTAGGAGAATAGATAAAATAACTTGTAGTATGTAGTAAATTCTTAAATGATACTTAGAGGTAGTGAGGAAACAGTGAGTTCAGGCAAGTGGGAAGGTGGAAGATGCTGAGAGCTATAAAAAGAGAAGAAGCCTGTCAACAAACAGAAGAAAGAGACAGTGGACCTCAATCCTGTAGGATTCTGAGGAGAGTAGTGGTGGTAGTGGCCATCATTTAAGCTGAGGAATCTTATAGCCTAGGGTGAAAGGCTCCATGCATATTCCAGGGATAGCTGTCTCCAAGGATCCTCAAAAGGGTAGGTTATGGGGAGCAGAGACAGGCACACAGAGCCTGGTATTGCACTCTAAGACTCAGATGCCCCATATTGTGCCTCTACCAAAATAATTTAGCTCAAACCCTCTGTGAATGCCTAGCTTAAAAGTCTGGGTGTTATAATTCTTCCTCTAGAACAGTCCTAAGGGTGTTGGGGGAAAGGGGTGGCCACATAGGCAACTTTATCTCATGAAATTCAGTGATTAAAATGCACGATTGCTGTGAAGAAAGGAAGATTAAGAAGGTATAGAAACAAACAGATTGTGGAAAATGGAAGGAGACAACCGTCAGAAACTTTCTTTCTGCAATTGAAGTAAGGGCTTCTCTCAGAAGGTAGCACTAGTGATTAGAACTGAACACTTGTGAACATTTCAGAGATCATTTGGTTTGAGGTAGGATGACTGGAACTCACACCTGGGATATAGACACGAGAAAGGGAGTGTTCAAATGGTTCACATGAGACAGGAGTAGGTGAAGGAGGACAAGTAAGAGGACATCTCTGGATTGGTGAGAAAAGCAGATGGTTTTATGCCTTAGAAACTGGCTAGTAGGGGAAAAGGTCATATATATAGTTTTTAAACATCATAGTAGCCTATATGTTCACCTTCTTTTCATTACATTGGTAAACATGCCAATTTAATACAAGAATAGGTTCTGATTTTAGAATCTGGTGGTCAGGAAATGATGGGGTATCAAAAGAACTGTAGCGTGTTCTCCTCGGAGCGAACAAGACAGGGACTACACTCTCCCTGATGAGCTTTCTAAGTGATTTATTTTAAGGAGGTTTGTGCATTCTGTGTTTAGAAGCACAGAGACCTTGAAATGGAGAATCAGTTTTCCCTCTTGTCTGTTAGTCTGCATTCTGGCACTGGATGACTCTGCCTAAGTCAGAGAAATTTGGCCTGCAGTCAAGGCTGGATCCCAGGGCTGTGGGACCTGACGTTCCTGTACCCCAGGTCTGAGATTTTGTCTGTATCAGATTGTCATCTGATTGCAGACTCTTTCTCTTACACTAAAAGGTGCAGGGTTCTAACTACAAGAGTGAGAATTCTGTATAAGCCTGGAATCACTTTTCAACATGAACCATTTGAGATACTAGATCACATTTTACGATATTAAGGAAAATAACCCAAGGAAATTAAAAGAAAACAGATCCATGGCCATTAGATAGGACTGTCTTAGAAAGAAGACCAAAAAACAAAAAAACATGTTCAAGTAGGGCAACTTCATATAATCTTTTAAGCTTTTAAATCACAAGTCTGAGCTGTAGGGATGTCTTTGTTGATAAATGCAGAGGAAGGATCAGCCATTGGAACCATTTATCTTGCATTTGTTCAAAGCACTGAATAAATTACAGCAAAATTTTTAGTTTGGAATTTTACTGTGATGTGACAAGTACTCAAAATCAAAGAGTTGTTGAATTTGCAAATAATATATATATTTTTACAGTGATTGACCCTTCTTTTAAATCTGTAATTTAAAAGGGGAGGTGGGCTTCCCTGGTGGTGCAGTGGTTAAGAATCCACCTACCAATGCAGGGGACACGGGTTCAAGCCCTGGTCCGGGAAGATCCCACATGCCACGGAGCAACTAATCTCGTGCACCCCAACTACTGAGCCTGCGCTCTAGAGCCCACGAGCCACAACTACTGAGCCCACACTCCACAACTACTGAAGCCCATGTGCCTAGAGCCTGTGCTCTGCAACAAGAGAAGCCACCGCAATGAGAAGCCCACGCACTGCAACGAAGAGTGGCCCCCGCTCGCCGCAACTAGGGGAAGCCCACGCGCAGAAACGAAGACCCGACGCAGCCAAAAATAATAAATAAAATTTAAAAAATAAAAATAAAAAAAATAAAAGGGGAGGAAAAGTAACCAAACAAAGCAGTTTCACGTTCTTCACTTCCAAGTTCTGGTTGAAGGTATTTGAAAGATCAGGATGGTTTTCCATCTCTGGTGATTTAGACATGTTTTCAGAAACCAAAAGTAATCCAAGAGTATTGTTATTAATATATGTATTATTCTTCACAAATTTATAGATAACAGCTGCCACCAATTTTGCTGGCTACATAGGGATATCTGTCTGTGGATGCTTCTTTTTAGGGTTTCAGTCTCTGAATATTTATGTCATAAGCCAACTTTGCTTAACTATTCTATTAAGTACGCTTCTTATTTTGGAATAATTTTATGTGTATAGAAAACTTACAAAGAGTGTGTAGCAAGTTCTCATATACACTTCACCCATCTTCCCCTAATGTTTAACATCTGTAAGAGGGTGGAATCTTGGCCTACAAAATATATGTCCACATCCCAACCCCCGGAATCTGTGAATGTGACCTTATTTGGAGAAAGTCTTTTCTGATGTAATTAAATTAAGGATTTTAAGATGAGATTGTTCTAGATTATCTGAATGGGCCTTAAATCCAATGACAGAGATCCTTATAAAAGACACAAAGAGGAGAAACATATAGAGAGAAGAGGACAGGGCTCGTTTTTTCACCAATATTCCTTTTTGGACCTAGAATCCAATCCAGAGTACCACATTGCATTAGTTGTCATGTCTCTTTGGTCTCCTCTGGTCTGTGAGAGTTTCATAGTCTTTCTTTGTTTTTCATGATCTTGATAGTCTTGAGCAGCACTGATCAGATATTTTGTAGAATATCCCCCACTATGGGTTTGTCTGCTATTTTTTTCATCATTAGACTGGCTTATGAGTTCTGGGCAAGAATACCACAGGGTTGTAGTGCCCCTTTCATTACATCATAAGGGATATATATATCCACATGACTTACCCCTGCTGATGTTCATCTTGATCACTTAGGTGTGGTAGAATTTTCCAGGTTTCTGCATTGTGAAGTGACTATTTTCCCTTTCCATACTCTATTCTTTGGAAATAAGTCTTTAAGTCCAGCCCACACTCAAGTAGGTGGGAGATTAAGCTATACCTCCTTGGAGTGTGGGGAGGATGGTATGTATTAGAATTTTTCTGTAAGAAATATGACTTCCTTCCTCCCTTTCTTCAATCATTTACTTATATCAGTATCAATATATGTATATTTATTTTATAATCCAATTCTACATTATGATCTAATACATTATTTATTTTTTTGCCTAAATTATTCTAGCTTTTCTGCGTCTTATTTTTATTATCATTTTTATTACATTGTATGATATTAATTCAAGCTTTCTTTTTGTTCCTTGGTCCATTAGCTATCTGTTGTCACATAACAAATTACCACTAAGCTTAGTTGCTTAAAACGACAAACATTATTATCTTAGGGTTTCTATGGGTCAGCAATCTGGGTGTGACTTAACTGAGTGCCTCTGGTCCCTCACAAGTCTGCAATCAAGGTGTGAGTTGGATCTGTAATCTTCTGAAGCCTCGACTGAGGAGGATCTGCTTCCCCATGCTGACACATGTTGTTGGTAGCCCTCAGATCCTTGCTAACTGTTGCATGTAGCCATAAGCTCCTTGCCATATAAGCAAGAACCAGTCATAGACAGCTCACAACATGGCAGCTGGCTTCCCTCAAAGCAAGAGAGTGAGAGAGGGTACCCAAGATGGAAACTGTAGTCTTTTTATAACCTCATCTTGCAAGTGACAGTCTGTCACTTTTGCCCACATTCAAGGGGAGGGGATAATAGAATGGCATGAATATGAGGAGGTGGAATCCCTGAGGGCCATTTTAGAGGCTGCCCACCACACTCAGTGTTGCACTCTTGTAGTCACTCACTTTACTTCACTAGAACGGACAGAAGGAGAAGAGAAGGGGGAAGCTTTGAAAAGCAAAACCCCAGTGGATTAAATGTTTTGCTTGCAATAATTTTCAACATCGTGTCACATACTACATGGTATCTGCCTCCTATTATTGGTCATTTGCGCATTTATTTATTCATTCAGTTAGGAGTATATGACATGTAACTTCAAATCCATTGTGACATTTCTGATCCCAGGATGTAGTCTTTCTGAAGTCTTCGGAAAACCTTTTTTTCTTAATTAGACAGCACCTGTGTGCTTATAGGTCATTTAAGCCCAAACACCACAGTCCTGTTTCCACCAAGTGTCATGTGAGTAGAAGTGGAACAATTATTAATTGTAATTGAAGCTAAATGTAATTACTTTTATAACCTTGAGTTGTCCACATTGAATTCATAAACATTTCATAATGAAACTAGGGAATTACGAAGAATTACTGACAATAACACCAGTAATTCTTCCATTTGAACTCAATTCATCTTTAGATCCATAACCTTTAAATAAAGTCATATATTTGTGTCTTCTAGTTAAAAAAATAATTTATGCTCCCTGCAGAACACTCGAAATTGAAGAAAAAAGCCCAAAGGAAAACAACAAAACCACTCCAAACTTTATACCATAGTATTAACATTTTGATGCATAGAATTTCCACATTATTTTATATATATTTATGTATACATATATTTAACACCATTGGTATCAAATTTGTAGAATATTTAGAAATGTATTCTGAATATTTTCCTAACTAAATCATTATTTTTAACAAGGATCCACTTGACTCACCATTATTGTCACTGAAATACCTATGCATGTGAGTTTCTGCTCTGTGGACACCTCTGCACTCATCCAGTAAACATATATTAACTGCTTACTATTGGCCAGGCAGTGTGTTGATGGCACATGGTAGAGAGCCTAGCGCAGTGGAGAGCACCTGCCAGGGATTTGGAAAACTCAGTATTTCCTCCAGTTCTGCTACTAATTGTCTCATGTCGTTGGACAGTTAAAAACCAATAGCTAGGGCTTCCCTGGTGGTGCAGTGGTTGAGAGTCCGTCTGCTGATGCAGGGGACACGGGTTCGTGCCCCGGTCCGGGAAGATCCCACATGCCACGGAGTGGCTGGGCCCGTGAGCCATGGCCACTGAGCCTGCGCTTCCAGAGCCTATGCTCCACAATGGGAGAGGCCACAGCAGTGAGAGGCCCGCGTATGGCAAAAAAACAAAACAAGACAAAACAAAACAATAGCTAGCTTATATTGAACATTCACTATAAGCTAGCTACTGTTCAAAACTGTTCATTTACACTCCTCACTTATTAAGTTTAATCACAACACGTCAACAATGTAGATACTATTATAACCATACTCATTTTGTAGAGGAAAAGATTGAGGCCAGAGAGGTTAAGGAACGTACCCAAATGCACATAGCTAGTAGGTAGTAAAGCCAGGATTTAACCCTTGTAGCTGATTCCAGAGGTTATGTTCTTAATCACTACTGTATACTTTTGAAGTGACTGTGAGCCCTCTGGGCCTTAGTTTCCTCATTGGCAAAATATATGAGTTGTCCTAAAAGTAGATGGTCCCCTATGTCCTCTGCTTGTTTGCATGTATAATAGCATTTTATCATATGCATAATTACTCAACTTCAAAATTTCCTCAAATGAAGAGAGCAGGAGATTGGTTCAAGATGGCAGAGTAGAAGGACCTGCTCTCACTCCCTCTTGCAAGAGCACCGAAATCACAACTAACTGCTAAACAATCATTGACAAGAAGACACTGGAACTCACCAAAAAAGATACCACACATCCAAAGACAAAGGAGAAGCCACAATGAGATGGTAGGAGGAACACGAACACAATAAAATCAAATCCCATAACTGCTGGGTGGTGACTCACAAACTGGAGAACACTTATACCACAGAAGTCCACCCACTGGAGTGAAGGTTCTGAGCCCCACGTCAGGCTTCCCAACCTGGGGGTCCGGCAACGGGAGGAGGAATTCCTAGAGAATCAGACTTTGAAAGCTAGCGGGATTTGATTGCAGGACTTCAACAGAACTCGGGGAAATGGAGACTCCACTCTTGGAGGGCACACACAAAGTAGTGTGTGCATCGGGACCCAGGGGAAGGAGCAGTGACCCCATAGGAGACTGAACCAGACCTACCTGCTAGTGCTGGAGGGTCTCCTGCAGAGGTGGGGGGTGGCTGTGGCTCACCATGAGGACAAGGACACTGGCAGCAGAAGTTCTGGGAAGCACTTCCTTGGCATGAGCCCTCCCAGAGTCTGCCATTAGCCCCACCAAAGGGACTGTAGGCACCGGTGCTGGGTCACCTCAAGCCAAACAACCAACAGGGAGGGAACCCAGCCCCACCCATCAGCAGACAAGCAGATTAAAGTATTACTGAGTTCTGCCCACCAGAGCAACAGCCAGCTCTGCCCACTAACAGTCCCTCCCATCAGGAAGCCTGCACAAGATTTTTAGATAGCCTCATCCACCAGAGGGCAGACAGCAGAAGCAGGAAGAACTACGATCCTGCAGCCTGTGGAACAAAAACCACATTCATAGAAAGAGAGATAAGATGAAAAGGCAGAGGGCTATGTACAAGATGAAGGAACAAGATAAAACCCCATTAAAACAACTAAATGAAGTGGAGATAGGCAACTTTCCAGAAAAAGAATTCAGAATAATGATAGTGAAGATGATCCAGGACCTTGGAAAAAAATGGAGGCAAAGACCGAGAAGATACAAGAAATGTTTCACAAAGACCTAGTAGAATTGAAGAACAAACACCTAGAAAAATTAAAGAACAAACAAACAGATGAACAATACAATAACTGAAATGAAAAATACACTAGAAGGAATCAATAGCAGAATAACTGAGGCAGAAGAACGGATAAGTGACCTGGAAGACAGAATGGTGGAATTCACTGCTACGGAACACAATAAAGAAAAAGGAACGAAAAGAAATGAAGACAGCCTTAAGAGACCTCTGGGACAACATTAAACGCAACAACATTTGCATTATAGGGGTCCCAGAAGCAAAAGAGAGAGAGAAAGAACCCGAGAAAATATTTGAAGAGATTATAGTCGAAAACTTCCCTAACATGGGAAAGGAAATAGCCACCCAAGTCGAGGAAGCACAGAGAGTCCCAGGCAGGATAAACCCAAGGAGAAACACACCGAGACACATAGTAATCAAATTGACAAAAATCAAAGACAAAGAAAAATTATTAAAAGCAACAAGGGAAAAATGACAAATAACATACAAGGGAACTCCCACAAGGTTAACAGCTGATTTCACAGCAGAAGCTCTGCAAGCCAGAAGAGAGTGGCATGACATATTTAAAGTGAGGAAAGGGAAGAACCTACAACCAATATTACTCTACCCAGCAAGGATCTCATTCAGATTCAATGGAGAAATCAAAAGCTTTACAGACAAGCAAAAGCTAAGAGAATTCAGCACCTCCAAACCAGCTCTACAACAAATGCTAAAGGAACTTCTCTAAGTGGGAAACACAAGAGAAGAAAAGGACCTACAAAAACAAACCCATTACAATAAAGAAAATGGTAATAGGAAATACATATTCATAATTACCTTAAATGTGAATGGATTAAATGCTCCAACCAAAAGACACAGGGTCGTTGAATGGTTACAAAAACAAGACCCATATATATGCTGTCTACAAGAGACCCACTTCAGACCTGGGGACACATACAGACTGAAAGTGAGGGGATGGAAAAAGATATTCCATGCAAATGGAAATCAAAAGAAAGCTGGAGTAGCAATACTCATATCAGATAAAATAGACTTTAAAATTGTGTTACCAGAGACAAGGAAGGACACTACATAATGATCAAGGGATCAATCCAAGAAGAAGATATAACAATTATAATATATATGCACGCAACATAGGAGCACCTCAATACATAAGGCAACTGCTAACAGCTCTAAAAGAGGAAATTGACAGTAACACAGTAATAGTGGGGGACTTTAACACCTCACTTACACCAATAGACAGATCATCCAGAGAGAAAATTATTAAGGAAACACAAGCTTTAAATGACACAATAGACCAGATAGATTTAATTGATATTTATAGGACATTCTGTCCAAAAACAGATTACACTGTCTTCTCACGTGCTCATGGAACATTTTCCAGGAGAGATCACATCTTGGGTCACAAATCAAGCCTCAGTAAATTTAAGAAAATTGAAATCATATCAAGCATATTTTCTGACCACAACACTATTAGATTAGAAACCAACTACAGGGGAAAAAATGTAAAAAACACAAACACATGGAAGCTAAACAATACGTTACTAAATAGCCAAGAGATCACTGAAGAAATAGAAAAATACCTAGAGACAAATGACAACAAAAACACAACGGGAGAGTAAGACGCGGAGATCATCTTCCTCCCCACAGATACACCAGAAATACAGCTACACGTGGAACAACTCCTACAGAACACCTACTGAACGCTGGCAGAAGACCTCAGACCTCCCAAAAGGCAAGAAACTCCCCACATACCTGGGTAGGGCAAAGCGAAGAGATTCCCACACAGAGGATCGGTGCTGACCGGCACTCACCAGCCTGAGAGGCTTGTCTGCTCGCCCGCTGGGGCAGGCGGCGCTGGAAGCTGAGGCTCGGGCTTCGGTCAGAGTGCAGGGAGAGGACTGGGGCTGGCGGCGAGAACTCAGCCTGAAGGGGGCTAATGCGCCACAGCTAGCCAGGAGGGAGTCCGGGAAAACTCTGGAGCTGCCGAAGAGGCAAGAGACTTTTTCTTCCCTCTTGGTTTCCTGGTGCGCGAGGAGAGGGGATTAAGAGCGCTGCTTAAAGGAGCTCCACAGACGGGCACGAGCTGCGGCTGAAAGCGCGGAGCCCAGAAACGGGCGTGGGATGCTGGGGCTGCTGCTGCCACCGCCAAGAGGCCTGTGTGCGAGCGCAGGTCACTGTCCACACTGCCCTTCCGGGAGCCTGTGCAGCCCGTCACTGCTGGGGTCCCGGGATCCAGGGACGGCTTCCCTGGGAGAACGCACGGCGCGCCTCGGGCTGGTGCGACGTCACGCCAGCCTCTGCCGCTGCAGGCTCGCCCCGCACTCCGTGCCCCTCCCTCCCCGCTGGCCGGAGTGAGCCAGAGTCCCCGAAGCAGCTGCTCCTTTAACCCTGTCCTGTCTGAACGAAGAACAGACGCCCTGCGGTGACCTACACACAGAGGCGGGGCCAAATCCAAAGCTGAGACCCAGGAGCTGTGAGAACAAAGAAGAGAAAGGGAAATCTCTCCCAGCAGCCTCAGAAGCAGTGAGCGGATTAAAGCTCCACAATCAACTTGATGTACCCTGCATCTGTGGAATACATGAATAGACAACAAATCATCCCAAAGTGAGGAGCCAGGAGTCAGTGCTGTGCCTCTGAGGTGGGAGAGCCAACTTCAGGACACTGGTCCACAAGAGACCTCCCAGCTCCACATAATATCAAACGGTGAAAATCTTCCAGAGATCTCCATCTCAACACCAGCACCCAGCTTCACTCAACGACCAGCAAGCTATAATGCTGGACACCCTATGCCAAACAACTAACAAGACAGGAACACAACCCCACCCATTAGCAGAGAGGCTGCCTAAAATCATAAAAAGTCCGCAGACACCCCAAAACACACCACCAGACGCGGACCTGCCCACCAGAAAGACAAGATCCAGCCTCATCCACCAGAACACAGGCACTAGTCCCCTCCACCAGGAAGCCTACACAACCCACTAAACCAACCTTAGCCACTGGGGACAGACACCAAAAACAACGGGAACTACGAACCTGCAGCCTGCAAAAAGGAGACCCCAAACACAGTAAGATAAGCAAAATGAGAAGACAGAAAAACACACAGCAGGAGAAGGAGCAAGATAAAATCCCACCAGACCTAACAAATGAAGAAGTAATTGGCAGTCTACCTGAAAAAGAATTCAGAATAATGATAGTAAAGATGATCCAAGATTTTATTTCCAAGATCCAAAATCTTGGAAATAGAATAGACAAAATGCAAGAAACAGTTAACAAGGACCTAGAAGAACTAAAGATGAATCAAGCATCGATTAAAAACACAATAAATGAAATGAAAAATACTCTAGATGGGATCAATAGCAGAATAACTGAGGCAGAAGAACGGATAAGTGAGGTGGAAGATAAAATAGTGGAAATAACTGCTGCAGAGCAAAATAAAGAAAAAAGAATGAAAAGAACAGAGGACAGTCTCAGAGACCTCTGGGACAACATTAAACGCACCAACATTCGAATTATAGGGGTTCCAGAAGAAGAAGAGAAAAAGAAAGGGACTGAGAAAATATTTGAAGAGATTATAGTTGAAAACTTCCCTAATATGGGAAAGGAAATAGTTAATCAAGTCCAGGAGGCACAGAGAGTCCCATACAGAATAAATCCAAGGAGAAATACACCAAGACACATATTAATCAAACTGTCAAAAATTAAACACAAAGAAATCATATTAAAAGCAGCAAGGCAAAAACAACAGATAACACACAAGGGAATCAGGATAACAGCTGATATCTTAGCAGAAACTCTACAAGCCAGAAGGGAGTGGCAGGACATAATTAAAGTGATGAAGGAGAAAAACCTGCAACCAAGATTACTCTACCCAGCAAGGATCTCATTCAGATTTGATGGAGAAATTAAAACGTTTACAGACAAGTAAAAGCTGAGAGAGTTCAGCACCACCAAAGCAGCTTTACAACAAATGCTAAAGGAACTTCTCTAGGCAAGAAACACAACAGAAGGAAAAGACCTACAATAATGAACCCAAAACAATTAAGAAAATGGGAATAGGAACATACATATTGATAATTACCTTAAATGTAAATGAACTAAATGCTGCCACCAAAAGACACAGATTGGCTGAATGGATACAAAAACAAGACCCATATATATGCTGTCTACAAGAGACCCACTTCAGACCTAGAGACACATACAGATTGAAAGTAAGGGGATGGAAAAAGATATTCCATGCAAATGGAAACCAAAGGAAAGCTGGAGTAGCAATTCTCATATCAGACAAAATAGACTTTAAAATAAAGACTACTAGAAGAGACAAAGAAGGACACTACATAATGATCAAGGGATTGATCCAAGAAGAAGATATAACAATTGTAAATATTTATGCACCCAACATAGGAGCACCTCAATACATAAGGCAAATACTAACAGCCATAAAAGGAGAAATCGACAGTAACACAATCGTATTAGGGGACGTTAACACCCCACTTTCACCAATGGACAGATCATCCAAAATAAAAATAAATAAGGAAACACAAGCTTTAAATGATACATTAAACAAGATAGACTGAATTGATATTTATAGGACATTCCATCCAAAAACAACAGAATACACATTTTTCTCAAGTGCTCATGGAACATTCTCCAGGATAGATCCTATCTTGGGTCACAAATCAAGCCTTGGTAAATTTAAGAAAATTGAAATTGTATCAAGTATCTTTTCCGACCACAATGCTATGAGACTAGATATCAATTACAGGAAAAGAGCTGTAAAAAATACAAACACATGGAGGCTAAACAATACACTACTTAATAACGAAGTGATCACTGAAGAAATCAAAAAGGAAATTAAAAAATACCTAGAAACAAATGACAATGGAGACACGACGACCCAAAACCTATGGGATGCAGCAAAAGCAGTTCTAAGAGGGAAGTTTATAGCAATACAATCCTACCTTAAGAAACAAGAAACATCTCAAATAAAGAACCTAACATTGCACCTAAAGCAATTAGAGAAAGAAGAACAAAAACATGCCAAAGTTAGCAGAAGGAAAGAAATCATAATAATCAGATCAGAAATAAATGAAAGAAGGAAACGATAGCAAAGATCAATAAAACTAAAAGCTGGTTCTTTGAGAAGATAAACAAAATTGATAAACCATTAGCCAGACTCATCAAGAAGAAAAGGGAGAAGACTCAATAGAATTAGAAATGAAAAAGGAGAAGTAACACCTGACACTGCAGAAATACAAAAGATCATGAGAGATTACTACAAGCAACTCTATGCCAATAAAGTGGACAACCTGGAAGAAATGGACAAATTCTTAGAAATGCACAATCTGCCGAGACTGAATCAGGAAGAAATCGAAAATATGAACAGACCAATCACAAGCACTGAAATTGAAACTGTGATAAAAAATCTTCCAACAAACAAAAGCCCAGGACCAGATGGCTTCACAGGCGAATTCTATCAAACATTTAGAGGAGAGCTAACACCTATCCTTCTCAAACTCTTCCAAAATATAGCAGAGGGAGGAACACTCCCAAACTCATTCTACGAGGCTACCATCACCTTGATACCAAAACCAGACAAGGATGTCACAAAGAAAACTACAGGCCAATATCACTGATGAACATAGATGCAAAAATCCTCAACAAAATACTAGCAAACAGAATCCAACAGCACATTAAAAGGATCATACACCATGATCAAGTGGGGTTTATTCCAGGAATGCAAGGATTCTTCAATATACGCAAATCCATCAACGTGATACACCATATTAACAAATTGAAGGAGAAAAGCCATATGATCATCTCAATAGATGCAGAGAAAGCTTTCGACAAAATTCAACACCCATTTATGATAAAAACCCTGCAGAAAGTAGGCATAGAGGGAACTTTCCTCAACATAATAAAGGCCGTATATGACAAACCCACAGCCAGCATCGTCCTCAATGGTGAAAAACTGAAACCATTTCCACTAAGATCAGGAACAAGACAAGGTTGCCCACTCTCACCACTCTTATTCAACATAGTTTTGGAAGTTTTAGCCACAGCAATCAGAAGAAAAGGAAATAAAAGGAATCCAAGTCGGAAAAGAAGAAGTAAAGCTGTCACTGTTTGCAGATGACATGATACTATACATAGAGAATCCTAAAGATGCTACCAGAAAACTACTAGAGTTAATCAATGAATTTGGTGAAGTAGCAGGATACAAAATTAATGCCCAGAAATCTCTGGCATTCCTATATACTAAAGATGAAAAATCTGAAAGTGAAATCAAGGAAACACTCCCATTTACCATTGCAACAAAAAGAATAAAATATCTAGGAATAAACCTACCTAGGGAGACAAAAGACCTGTATGCAGAAAATTATAAGACACTGATGAAAGAAATTAAAGATGATACAAATAGATGGAGAGATGTACCATGTTCTTGGATTGGAAGAATCAACATTGTGAAAATGACTCTACTACCCAAAGCAATCTACAGATTCAATGCAATCCCTATCAAACTACCACTGGCATTTTTCACAGAACTAGAACAAAAAAATTCACAATTTGTATGGAAACACAAAAGACCCCGAATAGCCAAAGCAATCTTGAGAACGAAAAATGGAGCTGGAGGAATCAGGCTCCCTGACTTCAGACTATACTACAAAGCTACAGTAATCAAGACAGTATGGTACTGGCACAAAAACAGAAAGATAGATCAATGGAACAGGATAGAAAGCCCAGAGATAAACCCACGGACATATGGTCACCTTATCTTTGATAAAGGAGGCACGAATGTACAGTGGAGAAAGGACCGTCTCTTCAATAAGTGGTGCTGGGAAAACTGGATAGGGACATGTAAAAGTATGAGATTAGATCACTCCCTAACACCATACACAAAAATAAGCTCAAAATGGATTAAAGACCTAAATGTAAGGCCAGACACTATCAAACTCTTAGAGGAAAATATAGGCAGAACACTCTATGACATAAATCACAGCAAGATCCTTTTTGACCCACCTCCTAGAGAAATGGAAATAAAGACAAAAATAAACACATGGGACCTAATGAAACTTAAAAGCTTTTGCACAGCAAAGGAAACCATAAACAAGACCAAAAGACAACCCTCAGAATGGGAGAAAATATTTGCAAATGAAGCAACTGACAAAGGATTAATCTCCAAAATTTATAAGCAGCTCATGCAGCTCAATAACAAAAAAACAAACAACCCAATCCAAAAATGGGCAGAAGACCTAAATAGACATTTCTCCACAGAAGATATACAGACTGCCAACAAACACATGAAAGGATGCTCAACATCTTTACTCATTAGAGAAATGCAAATCAAAACTACAATGAGATATCATCTCACACCAGTCAGAATGGCCATCATCAAAAAATCTAGAAACAATAAATGCTGGAGAGGGTGTGGAAAAAAGGGAACACTCTTGCACTGCTGGTGGGAATGTGAATTGGTACAGCCACTATGGAGAACGGTATGGAGGTTTCTTAAAAAACTACAAATAGAACTACCATATGACCCAGCAATCCCACTAGTGGGCATATACCCTGAGAAAACCATTATTCAAAAAGAGTCATGTACCAAAATGTTCATAGCAGCCCTATTTACAATAGCCCGGAGATGGAAACAACCTAAGTGTCCATCATCGGATGAATGGATAAAGAAGATGTGGCACATATATACAATGGAATATTACTCAGCAATAAAAAGAAACGAAACTGAGCTATTTGTAATGAGGTGGATAGACCTAGACTCTGTCATACAGAGTGAAGTAAGTCAGAAAGAGAAAGACAAATACTGTATGCTGACACATATATATGGAATTTAAGAAAAAAAAATGTCATGAAGAACATAGGGGTAAGACAGGAATAAAGGCACAGACCTACTAGAGCATGGACTTGAGGATATGGGGAGGGGGAAGGGTAAGCTGTGACAAAGCGAAAGAGCGGCATGGACATATATACACTACCAAATGTAAGGTAGATAGCTAGTGGGAAGCAGCCGCATAGCACAGGGAGATCAGCTTGGTGCTTTGTGACCGCCTGGAGAGGTGGGAGAAGGAGGGTGGGAGGGAGATGCAAAAGGGAGGGGATATGGGAACATATGTATATGTATAAAAAAAAAAGAAAAAAAACAACGGTCCAAAACCTTTGGGATACAGCAAAATCAGTTTTAAGAGGGAAGTTTATAGCAATACAGTCCTACCTCAAGAAACAAAAAAATCTCAAATAAACAATCTAAAGTTACACCTAAAGGAACTAGAGAAAGAAGAACAAAGAAAACCCTAAGTTAGTAGAAGGAAAGAAACCATAAAGATCAGAGCAGAAATAAATGAAATAGAAACAAAGAAAACGATAGCAAAGATCAATAAAACTAAAAGCTGGTTCTTTGAGAAGATAAACAAAATTGATTAACCATTAGCCAGACTCATCAAGAAAAAGACGGAGAGGACTGAAATCAATAAAATTAGAAATGAAAAAGGAGAAGTTACGACAGACACTGCAGAAATACAGTGCATCCTAAGACACTACTACAAGCAACTCTGTGCCAATAAAATGGACAACCTGGAAGAAATGGACAAATTCTTAGAAAGGTATAACTTTCCAAGACTGAACCAGGAAGAAATAGAAAATATGAACAGACCAATCACAAGTAATGAAATTGAAACTGTGATTAAAAATTTTCCAACAAACAAAAGTCCAGGACCAGATGGCTTCACAGATGAATATCAAACATTTAGAGAAGAGCTAACACCCATCCTTCTCAAACTCTTCCAAAAAATTGCAGAAGAAGGAACACTCCCAAACTTATTCTTTGAGGCCACCATCACCCTGATACCAAAACCAGACAGATACTACAAAAAAAGAAAATTAGAGACCAATATCAGTGATGAATATAGATGCAAAAATCCTCAACAAAATACTAGCACACAGAATCCAGCAACACATTAAAAGGATCATACACCATGATCAAGTGGGATTTATCCCAGAGATGCAAGGGTCCTTCAATATGTGCAAATCAATGTGATATACCATATTAACAAATTGAAGAATAAAAACCATATAATCATCTCAATAGATGCAGAAAAAGCTTTTGACAAAATTCAACCCCCATTTATGGTGAAAACTGTACAGAATGTGGTCATAGAGGGAACCTACCTCAACATAACAAAGGCCATATACGACAAACCCACAACAAACATCATTCTCAATGGTGAAAAACTGAAAGCATTTCCTTGTAAGATCAGGAACAAGACAAGTATGTCCACTCTCACCACTATGATGAAACATATTTTTGGAAGTCCTACCCATGGCAATCAGAGAATAAAATGAAATAAAAGGAATACAAATTGGAAAAGAAGTAAAACTGTCACTTTGCAGATGACATGATACTATACATAGAGAATCCTAAAGATGCCACCAGAAAACTACTAGAAGTAATTAATGAATTGGTAAAGTTGCAGGATATAAAATTAATGTACAGAAATCTCTTGCATTCCTATACACTAATGATGAAAAATCTGAAAGAGAAATTAAGGAAACACTCCCATTTAACATTGCAACAAAAAGACTAAAATACCTAGGAATAAACCTACCTAGAGAGACAAAAGACCTGTATGCAGAAAACTATAAGACCCTGATGAAAGAAAGTAAGGATGATACAAACAGATGGAGAGATATACTATGTTCTTGGATTGGAAGAATCAATTTTGTGAAAATGACTATACTACCCAAAGCAATCTACAGATTCAGTGCAATCCCTGTCAAATTACCAGTGGCATTTTTTACAGAACTAGAACGAAAAATCTTAAAATTTGTATGGAGACACAAAAGACTCCGAATAGCCAAAGCAGTCTTGAGGGAAACAAACGGAGCTGGAGGAATCAGACTCCCTGACTTCAGACTATACTACAAAGATACAGTAATCAAGACAGTATGGTCCTGACAAAACCAGAAATATAGATCAATGGAACAGGATAGAAAGCCCAGAGATAAACCCACGCACTTATGTGCAACTAATCTATGACAAAGGAGGCAAGGATATATAATGGAGAAAACACAGTCTCTTCAATAAGTGGTGCTGAGAAAGCTGGACAAGTACATGTAAAAGAATGAAATTAGAACACTCCCTAACACCATACCCCAAAATAAACTCAAAATGGATTAGAGGGCTTCCCTGGTGTTGCAGCAGTTGAGAATCTGCCTGCTAATGCAGGGGACACGGGTCCCAGTCCCGGTCTGCGAGGATCCCACATGCCACGGAGCAACTAGGCCCATGAACCACAACTACTGAACCTGCGCTCCGCAACAAGAGAGGCTGCAATAGTGAGAGGCCTGCACACTGCGATGAAGAGTGGCCCCCGCTTGCCACAACTAGAGAAAGCCCTTGCACAGAAACGAAGACCTAACACAGCAAAAATAAATAAAGTAATAAACTCCTACCCCCAAACATCAAAAAAAAAAAAGGATTAGAGACCTAAATGTAAGACTGGACAGTATAAAACTCTTAGAGGAAAACATAGGAAGAACACTCTTTGACATAAATCACAGCAAGATTTTTTTTATCCACCTCCTAGAGTAATGGAAATAAAAACAAAAATAAACAAATGGGACCTAATGAAACTTAAAAGCTTTTGCAAAGCAAAGTACAAACAAGATGAAACGACAACCCTCAGAATGGGAGAAAATATTTGCAAACTAATCAACAAACAAGGGATTAATCTCCAAAATATATAAATAGCTCATGCAGCTCAATATTAAAAAACAAGTAACCCAATCAAAAAATGGTCAGAAAACCTAAATGTACATTTCTCCAGAGAACACATACAGATGTCCAAGAAGCACATGAAAAGTTGCTCAGCATCACTAATTATTAGAGAAATGCAAATCAAAACTACAATGAGGTATCACCTCACACCAGTTAGAATGGGCATCATTGGGAAATCTACAAACAACAAATGCTAGAGAGGGTGTAGAGAAAAGGGAACCCTCTTGCACTGTTGGTGGGAAAGTAAATTGATACAGCCACTATGGAAATAACTAAAAATAGAATTACCATATGACCCAGCAATCCCACTACTGGGCATATACCCTGAGAAAACCATAATTCTAAAAGAGTCATGTACCACAGCGTTCATTGCATCTCTATTTACAGTAGCCAGGACATGGAAGCAACCTAAATGCCCATTGACAGACAAATGGATAAAGAAGATGTGTTGCATATATACAATGGAATATTACTCAGCCATAAAAAGGAACGAATCTGGGTCATTTGTAGAGACGTGGATGGATCTAGAGACTGTCCTACAGAGTGAAGTAAGTCAGAAAGAGAAAAACAAATATCGTATATTAACGCATATATGTGGAACCAGAAAAATGGTACAGATGAACCGGTTTGCAGGGCAGAAATTGAGACACAGATGTAGAGAACAAATGTATGGACACCAAGGGGGGAAATTGGTGGGGGAAGGTCGTGTGATGAATTGGGAGATTTGGATTGACATGTATACACTGATGTGTATAAAATGGATGACTAATAAGAACGTGCTGTATACAAAAACAGAAAGATAGATCAATGGAACAGGATAGAAAGCCCAGAGATAAACCCACGGACATATGGTCACCTTATCTTTGATAAAGGAGGCAGGAATGTACAGTGGAGAAAGGACAGTCTCTTCAATAAGTGGTGCTGGGAAAACTGGACAGGGACATGTAAAAGTATGAGATTAGATCACTCCCTAACACCATACACAAAAATAAGCTCAAAATGGATTAAAGACCTAAATGTAAGGCCAGACACTATCACACTCCTAGAGGAAAACATAGGCAGAACACTCTATGACATAAATCACAGCAAGATCCTTTTTGACCCACCTCCTAGAGAAATGGAAATAAAGACAAAAATAAACACATGGGACCTAATGAAACTTAAAAGCTTTTGCACAGCAAAGGAAACCATAAACAAGACCAAAAGACAACCCTCAGAATGGGAGAAAATATTTGCAAATGAAGCAACTGACAAAGGATTAATCTCCAAAATTTATAAGCAGCTCATGCAGCTCAATAGCAAAAAAACAAACAACCCAATCCAAAAATGGGCAGAAGACCTAAATAGACATTTCTCCACAGAAGATATACAGACAGCCAACAAACACATGAAAGGATGCTCAACATCTTTACTCATTAGAGAAATGCAAATCAAAACTACAATGAGATATCATCTCACACCAGTCAGAATGGCCATCATCAAAAAATCTAGAAACAATAAATGCTGGAGAGGGTGTGGAAAAAAGGGAACACTCTTGCACTGCTGGTGGGAATGTGAATTGGTACAGCCACTATGGAGAACGGTATGGAGGTTCCTTAAAAAACTACAAATAGAACTACCATATGATCCAGCAATCCCACTAGTGGGCATATACCCTGAGAAAACCATAATTCAAAAAGAGACATGTACCAAAATGTTCATAGCAGCCCTATTTACAATAGCCCGGAGATGGAAACAACCTAAGTGTCCATCATCGGATGAATGGATAAAGAAGATGTGGCACATATATACAATGGAATATTACTCAGCCATAAAAAGAAATGAAATTGAGCTATTTGTAATGAGGTGGATGGACCTAGAGTCTGTCATACAGAGTGAAGTAAGTCAGAAAGAGAAAGACAAATACTGTATGCTGACACATATATATGGAATTTAAGAAAAAAAAATGTCATCAAGAACCTAGGAGTAAGACAGGAATAAAGACACAGACCTACTAGAGCATGGACTTGAGGATATGGGGAGGGGGAAGGGTAAGCTGTGACAAAGTGAAAGAGCGGCATGGACATATATACACTACCAAATGTAAGGTAGATAGCTAGTGGGAAGCAGCCGCATAGCACAGGGAGATCAGCTCGGTTCTTTGTGACTGCCTGGAGGGGTGGGATAGGGAGGGTGGGAGGGAGACGCAAAAGGGAGGGGATATGGGAACATATGTATATGTATAACTGATTAAATTTGTAAAATAAAAAAAAAAATAAGAACGTGCTGTATAAAAAAATAAAATAAAATTCAAAACAAAGAAAAAGAGGGCAAGAAAGAGAGCAGGAGATTGAGAGAGAGAGTTTAAATAATGCAGGGGATTTAAATAGTAGTCAGTGCAGATTGGTCAAAACCTATGGAAATAATGTATCAATGATTTCATTAAAAATTATTATTATCATTGATAATGGAAAGAAATGTATTCTTTAGGTTACCAGGTAAGTTAGTGGTGATAGATTCACCTACACTCTTGAAGAAAGAGTTGAAGAATTAATTGGTGAAACATTTACAAGGGCTTAATTAGGGAGCCAATAAAATCATCTTACAGAGCTGTAAAAAAATGCATTCTATATATTTTAAGCAATGTAAGATATTTTAAGGATACATAACACTGTATGTGATTTTTTTCCACTTAACTGACTTTAAAATCAAACCTACGGGCTTCCCTGGTGGCGCAGTGGTTGAGAGTCTGCCTGCCGATGCAGGGGAAACAGGTTTGTGCCCCGGTCTGGGATGATCCCACATGCCGCAGAGTAGCTAGGCCCGTGAGCCATGGCTGCTGAGCCTGCACGTCCGGAGCCTGTGCTCCGCCACGGGAGAGGCCGCAACAGTGAGAGGCCTGCGTACTGCAAAAAAAAAAAAAAAAAAAAAAAATCAAACCTACGAGTAAGATGTGAATCCGTTTTAATAGATACCTACTCAAATTAAAATTTATTGGAAAGATACAAGTTTATATCACAGAATTTGAAAGTAGAGGTTCATTCTGGCCTTACAAGGAACTGTACTATGACCAAAAAACCATTAGGATCCAAGTAACAGTTTTCTGGATCTTTTTCTTTATTTCTCTGCTTCTGTATGGGGACTTGCCTAATTCTTTTCTCTTTTCACACAAGCTTTCTTTGCTTCTCCATGCATGGGTGGAAAATGGGCAAGCTACATAATTTTTGAGACCAAGCACTCAGTGGAGAATGACTAGTGTTTATGAGACTTAATTCCAAATATTCTGGAGGATGTGCAGTTTTAGATAGGTTTGTGGGGCCCAAGAGAGTATGGCTGTATGTCCCACTTTCCAGGAGAAACCGCGGGGTAGGAATCAGATCCAGAATGGGAACTGCTACGTGGTGTGTTTCAGCAGCCAGCCACCGATGGCCTCACAGAGGTTCCTGGATCCCTCAAGCAGGGCTCAGAAGCAGAGGGGAGAGTCACTGAACTCGCCAGGGCCCGGTGGACAGAAGTGAGGGAGGTCTTAATGGTGGTGAGAGAGTACCAGACAGGACATCAGATGACTTAGTAGGTGACCAACAGCATGGCACTGTGGAATCCTTGGAGACTTAGATGCAACCCAGGAAAGTGAAAGTGTGAAAGGAAGAATACTAAACCAACAGATTAAATTTTAACCCCTCCAGTGAAATGGAGCTTGAAGTAAAAGCTAGACTGAATCACAGAGAAGTAATATTATGTTAATAGCACACCTGCTTTGAGGGTTGAGACTTGTATCTAATACCCATGGAGACCTGTCTGGAATTTCTGTGATTCCTCATGCAGCATATTTCTGGACTAGAGATTGCAGACACACTCCAGAATTAGGGTCAAGTCACTTTGAGGGCAATACTCATGATCCCACGCAGAGATAAGGTTAGTACTCAAAAGACACCAGGGATCACAAAACTGTGGACTGCAGTGAGATCAAGGGGGCAAGAGTTCTGCAAAAATGCTTCAAAGTTTTTGGGCAACCTGAGGGTGGTGGGCAGAAGGAAGAGAGGACAAATGTAACCTTAATAAAGTTAATGGATGGATTTGAGTTCTATAAATGTCAGGAAAGTAATTATAAAGTTAGGTGCATGGGATGTTCTTCTCAAGGCATCTTTCTCAGACTTTGGATGTAAAGAGTGGATGCTGAGGAGAAAGGAGTGATTCCAGGCAACACCAGCTCAGACCCTGCCAGATGGCATAGATGGGTACTTAGCCCAGCAGCTCTTTTGGGATGCCCTTACCTAGGCGGTTTGTAAGGTAGCTTCCAAGGCAGAAGGATTCTGTTGCTCTGCCGAATGGGTGTCCCCTTACTATGTTATGGATTAATGCAATGGCCAGGGCCACAGTCAGACACTGTCTTGGGGAAGGAGACAGGACTCTTAAGCCTCTAGAGGACACTGCTCTGCATTGGAGGACCTTTCTAAGACTGGTGAAGCACAAGCACGCCACTATTTTGTTTTGTTTGCAGGAAAAAAGGACCATTTTAATGGCGACTTTGCCTTAATGGAAACCCTCAGCCACTAACACTGGAGCTAAGGCCTGCTTGGTGAGGGTAGGATGAAAGGGTCTCAGAAAAGTTAGAGGACCAAAGAATAGAGCCACTTTGTCCCTAAGAAAGCGTCTGGGCTCAGGAAACCCTTATATCTCTTTTTTTCTCCAGACCTCTGAAGCCCAGAGATATTGTAACAGAGATGTCAGGGATGAAGTAATGGTGGAAATTCAGGCTGGGGAGCCTGCTCACACACCTGCTGCCTTATTTAAGTCAATAACAGTTTATCACTCCTTGGGTAAAGTGGGCTCCTTAATTCAGTGGAAATGATGGGCTGGTTTGGGAAGCAGGTGGTGAAGGGATTATTGATGGGAAATGGGAGAATTTCCTGGGTGACCTCAGATAAGGAGAATTACAAGGGCAAAAATCAACCAGGGTCTATTCTTATATAAATCACCTTTGAGAGCCCAGAGAAAATATCACTCCTGCAGTCAGGGGCTGCCTTATACACAGCAGTTCTCATCCTTCTGAGATTTGGACCCAGGTCTGAACTGTGGAGTGTGTGTATATCTGAAGGGGGCATTTGGTGAGGGTTAGGAGTGACGCCTGCATGTAGAGTAAATTTTCTTTGTAGGGATGTAAATATTTAATTCAGGAGGAGAATATGGTGGAATAATGCCTTCGAAATTTATTATTTTATTTCTTTTGGCACATCTTTCCTCTCTCCATTGGAGCAGATGGTCAGCTGTGAGCTCATCACCTCGGGAAGGGAAGTGACAGTGTAGAAAGAGCCTCTCTAGACTTGTGTTCCAAAATCCTAAATCCTTAGGAAACTAAGAGTATTTTGGGTATGGACAAAATATTTAGAAGTTGTAGGGGGAAGAAAACAGGCTTCCCCCAAGATTAGAGAAAGATCCCCTGGGCTGGAGGGTGAGAAGGGGAACAAGCTGAGCCTCAGAGAGGGGCTCCATGCCCTGGTGCCTGAGTGAAGTTCTGGAGGAATGGCTGTGTGGAATGCCTGGTAAGTGAGACCAAAACAGCCTCTCATATGTTCCTATGTACCAGGGGCCTTGAAGCAGCAGACAGTTTCCCATGTGGGGATTTCCAGACGGTACCTTGTTCCACTTGTCCTGTGGTCATCCATCCATGTGGGTCTCCACATTCTCTCCATTCTTTACACTGAGTAGTTTTCACAGCCCCTTGGAGTGAGGTAGCTCTCTCTGATTTTTCCTCTCTGCCAGGCTAGAGGAGATAGCTTGTGTACCATGCTCAGACACGGCCGTCTGTGTGAGGCAGTCGGTGGCCCACCTTCCTCGATGCACCTCAGTCTCTGTTTGAGGCCCTGATACCTCTCTGAGGTCCCACTCTGATAACCAGGTGCTGGGACCTTCAGGTTCTTGGGTTCTTACTCATCACGTTTCCTCTGCAGAAACCACAGTGAGGCTCAGAGGAGCATAAGAGCTTGCTAAAAGGGAAAAAATGTTTTATAGGAACACAAAGGTATACATGTTCTCACACTTATATTCGGAATTCTCTGTGAGTCATCTCCCCTACTCCCACTGCACTCATGAGAGCAAATTATGGTCAGAGGTCTCCAGGTCACTCCCTCTGAGGCAAACTTGAATTGTTTTCACAGTAACAGCTCTTTGGGCAGTCCAAGGGAGTTTTTAGAGGCAAAGAATTCAGGTTCTGAGATACAGACAGGTTTCTCCTACAGTGTATCAAGAAATGCCGTATCAAGCTCCTGCTACAGACTTTGAAACCACATCAATCTCTCCATCTTGTGAACTTAGTATGACCGTGGTCTGCACTAGCCTGTCACACAAAGGAGGGTCACATATTATTTTGGTTTGGTCATGAAATCAACACTTAAACCAAAAATTTACAGTGACCACTACCCTAAAACTTTCTTAAATCTTCAGTTGAGCTTCATGTGAAGTAGGTGCCTCATATTTAGGGACAGTGTTGTATTTTAAAAGTTTCTTTAAATTCTGGAATCACATTCAGTGTGGTGAGATGCTCACCCTATGAGAAGTAAATTAAGGGAAGAGCACTTTACATTTCTCAGATTAATCTCAGTTTGGGGTGTGAATGAAATGTGGGGCAAAGACATACACATTATTTATTACATTTATTATAATTCTCTCTCTTGGTAGAGAAAGTACAGAGCAGTGTTAGACATGGTTTAAGGTACAAAGAAACATCCAGGAGCTTGATCTCAAGGGATACACTGTTCCACTCCTGAGATAATTAAATAGTAATGTAAGAAGTAAATGACAGTGTAAAGGTCTCCCAGTGGTCTTGTACATCTCTTGGTTTTGGATCATTCACTGTGGCTTCATTCTTGGGCTTCATGTATTGGAAATATGTCTACCAATACTCCAGGTCATGTCCTCCCAGGCTGTGCCCAGTAGAACAGAGTTTGTCTTTGTCAGCAGTTCCAGCACATCTCCTTGCATCTCATTGGACCTTATCGGTTCATATGCTCATTCTAAATTCATCTTCACCACAAAGTGGAGTGGATGGTAAGAGGAAGGGTGTAGAATATAATTCTTTGATTGATTATGCTTTAATTTTATACTTTAATTCTGGAGACAGGGGTGAAGTTAACTCCATTATAAGAAGACAGAATGAGGAAGAAGTTGGTTTCCCAGAGGAAAATAGGGGTAATGCAATCTGGAAAAAGGTGAATGGATACGGGGGTAGAGAAATGACACTCTTAAAAAGGTTTAAAATGTTGGAAATTTCTGAGCAGAAGAATGATACTCCATTGTAAAGCCTTAGACAATAGGTAAAAGGGAAGTTGGATGGGAAGGAGAAGTCAGTCAAAGAAGCAAAGGGCTACACTGAACAGGATTAAGTTCAAGAGATAAGGGGGGATGGTACCTTGGGTCATGCCTGGGAATGACATGGATAAAGCATAGAATTCAGAGGTAGGCAATGAGGAATGAACTAATTTCTGGGTCCCCATTTGAATTTTGGTGCAAAGTTGTTTTGTATTCCTCTGTCCTAAGCCATTTCCCTTCTGGAGTGTTTGCAGAGGGCCTGAGACTTTTAAGGGTGTCTCACCAGAAGAGCTGGAATCTAGATGGAGGGTTTTACTTAAGAATGATAAAAAAAAAATTCCAACGATTATTAGTAGGTTAGAGTGCTTTTACCTTGCTCTTTTACTCTCGCTCTCTTTTTTTTCCTGATTAGGGAAACTATTTGAAAACCATGTAGAACAAGTGCAAGATTAGGTTCTCAAAAGATCATTGGAGCTTTCTCCTACATTTTTTTTGCAACACAAAAATGGGGTTAATTGAAAAATGACAGAATTGAAGGCATGTTTCACTTGCTTTGAGCAAGGTCAGCTTTAATATAGAGTATTTGTATCATTCATTCTGAAAACAATTATGAGCTAATTTATATATTAGAGAATTGCTGTTTAAAGCCATTAAATTATCCAATTGAGTTCCTAGAGAACACCTCAAGAAATTTATAAGATGAAAATAAGAACATTTAACATTCTATATGTTATCAGGTGAAACTGTTAATTTTGTGGCAAGGTCTATATTATTATTGCATTTAGAAATACATGTTATTATGTTGGGATTGTCCGCAACTTGGACTGAGGACTTTTATAAACAAAAATAAGAATGGAAGCTTCTTTTCTATGAGAGTCTTGGTTAGTCTTACGTTTGTTTTGGAGATCTAATAGCTGCCATATGTTAGACTTATTAAATGAATGATGTAATTTAGGCTGCCTGTTGTCCTGCCAACTGCTCCATGCTGCCTCCTCATTTTTAGCGTGTGTTACTCCAATATGTCCATATATCACCCAGCAGTAGCTTCTTATACAGTCATGTTAGTCCTTGGGCCCTTAACCCCATCCATCACCTACATAGGCTCTAGCTCCTTCCTTCCAGAATTGAAACTAATGAAAAATAATGGTAAACCTTGGCAAAGAGTGTGCTTTAAGGATGATAATCAACCCAATATTCTGCCTCTTGAATAGAAAACTAAGGAGAGGGTTGATGCTTGAGACAAAAAACACAATGTATGATGAAGAGAATTCAACCTTCTTCACAATATGAAAGACAGAAAAATGCTTTATCTTTTTTGAAACATTAGATGGTATATTTCTCCACCCTAGTGAGTGAGATGATATAATGAAGGTGATGAGAACAAAAAGTCACTTATGCTGTATGCCCTTTTCTTGTACCACTTCTTATGGCTCCTATCCAGGAAGATAAAAAGTTCAATCTGAGTATCTCAAATATTTATGTAGCTATAAACCACATATTTTCCATTTTTATAAATG